>NC_092769.1:31703017-32007158 GCF_047496795.1 Chiloscyllium punctatum | reverse complement strand
CCAGGTGTCTCTCCTTCTTTCTGAGACATGGGAGACAAAGTGTCGGGCCCAGTTTCTCATCGCTAAGAGAGGTGCAGATCATATCCCCGAAAATCCAGACAAATTGGAACTAGAGTCTCCGGGTGAAGCTGACGGGGGGAGCGGAGGGGCATTCCCCTGGTTGTTGTTCTGCATTATGTAGCGCCTCTGCAGGATATGCCTTATTCTGCCCTCGAGCAGTGAGGATCCCTTCTTCATCTCATCATGGATGCCCCTCCCTAGCTGTTGGCCCTCAGGGAGGGCTGAATGGCCTGCTGGACTAAGGCACATGACGATTCATTTGGTTTGCTCCTCAGCGTCCACTCTGTGTATGACAGACTGTCAGTCAGTCTCTGGGCCAGAGACGGGATCTTTTTGGTGCTGCCCACTAGCTGGATGCCTGGAATGGCTGTTGTTTATGGAGTGAGACCATAAGCTCCTTTACACTGGGTAACCACATGATTCATGGAATCTGAGTTCGGCTGTGGCTCAGGGCTGGGGGCAAAAGGTGCAGTTACCTGGGAGACAGGCAGTGGGAGTCCCCATCTGTGAGTGGGTGTGGATGTGTCAGTGTGGAGCCTGTCATTATCTCCCTGGGGAGGTAGAACCCCAAAGGCACACATTATCCCATTCTGGGAGGAGTCCTAGTTCCCTATGGATTGTATTTGCTCCTGGCACCTCCTACTAGGGCTTGATGTGTGTTGCTCCGTGTTGCAGGTGTACAGGACCCATGCAGCTGCTTGGAGCTCATACACTGTCCTTCCAGATTGTCAATGTAACCTGAGGCTGCCTCCCCATGCCCAGAGACCCTCCTTTCACTGGATTGGGCTCTTCCCAATTGGAACTGGAGTAGTCCCATGTGGGTGAGTTTTTCCTGTAACGTCCTGCCTTGCTCATTGTGTCAGAGACCTAGTTCTGTCACAGCCTGTAGGTTTCCCTGGGGTGACCGGATCCCAGCGGCCTTTTCCCAGCCGGGGGTCCTCCAGGCTATCGACAGTGGAGTGAGCTTTCCAGCTTCCTTCCTCGGTTCTCTATGGGCATCTCACCACAGCTCCTGTACCAGGAATCATTCACTGCAAGGCCAGGCTGGCTTCCTGTGAAATTCTGCAGGACTGTTTCACATTTGTACTGGCTCGTGTTCCTATTGCTTTGGCTGCTTCTGTATTATGGGATACCTGGGTATGTTCATTGAGTCATAGAGTTCTACAGCATGGAGACAGGCTCAAACTGGTCCATCCACACTAACCCCGTTTCCCTGCACTTGGCCCATATCCTTCCAATACGTTCCTCTCCATGTATTTGTCCAAGTGCCTTTTAAATGTTATTAAACGTATCCTCCTTGACCACTTGCACTGGTAGTTCATTCCGTATGTGTACCACCCTCTGGGGAAAAGCATTGTCCCTCAGGTTCCCTTTTCATCGTTCCACTTTCACCTTAAACTGATGCCCTTTCATCCTTGATTCCCCAAGCCTTGGATAAAGACTGAGTGCATTCACCCTATCCATGTCTCCCATGATCTTATACACCTCTATAAGGATACCCCTCAGTCTCCTACACACGAGAGAAAATGTCCTTGCTTGTCCAACCTCTCACTATATCTGTCTAGTTGAGTTATGGCAACATCCTTGTAAGTTTCTTCTGTACTCTTCCCAGTTTAATAACATCCTTCCTATAGCAAGGTGGGCAAAACTGAACACAATATTCCAAGTGCGGCCTCACCAACATCCTGCACAACTACAACAGAACTTCCCAACTTCGATATTCCATGCCCTGACTGATGAAGGGCTCATTGTGCCAAAAGCCTTCTTCACTGCCCTGTCTCCCTGAGTTCAGAGAGCCGTGCTCCTGGAATCCAAGGTCCCTCTGTTCCACTGCACTCCTTCAGGCCCTACCAATCACCATGAACCCCAGGCTTGATGTGACTTTCCAAAATGCAAGATCTCGTCCTTGTCTATATTAAACTCCATTTGCCATTTCTCAGCCCAATTCCCCAGCTAATCAAGGCGCTGTTGCAATTGCTGAGACCCTTCCTCACTTATTTTAGTGTAATCTGAAAACTTTCTAATCATCCCTTAAACACCCGCATCCAAATTATTGACGTAGATAACAAACAGCAATGGGCCGAGCACTGACCAGCTCAGCGGCACAATGGATCAGTGGTTAGCACTGCTGCCTCATAGCACCGTGGATCTGGGTTCAATTCCAACCTCACAGGATGGTATGTGTGGGTTAGATCCTGTTAGGGTTAGATTTCCTACAGTATGGAAACAGGCCATTTGGCCGAACAAACCACACCAACCTGCTGAAGAGTAACCCACCCAGATCCATTCTCCCAACCCAACATTTACCCTTAACGAATGCACCTAGCAATATGGGCAATTTAGCTTGGCCAATTCATCTGACCTGCACATTTTTGGAATGGGGAGGAAACCAGAGCACCCAAAGGAAACCCACGCAGACACAGGGAGAATGTGCAAACTCCACACAGTCACCCGAGGCTGTGGTCGAACCCGGGTCCCTGGCGCTGTGAGGCAGCAGTACCAACCGCTGAGCCACCATGCCACCCCAACTGAGTTTGTACGTTCTCCTGATGTCTGCGTGGGTTTCCTCTGGGTGCACCGGTTTCCTCCTACAATCCAAAGATGTGCAGGTCAAGTAAATTGGCCATGCTCAATTGCCGAGAATGTTCATGGATATGTAAGTAAGTTGCATTACTCAGGGGTAAATGTAGAGTAATAAAGTAGGGGAATGGGTTTGGGTGGAATAATCATCAGAGGGCCAGTAGACTTGTTGGGCCGAAGGGCCTGTTTCCACAGAGGAGGGATTCTATGATTCTATGACCGCTGACGCACACCACTAGTCACAGGCCTGCAGTCAGACTGTTACCCTCTGCTTCCTACCATCAAGCCAATTGTGTACTCAGTTTGCCAACGCCCCCTGGATTCCATGCGATCTAACCTTCCAGAGCAAGGTACCATGTGGAACCTTATCAAAGGCCTTCCTGAAATCTGTCGAGTCTACATGTACTGGCCTGCCCTCGTCAAACTTCCTGATCACTTCAATAAAGAACGCTGACAAATTTGTGAGGCATGGTCTCCCATGCACAAGGCTTTGCTGACTACTCCCAATCAAATGTATTTCCAAATGCATGTCTATCTAATCTCTCAGCATCTTCTCAAGTAACTTACTTACCACGGATGTTAGGTTTACTGATCTATAGTTCCCAGGTTTATCTTTGCAGCCATTCTTGAATAAGGGCGCAACATATGCTGTCCTCCAGTCTTCCGGGACCTCACCCGTGGCTAAAGGTGAGGCAAAAAGATCAGCAGAGACCCCACAAGTACTTCCCTCGCCTCTTGAGGTGCCGTTGGATATATTTGGTCAGGTCCAAGAGATTTATCCACCTTCATACATTCTAATGCATTCAACACATCTTCTCCTGTGATATGGACTGACACCAAGAGATCATCACTAACTTTCGCAAGTTCCCAAGCCTTCATGTCCTTCTCCACGGTCAACACAGAGGGGAAATAACTCCTGCGATTCTGCAACACATGTCCACTTTGGTCCTTGAAGGGTCCTATTTTCTCTCCAGTTATTATTTTTTTCCTTGGGAGGGGGAGATTGCAGTGTTGTGTAGGGATCAGTCAGGGAGGGGGTGGGAGCAGTGTTGGGTAGGGATCAGTCAGGGAGGGGGAGATTGCAGTGTTGGGTAGGGATCAGTCAGGGAGGGGGAGATTGCAGTGTTGGGTAGGGATCAGTCAGGGAGGGGGTGATTGCAGAGTTGGGTTGGGATCAGTCAGGGAGGGGGGAGATTGCAGTGTTGGGTAGGGATCAGTCAGGGAGGGGGTGATTGCTGTGTTGGGTAGGGATCAGTCAGGGAGGGGGTTAGTGCAGTGTTGTGTAGGGATAGAGGGAAATCAGGAGGGCAAAAAGGGGACATGAGATTGCTTTGGCAAAGAGATTTAAGGCGAATCCAAAATGTTTTTATAAATCCATAAAGGACAAAAGGGTCACTGGGGAGAGAATAAGGCCCCTCAAAGATCATGGCAGCCTGCACGTGGAGCTGCAGGAGATGGGGGAGAAACTGAACAAACATTTCCTGTAGAGAAGGACCAGGAATATATAGAATAGAATGATGGTTTGGGAAATAGCATTGGGAAATAGATGGTGTCATCTTGCAAAATGTCTATATTACAGAGGAGGAGGTGCTGGATGTCTTGAAATGGTTAAAGGTGGATAAATCCCCAGGACCTGATCATGTATACTCTCGATCTCTGTGGGAAGCTAGAGAAGTGATTGCTGGGTCTCTTACTGAGATATTTGTATCATCGATATTCACAGGTAAGATGCCAGAAGACTGGAGGTTCGGCTAACATGGTGCCACTGTTTAAGAAGGGCGGTAAGGACAAGTCAGGGAACTACAGACTGGTTCACCTGACATCAGTCGTGGGCACGTTGAAGGACGGATACATGAGGGACAGGAATTACATGTGTTTAGAAAGGCAATGTCGAATTGGATATAGTCAGCATTGCTTTGTACGTGGGAAATCATGGCTCAAGATATTGAGTTTTTGGAAGAAGTAACAAAAGGATTGATGAGCCCAGCGCGGTGGATGTGAGAGACATGGACTTCAGTAAGGTGTTCGAAATGTTTCCACATGGGAGATTGGAGAGCAAGGATAGATCTCACCGAATACAGGGAAAACCAGCCATTTGGAGACAGAACTGGCACGAAGGTAGAAGACAGAGGGTGGTTGTGGAGGGTGTTTTTTTCAGCCTGGAGACCTGTGACCAGTGGAGTGCCACAAGGATCGGTGCTGTGTCCACTACTTTCCATTAATTATATAAATGATTTGAATGTGAACACAGCAGGTATAGTTAGTAAGTTTGCAGATGACACCAAAATTGGAGGTGTAGTGGACAGTGAAGAATGTTACATCACATTACAACGGGATGGTGAACTGAGGGGCCAATGGGCTGAGGAGTGGGAGATGGAGCTTCATTTAGATAAATGGGAGGTGCTACATTTTGGGAAAGCAACTCTTCGCAGGACTGATCCACTTAATGTTAATGTCCCAGGGAGTGTTTCTGAACAAAGAGACCTTGGATTGCAGGTTCATTGTTCCTTGAAAGGAGAATTGTAGGTTGATAGGATAGTGAATAAGGAGTTTGGTATGCTTGTGTTTAATAATCAGTGCATTGGGTAGAGGAGTTGGGAGGTCATGTTGTGGCTATACAGGACATTGGATAAGCCAGTTTTGGAATATTGCGTGCAATTCTAGTCTCCTCCCTATCGGAATGATGTTGTGTAAATTAAAGGGTTCAGAAAAGATTTGCACAAACGCTGACAGGATTGGAGGATTTGAGCTAAAGGGAGAGGTGAAATGGGCTGGGCATGTTTTCCCTGGAATGTCTGAGGCTGAGGGGTAACCCATATGGAGGTTTATAAAGCAATGAGAGGCATGGTTAGGTTTAACAGACAAGGTCTTTTCCTTGGGGTGGGGTAGTCCACAACTGGAGGGCCTAGGTTCAGGATGAGAGGGGAAAGATATAAAAGGAACCTAAGGGACTACGTTTTGATGTGGAGGGTGTTGCGTGTATGGAATGACCTGCCAGATGAAGTGGTGGAGACTGGTACAATTACTGCATTTAAAAGGCATCTGGATGGGTATACGAACAGGAAGGGTTGAGAGGGATTTGGGCCAAGTGCTGGCAAATGTGATGAGATTATGTTCGGATAGGTGGGTGGAGTGGATGAGTTGGACCAAAGGCCCTGTTTCTGTGCTGTCCATCTCTCTGACTGTAAATGTTTTGCACTGTCCATTTCCAGCCATACACTTCACTGTTTCCCCTGTTTACCTTGGTCAGTTCTCCTCTCAAACACATGTCAATGGCTTTGGTTGTGATTGTTGGGTGTGCTTTATGGTCACTTTAAAAATCCATCATCTCGCTGAATTCCACGACACTACAATTTCCCAGAGGATATCTCAGTGTGACATTACTCCTTCCCTCAGCGTCATCACTCAACGGTCGATCTGAGATAGTCACCTCCCTGGCCGTTTGCACAACGTGTTATTCAAAGAAACACTGACACAAACATCCAAAGAGGAGTTCGGAGAACATCCCTTTTGCCGATGTGACTGTCCCAGATTATACAAAGACTGAAGTCTCCCAGAATTAACTCAGTGCCTTTGTATTACACAGGAATACATTGGAATGTGTAACAGGGTTGAGCAATGAAATGCTGTTAGGTCACCTAAAAACTGTTCACCTGCTTGTGTTGTTGACACATGTTACCCAGAATTTGCATTCACGCTGATTCAGCTTCATCATCTGAGGCCAAATGCTTTCTCTGTAATGCCTTTGTTACCCATTACTGTCAGGGTTACCCATCCTGCACTCCCTGACACCCCTCAAGGAGGTGAACAATAGAATATTCATGTTCCACCTTTTGTTCACCCTGTCACCACTAAATCTCATTTATCTCTGTGCCACAGTCCATCCACCTTATTGCAGAGACATTATCCATTCCAAAAAAGAACATTACAATTGACTCTTTCCACAATTTCTTGTCACAGTCCAATTCACTGATGTACAGTTTCAGTTAAACTCTGTCTCTTCCTGTTCCTTTCTGCTTGTCTTCAGCTACATCACCATTTTCTCTTTGGATTTGGAAAGTTCCTTTCACCTGAACCCTGGCCCTGCATCCTCTCTGTCAGTTTAAAGCCCTGTCCATAAGCCGACCGACATGGTTGACCAGGACACTGCTCCCAGCAGTGTTGTGTTTAATTCACTCATGGGATGTTGCTGTCTCTGGCTGGCCAGCATCACATGCCCACCCCGAGCTGCCCTTGAGCTGAGTGCCTTGCTGGATCATTACAGAGATCAGTTTAGAGTCAACCCCATCGCTCTGGGTCTGGATCATGTGTAGGCCAGACCCGCTGTCTATAATAGATTTCCTTCCTAAAAGGATATTAAGCAGTTAGATGGGTTATACTGGACACCGGCATTAACATCTGGATGAACAGTCGGGTGAGAATAGTACGAGGCCATCACCTGTCCCACTCGTAGCTCACCTGTCACTGAGTACTGATCCCCGTGCACCATGAATCCCAACCCTTTTATCATGACCATTGTGTGATCCTGATACATTCCTGCACTCTGGTGATATCACTCAGTCTCTCTCCATGTGGTATCCCTCACTGTGTGGGTCTAATTGCTGCCTCTGTCAGTGTCTCTCACTCTTGCAGCTACTCCAGATCCTGAGCCAATGGAATACCCCATTCCAGAGAGACACAGCAGCACAGGCCAGGGATGGAGACTGGGATTTTCCAGATCTCTGTGGGACTCAGGGCCATTCTCCATGTGTAACCCTCACTGCATCAGTCTAATTTCCCATTCCGTCTGTTTCTCTGTCTCCTGTAGGTCATCTGGATGTTCCTGTCTCAGCCGAATTCCGAACTCCTGTCTCGTCCATAACCACATCAAAGACGGTTGGTCAGTCAGAGAGACATGAAGAGGGAGGTCTGGAGCCTTCAGTAAATCCTGCAGCCGGTAAGATCACTCACAGTAAACAGCACAGTGAGGGGTTAGTGACCTTCTGTATTCAGACCCGGAAGACAGGACATAGACACAGAGCTGGGGAAGGAACAGCAACCTTCTAGGCTTCATTCACATCATCTTGTGAGGGACCTGCTTTCACCTCTGCTGTACTGGTCCTCCCTGAGACTTCTCTCTCTGACTCTCTCTCTCACCCCCTCACTCTCATTCTCTCTTTCTCACCCTCTCTTTCTCTCTCACCCCCTCACTCACTCTCCACCCAAACTCTCTCTCTCACCCGACTTCTCTCTCCCCTCCCATCCCTCTCTCTCTCATCCCTCTGTCACTGGATCGCCCTCTATCTCTCCCTATCACGCTCTGCCTCCTCGCTATCTCTCTTTCTCTCTCTCTCGCTCGCTCTCTCTCTCTTTGTCCCCTTCTCGTGCGCTCTCTCGCTCTCAACCTCTCTGTCTCATTTCCATCCCCTCCCTCCTGCTCATTTGCACCTTTCTCTCTCTCTTGCCCCCTCTCTCTCTCGCTCACACCTCCTCGCACTCTCAACCCATCTCTCTCACCCTGTTTCTCTCCCCGCCTCTCACTCTCTTACCCTCTCTCTCTGCCCCTCTCGTGCTCTCTCCCCCCTCTCACCCCCTTTCTCTCACCCTATCGCTCTCATTCCCCCTTTCACCCTCTCCCCTTTCTCTCCCTCCTCTCTCTCCCCCTCTCTTCCCCCCTCTCTCACCCCCTTTCTCTCTCCCCCTCTCTCTCACCCTCTCTTTCACCCCTCTCCCTCCCCCTTCCCGTCCCCTGTCTCTCTCCCCCCTCTCTCTTCCGCCTCTCTCTCACCCACTTTCTCTCACCTCCCTCTATCCCCCCCTTCTCCCCCTCTCTCTCTTCCACTCTCTCTCACCCCTCTCTCACACCCCTCTCTCCCCTCTCTCATTCCCCTCCCCACCCCTCTCTCTCCCCACTCTCTCTACCCCCTCTCTCTCACCTCTCTCTCACACCCCTCTCTCTCACCCCTTTCTCACCCCTCACCCCTCTCTCCATCACTCCCCCACTCTCCCACTCTCTACACCCCTCTCTCACTCACTCTCACTCCTCCACTCTCTCTCACCCGCTCTCTCTTCCACCCCGATCTCTCTCATCGCCCCTCTCGCCCTCACCCTCTCACCCCTCACTCTCTTTCCACTCACTCTCTCTTACCCCCTCTCTCATCCCCTCTCTCTCACGCCTCTCTCTCACCTTCTCTCTCACCCTCTCTCAGTCTGTCTCTCTCTCACCCCCCTTTCTCACCCGCTCTCTCTTTCACTCCGATCTCTCTCACACCCCTCTCTCTCACCCCCTCTCTCTCAGCCCTCTCTCTCTCTCAGCCCCCTCTCTCTCCCCAGTCTCTCCCACCCTGATCTCTCTCACACACCCCCTCTCTCACCCCTCTCTCTCACACACACCTCTCTCTCTCACCCCTTCTCTGTCACCCCCTCTCACTCACCCCCTCTCCCTCAGGCCCTCTCTCTCTCTCACCTCCTCTCTTTCTCAGCCTGTCTCTCTGTCACCCACTGTCTCTTTCTCACCCGCTCTCTCTTCCACCCCTCTTTCTCCCTCACTCCTCTCTCTCTCACCCCCTCTCTCTCACCCACTCTCTCCCTCCCCCCTCTCTCAGCCTGTATCTCTGTCATCCCCTGTCTCTTTCTCACCCGCTCTCACTTCCACCACTCTCTCTACCGCACCCCTCTCTCTCATCCCTCTCTCTCTCTCTCACCCCTCTCTCTCTTATCCCTCTCTCTCACACAAATCTCTCTCTCTCCCTCTCTCTCACCAGTTCTCTGTCACCCAGTCTCTCTCACCTCCTCTCTCTCAGGCCTTCTCTCTCTCACCCCTCTCTCTCTTTCACCCCTCACTATCTCTCACCTCTCTCTCACCCCTTTTCTCTCACCCCTTCTCTCTCACCCACTCTCTTTCACCCTCTCTCTCTCTCTCAGCCTGTCTCTCTCTCACCCGATCTCTCTCTCACCCCTCTCTCTCACACCCCTCTCTCTCACCCCTCTTTCTCACTCACCCGCTGTCTCTCTCACCCCACTCTCTCACTCCACTCTCTCACCCCTCTCCTTCTCCCACCCCCTCTCTCTCACCACTCTCTCTCTCACACCACTTCTCTCTCACCCTTCTCTCTCTCACTCCTCTCTCTCCCATCCCCATCTCTCTCCCACCCTGTCTCTCTCGAACCACTTTGTCTCTCACACCCTCTCTCTCAAACCCCCTCTCTCTCACCCCCCTCCCTCTCAACCCCTCTCCATCTCAACCCTCGCTTTCACTCCTTCTCTCTCTCACCCTCTTCTCTCTCTCAACCCATCACTCTCTCTCAACCCGTCACTCTCTCCCCTCTCTCTCTCACCCCATCTCTCACCCCCTCTCTCCCCCTCTTCCCACCCTCTCTCTTTCTCATTCCCTCTCTCTCTCACCCCTCTCTCACACTGCCCCTCTCTCTCAACCCCCTCTCTCTCACTCCCCCCTCTCTCATACCCACTCTCTCTCTCACCCCTACTCTCTCTCACCCTCTCTCTCTCCCCCTCTCTCTCACCCCGCTCTCTCTCACCACCCCCTCTCTCACCCCCCTCTCTCTCACTACCCCTTTCTCACACCCCTCTCTCTCACTCCCTCTCTCTCTCATCCCCTCTCTCTCACTACCCTTTCTCACACCCCTCTCTCTCACCCCCTCTCTCTCTCACCCCCTCTCTCTCTTACCCCCTCTCTCTCTCACCCCCTCTCTCTCTTACCCCCTCTCTCTCTCACCCCCTCTCTCCCAAACCCCATCTCTCTCACTCCCCCTCTCTCACCCCTCTCTCTCTCTCACCCCCCTCTCTCTCTCACACCCTCTCTCTCACCCCCTCTCTCTCTCACCCCCTCTCTCTCTTACCCCCTCTCTCTCTCACCCCCTCTCTCCCAAACCCCATCTCTCTCACTCCCCCTCTCTCACCCCTCTCTCTCTCTCACCCCCCTCTCTCTCTCACACCCTCTGCCTCACCACCTCTCTCCCTCACCCTCCTCTCTCAACCCCCCTCTCTCTCATCCCCCTCTCTCAACCCCCATCTCTCAACCCCTCACTTTCTCCCACCTCACTCCTCTCTCTGTCACCCCCTCTCTCTCCCATCCCAATCTCTCTTATTCTTATTTCCCTCTCTCTCACACCCCTCTCTCTCACTCTCACTCTTTCATCCCCCTCACCCCTCTCTCTCTCACCTGCTCTCTCTCGCTCTCTCAAACCACCTCTCTCTCTTACCCCCTCTCACTCAATCCCACACCCTCTCTCCCCCCCTCTCTAACTCCACTCTTTCTCTCCCCTTTGTCTCTCCCCTTTCTCTCACTCCCCTCACATCACCCGCTCTCCCTCTCACCCCTTCTCTCTCACCCTCTCATCTCACCCTCTTTCTCACCTCACTCATCCCCTCTATCTCTCACCTGCTCTCTCTCGCTCTTCCAAACCATATCTCTCTCTCCCCTCTCTCTTTCTCTTTCACCCCTCTCTCTTTCCCAGCAACTCTCTCTCTCACCTTCTCTCAACCCCTCACCCGCACTCTCTCTCACCCCTCTCCCTTGCTCTCAAACCTCCTCTTTCTCTTACCCTTCTCTCTCTCACTCCCTCCCTCTCTCCCACTCAATGTCTCTCTCTCTCACCCCATCTCACTCACACCGTATCTCACTCAACCCCTCTCTTACCCACGTTCTCTCTCTCCCAGCTGCTCTCTGTCTCACCTCCACTCTTTCTCTGACCCACTCTCACTCCCCCTTTTTCTCTTCCCCTTTGTCTCTCCCCTTTTCTCTCTCACTCCCTCACATCGCCCCATCTCTCATCCCTCTTTCTCACTCACCCGCTGTCACTCTCAGCCCACTCTCTTTCTCACTCCACTCTCTCTCCCACCCCTCCCTCTCTATCTCACCCCCCTCTCTCTCACCACTCTCTCTCTCACCCTTCTCTCTCTCTCACACACCTCTCTCTCTCCCATCCCCATCTCTCTCCCACCCTGTCTCTCTCGAACCCTTTTCTCTCTCACACCCTCTCTCTCAACTCCCCTCTCTCTCACTCCCCTCTCTCTCACCCCCCTCTCTCTCACTCCCCTCTCTCTCACCCCCCCTCTCTCTCAACTCCCCTCTCTCTCACCCCCCTCTCTCTCACTCCCCTCTCTCTCACCCCGCTCTCTCTCACTCCCATCTCTCTCTCATCCCCACTCTGTCTCACCCTCCTCTGTCTCATCCCTGCTCTCTTACCAACCTCTCTCTCACCCCCACTCTCTCTCTCTCCCACTCCCTCTCCCACACCCCCTCTCTCACCCCCCCACACATCCACTCTTTCTCTGACCCCCTCTCTTTCTACCACCTCTCTCTCTCCTCCTCTCTCTTTCTCACCCTTCTCTCCCTTTCTCACCCCTCTCTCTCTCACCCACTCTCTCACCTCCTCTCTCTCTCACCCTCTTCTCCCTCATACCCTCTCATCTCACCCTCTCTCTCTCACACCTCCTCATCCCCTCTCTCTCACCCGCTCTCTCACTCCATCAAATCCCCCTCTCTCTCACCCCATCTATCTTTCTCAGCCCATCTCTCTCTCTTACCCTCTCTCTCTCACTCCGTCCCTCTTTCCCACTCTCTCTCTTTCTCCTCCCCTCTCTCTTTCTCACTCCCTCTCGCTCTCACCCCAAATCACTCTCACCCTCTCTCTCAATCTCTCTCTCTCCCCCACATCTTCTCTCCCACCCCTTCTCTGTCTCACTTCCACTCTTTCTCTGACCCACTCTGTCTCCCCCTTTGTCTCTCCTCCCCTTTCTCTCTCCCCCTTTCTCTCACACACCCCCTCACATCGCCCTCTCTCTCTCACAACCCTCTCTCTCACTCACCCACTCTCTCTCACCCCACTCTCTCTCTCACCCTCTCTCTCACCCCGTCTCTCTCTCTCACCCTTTCTCTCATTCCCTCATCCCCTCTCTCTCACTCACCCGCTCTCTCTCTCACCCCATTCTCTCTCTCACTCTCTCTCTCTTACCCTCTCTCTCACCCCCCTTATCCCTCTCTCTCTCTCACCCTCTCTCTCTCATTCCTCTCTCTCTTTCTCAGGCCCTCTCTCTCATCCCCCTTCTCTATCTCTCTCAACTCCATATCTCACCCCCCTTTCGCCCTTTCACCCGCTCTGTCTCTCACCCCCCTCTCTCTCTCAAACCTCCTCTCTCTCTTAAGCCCTCACCCGCTCTCTCTCGCGCCCCCTCTCTCTCTTAGCCTTCTCTTTCTCTCAGTCACTCCTTCTTTCCCACCCTCTCCCAGTCTCTTTCTCATCCCCTCTCTCTCCTTCTCACTCCCTCTCTTACCCCATCTCACTCTCACCGTCTCTCACTCTCGCCCTTCTCTCTCTCTCACCCCTCTCTCTCCCATCCCCATCTCTCTCTCTCCCCTTCTCGCTCGAATCCTCTCCCTCTCACCCCTCGCTCTCACCCCCCTCACACCCCTCGCTCTCAACCCCTACTCTCAATCCCCCTCTCTCTCTCACCCCTCTCTCTCACCCCTTCTCTTTCTCACCCCTCTTCTCGCTCTCAACCCCTACTCTCAACCCCTCTCCCTCACACCCCTCGCTCTCACCCCCCCTCACACCCCTCGCTCTCAACCCCTACTCTCAATCCCCCTCTCTCTCACCCCTCTCTCTCACCCCTTCTCTTTCTCACCCCTCTTCTCTCTCTCAACACCTCTCTCTCAACCCCTCTCCCTCTCAAACATGCTCTCTCTCACCCCCTCACCCGCTCTCTCTCACACCGCCTCTCCCTCATACCCTTCTCTCTCTCACTCCCTCCCTCTCTCCTACCCTCTCTCTGTCTAGTTTTCATCCCTCTCTCTCTTACTCCATCTCACTCCCATTTCTCTCTCTCAACCGCTCTCTCTCTCTCCCACCCCCTCTCTCTCAACCCCTCTCTCTCCCACGCCCTCTCTCCCACCCCCTCTCTGTCTCACCTCCACTCTTTCTCTGACCCACTCTCGATCCCACTTTGTCTGTCCCCCTTTCTCCCTCACCCCACTCACCTTGCTCTCTCTCTCTCTCACCCCTCTCTCTCACTCACACCCTCTCTCTCACCCCACTCTCTCTCTCACCCCACTCTCTCTCCGGCACCTCTCTCTCTTCCACCCCTCTGTTTCTCACCCTCTCTCTCTCTCTTCCACTCCCTCTCTTTCTCACTCCCTCTGCCTCTCACCCCCTCTCTCTCTCTCTCTCACCCCACTCTCTCTCTCACCCTTCTCTCTCTCTCTCACCCCCTCTCCCATCCCCATTTCTCTCCCACCCCCTCTTCATCTCAACCACTCTTTCTCAAAACCTCTCTCTCCAACCCTCTCTCTCAACCCCTCCCTCAACCCCTCTCTCTCAACCCCTCTCTCTCTCTCACCCCTCTCTCTCCCATCCCCATCTCTCCCCCATCCCGTCTCTCTCGAACCCCTTTCTCTCTCACACCCTCTCTCTCAACCCCCTCTCTTACTCCCCTCTCTCTCAATCCCTCTCACTCTCAAACCCCCTCCCTCTCTCATCCCCTCTCTCTCAACCCCTCTTCTCAACCCCTCTCTCTCAACCCCTCTCTCTCTCACCCTTTCTCTCTCTCACCCTCTCTCTCTCAGCCCCCCTCTCCCTCACCCTGCCCTCTTTCATCCACGCTCTCTCACCACCTCTCTCTCACCCCCACTCCCACACCCCTCACATCCACTCTTTCTCTGAACCCCTCTCTTTCTCCCCTTCTCTCTCTTTCTCAGCCCTCTCTCTCTCTCCCCTTCTCTCTTTCTCACCCTTCTCTCACCCACTCTCTCACCCCCTTCCCTCTCTCTCAATCTCTCTCTCTCACACTCTCTCTCTCACCCCCTCATCCCCTCTCTCTCTCTCTCGCCCACTCTCTTTCGCTCTCTCAAACCCCCTCTCTCTCTCACCCTCCCTCTCTATCTTTCTCAGCCCCCCACTCTCTCACCCCCCTTCTCTCTATCAATCCCATATCTCACCCCCTCTCGCCCCCTCATCTGCACTGTCTCTCACCCGTCTCTCTCTCTCAAACCTCCTCTCTCTCTTAACCCCTCACCCACTCTCTCTCACACCCCCTCTCTCTCTTACCTTTCTCTTTCTCTCACTCCCACCCTCTCTCCCAGTCTCTTTCTCACCCCCTCTCTCCTTCTCACTCCCTCTCTTACCCCATCTCACTCTCACCGTCTCTCTCTCTCACCCTTCTCTCTCTCTCTCTCACCCCTCTCTCTCCCATCCCCATCTCTCTCTCTCCCTCTCTCTCGAACCCTCTCCCTCTCACCCCTCGCTCTCACCCCTTTCACACCCCTCGCTCTCACGCCTCCTCTCTCAACCACTCTCTCTCCCACCCCCCTCTCTCACCCCTTCTCTTTCTCACCCGTCTTCTCTCTCTCAAACCCTCTCTCAACCCCTCTCTCTCAAACCTCCGCGCTCGCTTACCCCCTCACCCGTGCTCTCACACCATCTCTCTCTCTCCTATCCTTCTCTCACTCATTCCCTCCCTCTCTCCCACCCTCTCTCTGTCTGTTTCTCATTCCTCTCTCTCTTACCCCCATCTCCCTCTCACCGTCTCTCTCTCAACCTCTCTCTCTCCCACGCCCTCTCTCCCACCCCTTCTCTGTCTTACCTCCACTCTTTCTCTGATCCACTCTCACTCCCACTTTGTCTCTCCCCCTTTTTCTCACACCCCACTCTCTCACTCACCCGCTCTCTCCCTCACCCCACTCTCTCTCTCCCCACTCTCTCTCTCCCACCCCTCTCTCTCTTCCACTTCCCCTCTTTCTCACTCACTCTCCCTCTCACCCTTCTCTCTCTCTCCCTCTCTCTCCCACCCCATCTTTCTCCATTCCCCATCTGTCCCACCCCCTCTCTCTCCCTCTCTCACGAACCCTCTCTCTCTCACACCTCTCTCTCAACCCCCCCTCACATCCCTCGCTCTCACCGCCCCTCACAACCCCTCTCTCCCTCACCCCTCTCTCTCACCCCTTCTCTTTCTCACACCCTCTGTCTCACCCTCTCTCTCACCCCCTCGCTCAACCCCTCTCTCTCACCACCTTCTCTCAACCCTCATCTCTCAACACCCCTCACTCTCTTCCTCGTTCACTCCCCCTCTCAACCCTTCACACACTCTCTCTCTCTGTCACCACCTCTCTCTCCTACCCCAATATCTCTCACATCCCCTCTCTCTCACCTCCCTCTCTCACTCTCTCTCTCACACCCCTCTTCTCTCTCTCAAACCCTCTCTCAACCTCTCTCTCTCTCAAACCTCCGCGCTCTCTTACCCCCTCACCCGCTCTCTCACACCATCTCTCTCTCCTACCCTTCTCTCTCTCATTCCCTCCATCTCTCCAAACCTCTCTCTATCTCTTTCTCATCCCCTCTCTCTTTCTGACTCCCTCTCTCTCACCCCTCTCTCTCACCCCCCTCGTTCTCAACCTCTCTCTCTCTTCCCCTCTCTCTACCACCCTCTTTCTCACTCCCATCTCCCTCTCTCACACCCTCTGCTCTCTCTCATCCCCCCTCTCTCACCAACTTCTCTCTCTCACCCCCACTCTCTTTCTCATCCACCTCTCTCTCTCTCAGCCCCCCTCACCGCCCTCTCACCCAGCTCTCTCACACACCTCTCTTTCTCCCATCTCCCTCTCAAAACCCCGCTATCTCCCCCCCACCTCCCTCACCCCCCTCTCTCACCCCCTCTTCCACCCCATCCCCCACACACACCCTCATGCACCGCCCCCTCTCACCCCCCTCACCCTCCTCTTACACCCCCCTCAACCTCCTCTCTCTGTCATCCGTCTCTCTCTCACCACACTAACTCTCTAACCTTCTCTCACCCCTCTCTCTCCCCCACCCCTCTCTCTCACCCTTTCTCTCACCTCTCTCTCACACCCTTCTCTCTCACACCCTCCCTCTCTCATCCCCTCCCTCTCTCACACCCTCCCACCCTCACACCCTCCCTCTCTCCCCCTCTCTCTCACCTCCCTCTCTCACTCTCTCACACACACTCACACATACCCTCGCTCCCTCACCCCCACCCTCTCTCCCACCTTCTCTCTATCCCTTTCTCATTCCCTCTCTCTCCTTCTGACTCCATCTCTCTAACCCCCTCTCTCTCTCACCCCCCTCATTCTCACCCTCTCTCTCTCTTCCCCTCTCTCACACCCTCTCTCTCTCACTCCCATCTATCTCTCTCTCTCAATACCCCTCTCTCTCACCCTCCCCTCTCTCTCATCCCCCCTCTCACCAACGTCTCTCTCTCAACCCCACTCTCTCTCTCACCCACCTTTCTTTCAGCACCCCCTCACCACGCTCTCACCCAGCTCTTTCTCACACACCTCCCACTCTCCCATCCCCCTTTCACAGCCCCTCTATCTTCCCCCTCACCTCCCTCATCCCCCTCTCCCACCCCCATCCCCCACACATTCCCTCACACACCGCCCCCTCTCACTCCCCTTCCTCTTCCCCTTCCCTCACCCTCCTCTTTCACCCCCTGACTCAACCCACTCTCTCTGTCATCCCTCTCTCTCTCACCACTCTCTCTCCCCCTCTCTCTCCCCTCTCTCTCCACCCTCTCTCACCTCTCTCTCTCACTCTCTCTCACCTCTCTCTCACACAGCCCTCTCTCTCACGCCGTCCCTCTCTCATCCCGTCCCTCTCTCATACCCTCCCTCTGTCCCCACTCTCTACCCCCCTCTCTCCCCTTCTCGCTCTCCCCCTCTCTACCCCTCTCACACTCCTCTCTCTCTCTCACCCTACCTCTCTCATCTCGTCCCTCTTCCCCCTCCCACTCTCTTCCCTCCTCTCTCACACTCTCCCTATCTCAACCCCTCTCTCTCAGCCCATCTCTCTCTCTCAGCCCCTCCCGCTCTCACAGCCCCCCTATCTCACCCCACCCTCTCATCCCACTCTCTCTCCCCCTCTCTATTACACCCTCTCTCTCATACCCTTCACACCTCCCTCTGTCCACCACCTCTCCCCCCTCTCTCCCCCTCTCTCACCCCTCTCTCTCACCCCTCTCTCTCACCCACTCTTTCTCGCTCCCTCTCGCTCTCACCACTCACTATCTCTCTCACCCCCTCTCTCTCACCGCCTCTCTTTCACCGCGTCTCTCAGGCCCTCTTTCTCATGCACCTCTCTCTCACACCCCTTTTCTCACCCAACTAGTTATATCTCTCCCCCTTGCTCTCTCTGACCCCCTCTCTCTCACTCCTCTCTCACCCTCTCTCTCTCACATCCTCTCTCTCTCCACCCTGCTCTCTCACTCACACCTCTCTCTCTCTGTCACCCCTCACCCTCTCTCTCACCTCTATCTCTCTCACCCCTTCACTCTATCTTCCCCGCTTACACCCTCTCTCTTACCCGCCTCTCTGTCTCTCTCTCTCACCCCTTTTTCCCCCGCCCTCTCTCTCATCCCCACCTCTCTCTCGCTCTATTACATTCTGTCTCTCGCTCCCTTTTTCTCTCTCTCATTCCCCTTCTCTCTTGTGCTCTGTCTCACACCCCACTCTCTCTCTCTCTCTGTTATACCCCCTCTCTCGCACCCTCTTTCTCTCGTTCGCCCCATTTCTCTCTCTCTCTTTTGCCCCCTTTCTTCCTCCCTCCTCCTTGCTCTCGTTCTGTCTCTCTCTAGCGCCCTACTCTCTCACACACTCTCCCTCACACGCCTCTAACTCTCTCATCCGTTCACTCGTTCTCTCTCTCTGTCTCTGTCTCTCTCTCTCTCAACCCCTCATTCACTGTCTATCTCTCCCCCTCTCTCACCCCTTTCACTTTCTCTCTCTCTCGGGTCCCATCTCTCTCATCCCTCTTTCTCTCGCTGTCTCCCTTTCTCTCAATACCTCTCTCTCACCCCCCCTCTCTCCCACTCTCTCTCCCACCCACCATTCTCTCCCACCCCCCACTCTCTTCCATTCCCCCTCTCTTTCCCACCCCTCTGTCTCTCACCCCCTCACTAGCTCTCTCTCACCCTCTCTCTCTCAAACCTCCTCTCTCTTACCCTCTCACTCGCACTCTCTCAAACTGTCCCTCTCTCTTACCCCTCTCTCTCTCACCCCCTCCCTCTCTCCCACCCTCTCTCTGTCTCTTTCTCATCCCCCACTCTCCTTCTTACTCCCTCTCTCTCTCACAACCCACCTCACTCTCAACACCTCTCTCACTCACACCTCTCTCACCTCTCTCTCTCTCTAACCCCTCTCTCTCTCACCCCTCTTTCTCTCACCCCCTCTCTCTCAAACCCTCTCTCTCACCCTTCCTCTCACCCTCTCTCTCTCACCCGCTGTCTCTCGCTCTCTCAAACCCCCTCTCTCTCTAAACCCCCCTCTCTCACCCCTCGCTCTCTCTCACCCTTCTCTCTCTTTGTCAGCCCCTCGCTCTCTCACCCCTTCTCTCTCACCCCCTTTCTCTCAGCCCCTTTCTCTCTTACCCCCTCACTCTCGAACTCTCTCTCTCTCACCCCTCTCTCTCCACCTCTCTCTCGAACCCTCTCTCTCTCACCCCCCTCACCCACCCCTCTCAACCCCCCTCTCTCTCATCCCTCTCTCAACCCCTTCTCTCAACCCTCACCTCTCCCCCCCCTCAGCCTCTCTCTCGCTCACACCCTCTCTCACCCCCTTACCCTCTCTCTCTGTCACCCCCTCTCTCTCTCCCTCTCTCTCTCTACCACCCTCTCTCGCCACCTCTCTCTCGAACCCTATCTCTCTCACCCCCCTCACCCACCCCTCTCAACCCCTCTCTCTCTCTCACCCCTCTCGCTCACCCCTTCTCTTTCTCACACCCTCTGTCTCACCCGCTCTCTCTCACCCCCTCTCTCAACCCCTCCCTCTCACCCCCTTCTCTCAACCCTCACCTCTCAACACCCCTCACTCTCTCCCTCGCTCACACCCTCTCTCACACCCTTACCCTCTCTCTCTGTCACCCCCTCTCTCTCCCACCCCAATGTCTCTCACATCCCCTCTGTCTGACCTCCCTCTATCACTCTCTCTCTCACACACACACTCGCACACAGCCTCTCTCCCTCACCCCCTCCCTCTCTCCAACCCTCTCTCTATCTCTTTCTCATCCCATCTCTCTTTCTGACTCCCTCTCTCTCACCCCCTCTCTCTCACCCCCCTCGTTCTCAACCTCTCTCTCTCTTCCCCTCTCTCAACCACCCTCTTTCTCACTCCCATCTCCCTCTCTCACACCCTCTGCTCTCTCTCATCCCCCCTCTCTCACCAACTTCTCTCTCTCACCCCCACTCTCTTTCTCATCCACCTCTCTCTCTCTCAGCCCCCCTCACCGCCCTCTCACCCAGCTCTCTCACACACCTCTCTTTCTCCCATCTCCCTCTCAAAACCCCGCTATCTCCCCCCCACCTCCCTCACCCCCCTCTCTCACCCCCTCTTCCACCCCATCCCCCACACACTCCCTCACGCACCGCCCCCTCTCATCCCCCCACCCTCCTCTTACACCCCCCTCAACCTCCTCTCTCTGTCATCCCTCCCTCACCACTCTAACTCTCTAACCTTCTCTCCCCCTCTCTCTTCCCCTCTCTCTCTCTCCCCCCACCCCTCTCTCTCACCCTCTCTCTCACCTCTCTCTCACACCCTTCTCTCTCACACCCTCCCTCTCTCCCCCTCTCTCCCCCCTCTCTCGCTCCCCATCTCTCCCCCTCCCTCCCCTCTCACACCCCTCTCTCTCTCACCCTCCCTCTCTCGTCCCGTCCCTCTTTCTCCCCTCCCACTCTCATCCCTCCTCTCTCTCACTCTCCCTATCTCACCCCCTCTCTCTCACCCCCTCTCTCTCTCTATGCCCCTCTCTCTCTCAGCCCCTCTCTCTCACACTCCCCCTTTCTTTCTCACCTTGTTATAACTCTTCCCCTCGCTCTCTCTCACCCCCTCTCTCTCTCTCATCCCACTCTCTCGCCCCCTCTCTATTACACCCTCTCTCTCACGCCCTTCTAACTCTCTCACCTCTTCACACCCCTCTCTCTCCACCACCTCTCCCCCTCTCTCACCCCTCTCTCACCCCCTCTCTCACCCACTCTCTTTCTCACTCCATCTCTCTCACCACTCACTCCCTCTCTCTCCCCACTCACTATCTCTCTCACCCCCTGTCTCTCACCTCCTCTCTCCCTCACGCTCTCTCTCTCTAAGCCCCTCTCTCTCTCTCTCAGCCCTCTCTCTCACACACCCCCTTTCTTTCTCACATTGTTATATCTCTCCCCCTCGCTGTCTCTCACCCTCTCTCTCTCACCCCTTTCTCTCTGTCACCGCTCACCCTCTCTCCCCGTTACACCTTCTCCCTCACCCCTCTCTCTCTCACACACCCCTTCACCCTCTCTCCCCAGCTCACACGCTCTCTCTCTTACCCACCTCTCTGTCTCTCTCTCTCTCCCCTCTCTCTCTCTCACCCCTCTCTCCCCTGCTTTCTCTCTTATCCCGCCCTCTCTCTCGCTCTATTGCCTTCTGTCTCTCGCTCCCTTTTTCTCTCTCTCATTCCCTTTCCCTCTCGCACTCTGTCTCACACCCCGCTCTCTCTCTCTCTCTCTGTATACTCCCTCTCTCGCTCCCTTTTTCTCTCGTTTGCCCCATTTCTCTATCTCTCTTTTGACCCCTTTCTTCCTCCCTCCTCCTTGCTCTCGTTCTGTCTCTCTCTCTACCGCCCACTCTCTCACCCCATCTCCCTCACACCCCTCTAACTCTTTCATCCGTTCACTCGTTCTCTCTCTCTCTCGCTGTCTCTCTCTCTCTCTTAACCCGTCATTCACTGTCTATCTCACCACCTCTCTCACTACTTTTGCTCTCTCTCTCTCGCGTCCCATCTCTCTCATCCCTCTTTCTCTTGCTGTCCCCCTTTCTCTCTCAATCCCTTCTCTATCTCTCCCCTTTCTCTCACCCCCCCACTCTCTCTCCCACCCACCTCTCTCTCCCACCGCCCACTCTCTTCCATTCCCCCTCTCTTTCCCACCCCTCTGTCTCTCACCCCCTCACTCGCTCTCTCTCTCCCTCTCTCTCTCAAACCTCCTCTCTCTTACCCTCTCAATCGCACTCTCTCTCACACCCCCCTCTCTCTTACCCCTCTCTCTCACCCGTCTCTGTCTCTCTCCAACCCCCTCTGTCTCACTCCCCTTCTCTCTCACTCCCCCACTCTCTAACAACGTGATCTCTCTCAAACCCCCTCTCTGTGTCACCCTCCACTTACCCCCTCCCCCCTCTCTCCCCAGTCTCTCTCCCCACTCCCCCTCTCACCTCTCTCTCTCTCACCCCCTCTCACTCAGCTCTCTCTCCCAAACCCTCTCTCTCCCATCCCCTCCCTCCACCCCCTCTATCACACACGCACTCTCTCAGCCCCTCTCTCTCACCTCCTCTCTCACCCCACCTCTCTCACACACCCTCTCTCTCACTTCCACTCTCTCACTCCCTCTCTCTCTCCCCCTCTGTCTCAACACATCTCTGTCACGACCTCTCCTCCACTCTCTCTCCCCATTACTCCCCCCTCTCCCCATCTCTCTCCTCTCTCCCCCCTCTCTTCCCCTCTCTCTCCCCCTTCCCCCTCTCTCTCCCCCCTCTGCCCCTTCTCTCTCTCCCCTTCTCCCCCCACACTCTCCTCTCTCTCGCCATCTCTCTCCCCCTTCCCCCCTCTCTCCCCTCTCTCCCCCTCTCTCTCCCCTCTCTCTCCCCTTCTCACTGCCCCCACTCCCACCCCCTCTCCCTCCCCCTCCCTCACCCCCCTCGCTCCCCTCTCTTGCCCCCCTCAATCTCTCGCATTCTCTCTCACTTTTGTCTTGCTCTCTTCCTCTCTCTCTCCCCCTCTTTCTCTTCCCACTCTTTCACCCCCCTCTTTCTCTCTCAACCCCTCTCTCAATCACCCCTCTTTCTCGCACTCTCTCTGTCTCTCACCCCTCTCTCTCTCACCCCTCCCTCTCAACCCCTCTCTCTCAATCCCTCTCTCTCTCACCCCCTCTCCCTCTCTCACACACGTTCTCTCTTACCCCTCACTCTCTCTCTCTACCCCCTCACCCCACCCCTCTCGCTCACCCCCTCTCTCTCTCGCCTATTCTCTCTCTGACACCATCTCCTTCTCACTCCACTCTCTCTCTTACCCCCCACCCCACTTTCGTTCTCTCAATCACACCCTGTCTCTCCCCCCTCTCACCCATTCTCTCTTTCTCACTCACTCTCTCTTTCTCACTTACACTCTCTCTCTGTGTTCACTCTCTGTCTTTCTCACTCCCTCTCTCTCTCACCCCCTTTCTCTCAAAACCACTCTCTCTCTCCCCCTCTCTCTCTCCCCTCTCTCTACCCCCTCTCTTGCCCCCACTCTCTACCCCTCTCTTGCCCCCACTCTCTACCCCCTCTCTCCCCTGTCTCTCAAACCCCCTCTCGCTCACTCCCATCTCACTCTCTCACCCCACTGTCACTCTAACCCCTCTCTCTCTCTCCCCCTGCCCCTCTGTTTCAAACCCCTTATCTCTCTCACACCCCGCTTTCTTACCGCCTCTCTCGCACTTCCTCTATCTCACCCCCTCTCTCTCAACACCTCTCTCTCTCCCCCTCTCTCTCTCCCCCTCTCTCTCCCCCCCTCTCTCTCCCCTCTCTCTACCCCCACTCTCTACCCCCTCTCTCCCCTGTCTCTCACACCCCCTCTCTCTACTCCCATCTCACTCTCTCACCCCACTGTCACTCTCACCCCTCTCTCTCTCTCCCCCTGCCCCTCTGTTTCAAACCCCTTCTCTCTCTCACATCCCGCTTTCTCACCACCTCTCTCGCACTTCATCTATCTCACCCCCCCTCTCTCCCTCCTCTCTCTACCCCTCTCTCTCCCCGCTCTCCCCCTCTCTCTCCCTCCTCTCTCTACCCCCTCTCTCTCCCCTTCTCTCTCACCCTTCTGCCCCCTCTCTCTGCACCATCTCTCTGCCCCCAATCCTGCCCTTTTCCCCCTCCCTCGCCCCCTCTCTCCGCTCCGCTCTCCCCTCCTCTCTCGTCCCCTCTCTTGCACCACTCTCTCACCCCCCTCTCTCTCTCTCTCGCGTCCTCTCTCTCTCACTCTTCCGCTCGCTCTCTTCCTCTTGCTCTTTCTCTCTCATTCTCTCACCCTCTTCTCACGCTCTCTCTCTCCCTGCCTCTCTCCCTCTCTCTTGCCTCCCTCTCTCTTATCCCACGGTCTCTCTCGCTCGCTCTCTGTCCCTCGTGCTCTCTCTCTCTCTGTCGCTCATGCTCTCTCTGTCTGTCTCACTCTCTCTCTCTCTCTCAGTCCACACTACCTCTCTCACCTCTTCTCTCTCACTCTTGCTCTATCTCTCTCTCTGTCTGTCACTCTCTCTCTCCGTCTTTCTCTCTCTCAGTCCTCCCCCTCACCTCCTCTCTCTCAACTCATCTTTCTCAACCCCTCTCTCTCCCCCTCTCTCTAACCCTCTATCTCTCACACACACCTCCTCTTTCCCCCGTCTCTCTCTCAACCCCTCTCTCTCTCAACCGTTCTCTCTCACCCCTCTCACTTAACCCTCCTTCTCACCCCCTTCTCTCTCTCTGACCCCCTTCTTGCTCTCAAACCCTCACTCTCTCACCGTCTTTCACCACTCCTCTCTCTCTCACACTCTTTCTCTCTTAACCCGCGCTCTCTCTCTAACTCCTCCCCCCTCACCCCCATGGCTCACCCTGCTCTCTCTTTCCCTCTCTCTCTCACCCCTCTCTTTCTCTCTCAACCCCTCTCTCTCACCACACTCTCTCACACCCTCTCTCTCACCTGTCTCTCTCTCACCCCTCTCTTTCTCTATCAACCCCTCTATTTCACCCCTCTTTCTCCCACTCCCTCTCTCTCTCACTCCCCTCACCACCCCTTCTCTCAACACCCCTCAATCTCTCATCCCCTCACTCTGTCTCCCCCTCAGTCTCTCACCCCCTCTCTCTCAATCCCTCTCTCTCTCGCGTCCATCTCTCTCTCACCCGCCTCTCTCTCCCCTCTCTCTCCATCACCCCTCTCTCTCCCACCCCAATCTCTTTCACATCACCCACTCTCTCACACACACACACTCACACACCCTCGCTCCCTCACCCCCTCCCTCTCTCCCACCATCTCTCTGTCTCTTTCTCATCCCCTCTCTCTCCTTCTCGCTCCCTCTCTCTTACCCCCTCCCTCACTCACCCCTCTCTCTCTCCCACCCCCTCTCTGTCACTCACTCCCACCTCTCCATCACACTGCCCTCTCAGCCAGCTCTCTCTCTCACCCCCTCTCTCTCCCACCTCCCTCTCTCTAAACCCTTTCTCTCCCTCACCCCTCTCGCTCCAACCACCAACCCTCTCTCTCAATCCCCCTCGCTCTCTCACCCCACTCTCTCAACCCCTCTCTCTCACTCCCTCTCTCTCTCTTAGCCTTCTCTCACATCCCCTCTCTCTCACCACAGTCTCTCTCTCTTTGTCCCCCCCTTGTCTCGCACCCCTCCTCTCTCAACCCCCTCTCATCCCCCCCTCTGTCTCACCCCCTCTCTCTCACCCGCTCTCTTTCTCACTCATGCTCGCTATTTCTCACTTACACTCTCTCTCTTTTTCACTCACTCTCTCTTTCTCACGCCCTCTCTCTCACCCCCTCTCTCTCAAACCCCCTCTCTCTCTCCCCTCTCTCCCTTCTCTCTCCCCTCTCTCCTGCCCTCTCTCTCTCCCCTCTCTCTACCCCCTCTCTTGTCCCCAATCTCTACCCCCTCTCTTCCCTGTCTCTCAAACCCCCCTCTCTGACTCCCATCTCACTCTCTCACCCCACTCTCACTCTCTCAACTCACTCTCTTTCTCACCCCACGTCTCTCTCTCTCCCACCCCCTCTGTCTCACACCCCTTCTCTCTCTCTCTCACACCTCTCTTCCTCACCCCTCTCCCTCACTTCCTCTCTCTCACCCCCTCTCCCTCAACACCTCTCTCTCAAACCCTCTCTCCCCCCCTCTCTCTCACCCCCTCTCTCCCTCGTCTCTCTCCTCCTCTCTCTCCAGTTCACTCTCACCTTTCTCTCCCCCCTCTCTGCCCCCTCTCTCCTCCCTCTCTGTGCTGTCTCTCTGCCCCCAATCCCACCCACTCACCCTCCCTCGCCCCCGTCTCCCCTCCTCTCTCCCCTCCTCTCTCAGCCCCCTCTCTCGCACCTCTCTCGTACACCCCTCTCTCTCGCATCCTCTCTCTGTTACTCTTCCGCTCTATCTCTTCCTCTTGCGGTCTCTCTCACTCTCTCACCCTCTTCTCACGCTCTCTCTCTCTCTCCCTGCCTCTTTCACTCTCTCTTGTCACCCTCTCGCTCTCATCTCATGGTCTGTCTCACTCGCGCTCACTCTCGCTCGTGCTCTCTCTCTCTCTGTCGCTCATGCTCTCTCTGTCTGTCTCACTCTCTCTCTCTCTCAGTCCAACCTACCACTCTCACCTCTTCTCTCTCAGTCTTGCTCTATCTCTCTCTCTCTGTCTGTCGCTCTCTCTCTCCCTCTCACTGTCCTCCCCCTCACCTCCTCTCTCTTTCAGCCCATCTTTCTCAACCCTTCTCTCTCCCCTCTCTCTCTAACCCCTCTCTCTCACACCCCCTCTCTCTCTCACCACCCCCTCTCAACCCCTGTCTCTCTCTCTCTCACATCCATTCCTCTCTCACACCCTCTTTCTCTCCCCTCTCTCTCCGTCACCCCTCTCTCTCCCACCCTAATCTCTTTCACATCCCCTCTCTCACACACACTCTCACACATACTCTCACACACCCTCGCTCTCTCAGCCCCTCCCTCTCTCCCACCAACTCTCTGCCTCTTTCTCATCCCCTTTCTCTCCTTCTCGCTCCCTCTCTCATCCCCTCTCTCTATCACCCCTCTCTCTCGCACCCCTTCTCTGTCACTCACTCCCACCTCTCCCTCTCACTACCCTCTCACCCAGCTCTCTCCCCCCCTCTCTCTCCCACACCCCCTCTCTTCCACCGTCTCTCTCTCACCCCCCTCTCTCTCACTCCCCTCTCTCTCACCCTCCTTCTCTCTCTCACCCCTTCTCTCTTTCAACCTTCTCTCTCAACCACTCTCTATCACCCCTCCGTCTCTCACCCCTCTCTCTTACACTCCCTCTCTCTTACTCTCTCTCTCGTAGCCCTCTCTTACACCCCCTCTCACTCCCATCTCACTCTCTCTCTCACCACAGTCTCTCTCTCTGTCCCAACCCCTCTGTCTCTCACCCCTTCTCTCTCACCCCCCTCTCACCCCACCCCCCTCTCTCACCCCCTCTCACCCGCTCTCTCTTTGTCACCCCCTCTCTCTCTCACCCCCGCTCTCTCAACTCCTTTCTCTCTCCCACTCTTTCCCTCCCCTCTCTCTCCCCTCTCTCTACCCTCTCTTTTGCCCACCACTCTTTACCCCCTCTCTCCCCCTGTCTCTCACACCCCCTCTCTCACACCCCACTCTCACTCTCTCACCCCACTCTCTCTCTCTCAGCCATCGTCTCTCTCTCTCTCCCACCCCCTCTGTCTCTCACGCATTCTCTCTTACACCCCTTCTCTCACTCACACCCCTGTTTCTCACCCCCCTCTCTCACCCTCTCGCTCTTCGCTCTCTCAAACTCCCTCTCTCCCCCATCTCCTTCACTCTCTCCCCCTCTCCTCCCCATCTCACTCCCCCACTCTCCCCCTCCTTTCCCCCTCTCTCTTCCCTATCTGTCTTCCCCCTCTCTGTGCCGTCTCTCTGCCCCAATCCCGCCCCTCTCCCTCCCGCTCCCTCGCCCCCTCTCTC
Organism: Chiloscyllium punctatum; assembly: GCF_047496795.1. NCBI lineage: Eukaryota > Metazoa > Chordata > Chondrichthyes > Orectolobiformes > Hemiscylliidae > Chiloscyllium > Chiloscyllium punctatum. The sequence continues at coordinate 31,979,858 of NC_092769.1, read as the reverse complement.
CCCTCCTCTCTCGCCTGCCTCTCTCGCACCACTCTCTCACCCCCTCTCTCTCTCGCGCATCCTCTCTCTCTCACTCTTCCACTCGCTCTCTTCCTCGTGCTCTCTCTCTCTCACTCTCTCACCCTCTTCTCACGCTCTCTCTCTCTCCCTGCCTCTCTCCCTTCCTCTTGCCTTCCTCCTTCTCTTATCTCACGCTCTCTCGCTCACTCTCTCTCGCTCGTGCTCGCTCTCTCTCTCTGTTGCTCATGCTCTTTCTGTCTGTCTCTTTCCCTCCATCTCTCTCAGTCCACCCTACCTCTCACACCTCTTCTCTCTCACTCTTGCTCTATATCTCTCTCTGTCTGTCGCTCTCTCTCCGTCTCTCTCTCTCTTCGTCCTCCCCCTCACCTCCTCTCTGTTTCAACCCATCTTTCTCAACCCCTCTCTCTCTCATCCTCTCTCCCCCCTCTAATTCAAACCCTTTCTCTCGTCAACTCTCTCTCACCCCTCTCTCTCTCACCCCCGTCTCTCTCACTCCCCTCTCTCTCACCTTCCTTCTCTCTCTCACACCCCTTCTCTCTCTCAACCCCTCTCTCTCAACCACTCTCTCTCACCCCTCTCTCTCTCACCCCCCTCTCTCTCACATCCATCTCTCTCTCACCTCCTCTTTCTCTCTCCTTTCTCTCTCCATCACCCCTCTCTCCCCCACACCAATCTCTTTCACATCACCCTCTCTCTCACACACACTCTTACACATCCTCGCTCTCTCACCCCCTCCCTCTCTCCCACCATCTCCCTGCCTCTTTCTCTTCCCTTCTCTCTCCTTCTAGCTCCCTCTCTCTCACCCCCCTCTCTCACCCCTCTCTCAACCCCTCTCTCTCATTCCTCGCTCTTTCACCTCTATCTCTCACACTCCATCTCTCTCACTCCCTCTCTCTCTTAGCCCTCTCTCACACCCCTCTAACTCCCATCTCACTCTCTCACCTCTCTCTCTCTCACCACAGTCTCTCTCTCTCTCAGTCCCACTCCCTCTGTTTCACACCCCTTCTCTCTCATACCCCACTCACCCCACCCCCCTCTCTCACCCCCCTCTCTCAACCCCTCTCTCAACCCCTCTCTCTCATTCCTCGCTCTTTCACCTCTATCTCTCACACTCCATCTCTCTCACTCCCTCTCTCTCTTAGCCCTCTCTCACACCCCCGTCACTCCCATCTCACTCTCTCACCTCTCTCTCTCACCACAGTCTCTCTCTCTCTCAGTCCCACTCCCTCTGTTTCACACCCCTTCTCTCTCATACCCCGCTCACCCCACCCCCCTCTCTCACCCCCTCTCTCTCACCCACTCTCTCTTTCTCATTCACGCTCTCTCTTTCTCACTTACACTCTCTCTCTTTTTCATTCACTCTCTCTTTCTCACCCCCTCTTTCTCACCCCCTCTCTCTCAACTCCTCTCTCTCCCACTCTCTCCCTCCCCTCCCTCTCTTGCACCCCACTCTTTACTCCCTCTCTCCCCCTGTGTCTCACACCCCCACTCTCTCACCCCACTCTCTCTCTCACTTAACCGTCATCTCTCTCTCTCTCCCACCCCCTCTGTCTCACACCCCTTATCTCTCACACCCCTTCTCTCTCCCACACCCCTGTTTCTCACCCCCTTTCTCACAACCCTCTCTCTCAACAAATCTCTCTCACCAACTCTCTCTCACCCCCCTCTCTCCCCCTCTCCCTACCCCTCTCTCCCCCTCTCTCTCACCCCCTCTCTCCCCATCTCCTTCACTCTCTTTCACATCCCCGTCTCTCTCACACCCACTGTCTCTCACCCCCTCTCTCTCTCACACCCCCTTCTATCTCACACCCCCTCCCTTCCACCTTCTCACCCTCTCACCCCTCTCTCTCTCACACCCCACTCTCTCCCACCTCCCTCTCACTCAATCCTCTCTCTCTCATCCCTCTCTCTCTCTCTCACCCCTCGCTCTCTCACCCCGCTCTCTCACACTCCCTGTCTCTCACTCCCTCTCTCTCTTAGCCCTATCTCACATCCCCTCTAACTCCCATCTCACTCTCTCACCCTCTCTCTCTCACCACAGTTTCTCTCTCTCTGTCCAACCCCCTCTGTCTCTCACCCCCTCTCACCCCACACCCCTCTCTCACCCCCTCTCTCTCACCTGCTCTCTCTTTCTCACTCACGCTCTCTCTTTCTCAACACTCTCTCTCTTTTTCTCTCACTCTCTCTCTTTTTCTCTCACTCTCTCTCTTTCACCCCCTCACCCACCCTTCTCTCTCAACACCTCTCTCTCTCCCACTCTCTCTTTTTCACATTCTCTCTCTTTCTCACCCACTCTCTCTCACCCCCCCTCTCTCACCCCCTCTCTCTCCCACACTCTCTCCCTTCTCTCTCTCCCCTCTCTCTACCCCCTCTCTTGACCCCACTCTCTACACCCTCTCTCCCCCTGTTTTTCACACCCTCTTTCTATCACTCCCATCTCACTCTCTCACCCCACTCTCTCTCTCTTAGCCGACATCTCCCTCTCTCTCCCACTCCCTCTGTCTCACACCCCTTCTCTCTCACACCCCTTCTCTCTCTCACACCCCTGTTTCTCACCCGCTCTTTCTGACTTCCTCTCTCTCACACCCTCTCTCTCAACAACTCTCTCTCACCCCCTCTCTCCCCCTCTCTCTCCCTCTCCCCATCTCCTCCATTCTCTCCTCCTCTTCGCCCCATCTCTCTCCCCCTCTCTCCCCCTCTCTCTCCCCCTCTCTCTCACCCTTCTCTCCCCCTCTCTCTTCCCCATCTCTCTCCCCCCTCTCTGCGCCCTCGCTCTCTGCCCCCAATCCTGCCCCCTCTCACTCCCTCTGCCCCCTCTCCCGCTCTTTCCCCTCCTCTCTCCCCTCCTTTCTCGGCCCCCTCTCTCACACCACTCTCTCAACCCCTCACTCTCTCTCACCCCCTTCTCTCTCTCTCAACCCCTCCCTCTCGACCCCGCTCTCTCTCACCCCTCTCTCTCTCACCCCCCACCCTCTCGCTCAACCCCCCTCACTCTCTCATCCCCTCACTCTCTCACCCCCTCACCAATCCCTCTCTCTCCCTTCCCCTCTCTCTCTCACCCCTCTCTTTCTCTCTCAACCCCCCTCTCTCTCATCACTCTCTCTCACACTCTCTCTCACCCCTCTCTTTCTCTCTCAACCCCTCTCTGTCAAGCCTCTCTCTCTCACACCCCTCTCTCTCACCACCTGCTCTCTCAACCCCCCTCAATCTCTCATCCCCTCACTCTCTCACCCCCTCAGTCTCTTCCCTTCTCTCTCAACCCCTCGCTCTCTCTCACATCCATCTCTCTCTCTCACCCTCCCTCTCTCTCCCCCTCTCTCTCCCCCACCTCCTCGCTGTCACTCACTCCCACCTCTCCCTCTCACCGACCTCTCACCCAGCTCTCTCTCTCTCATTCCCTCTCTCCCACCACCCCTCTCTTCCACCCTGTCACTCTCTCACCCCTTCTTCTCTCTCACCGCTCTCTCCCACCCCTCTCTCTCAACCTTCTCTCTCTCTCATCCCTCTCTCTCTCACCCCCACCCTCCCTCTCTCTCAACCCACCTCTCTCTCTCACCCCCTCTCTCTCTCAACCTCTCTCTCACCCTTCACTCTCACACCCCTCTCTCTCACACTCCCTCTCTCTCACTGCCTCTCTCTCTCTCACCACCCCTTCTCTCAAACCCCCTCACTCTCTCAGCCCCTCACTCTCTCACACCCTCAGTCTCTCACGCCCTCACTCTCACCCCTCTCTCTCATCGCCTCTCACACCCTTTCTCTCTAACCCCGCGCTCTCTCTCTAACTCCTCCCCCTCTCACCCCTCTCGCTCACCCCTCTCGCTCACCCCACTCTCTCTCACACCCTCTCCTTCTCACTCCACTCTCCCTATTCCCCCTCCCCACTTTCACTCTCTCCATCACCCATTATCTCTCATCCCCGTCTCACCCCCACCCCCCCTCTCTCTCAAACTCCTCTCTCTCACCAGCTCTCTCTTTCTCACTCACGCTCTTTCTGTCTCACTTAAACTCTCTCTGTTTCACTCACTCTCCCTCTTTCTCACCCCTCTCTCTCTCTTACCTTCTCTTTCTCTCTCTCTCACCCTCTCTGTCTCCCATGTCACTCTCTCACCACACTGTCTCTCTCTCTCTCTCTGTCCCACCTCCTCTGTCTCTCACCCCTTCTCTCTCACACCCCTCTCACCCCCAACCCCTCTCTCACCCTCCTCTCTCTCACCCACGCTCTCTTTCTCACTCACTCTCTCTCTTTCTCACCCTCGCTCTCTCACGCCTATCTCTCTCCTCCCCTCTCTCTCTCCCACTCTCTCCCTGTCGCTCCCCCACTCTCTCCCCAAACTCTCACTCCCTCTCTACACCCTTTCTCTCCCCTCTCTCTCCCCTTCCCTCTCCCCGTCTCTCTCTCCCCCTCTCTTTCACCCCTCTCTCCCCTTCTCTCTCCCCCTTCTCCTCCCCTCTCTCTCCCCCCTCTATTTCCTTGTCTCTCCCACCCTCTCCCCAAAATCTCACTCCCACTCGACACCCGTTCTCTCCCCTCTCTCTCACCCTCTCTCTCCCCCTCTCTCCCCCACTCTCTCTACCCTCTCTCCCCCTCTTTCTTTCCCCTCTCTCTCCCCTCTCTCCCCCCTCTCTCTCCCCCACTCTCTCTGCCCTCTCTCTCTGCCATCTCGCTTGCCCCCTTCCCGCTCCCTCCCCCTCTCCATCCCCCTCTTGCCTCCCGCTCCCCCCCCCCCACCGCCCCTCTTTCTCTCTAACTTTGTCTCTTTGTCTCCCGGACTCTCTTGCTCTCTCAGCTCTCCCTCCCTTTCTTGCTGCCTCTGTCTGTGTCTTTTGCCCCTCTCTCCCTCTCTCTCATCCCTCTATCTCTCTCTCGCCCCCTCTATCTCTCTCACACCGTCTGTCTCTCTGTCTCTCTCAGCTCTCTCAGCTCTCCCTCCCTTTCTCACTGCCTCTGTCTCGCTCTTGTGCCCTCTCTCTCTCTCATCCCTCTGTCCCTCGCTCGCATCCTCTCTCTGTTGTTCTTCCTCTCTCTCTCTCCCGCTCTATCTCTATCCCTCTCTTTGCCCCCTCTCTCTCTCTCACTCTTCCTCTCGCTCTCTTCATCTCGCTCGCGCTTTCTCACCCTCTCACCCTCCCTTACGCTCTCACGGTCTCTCTCTCCCTCCTTCTCTCCCTCTCTCTTGCCTCCCTCTCTGTCTCATCTCACTCTCTCTCTTGCTCGCTCTCTCTCACTCGTGCTCTCTCTCTATTGCTTGTGCTCTGTCTGTCTGTCTGTCTCTCTGTCTCCCTCTCTCTGCCCTCCCTCCCTCTTTCAACTCTTCTCTCTCACTCTTGCTCTTTCTCTCTCTCTCTCTCTGTCTGTCTGTTGCTCTCTCTCTCCGTCTCTCTCTCTCTCTCAGTCCTCCCCCCCCCCAGCTCCTCTCTCTCTTGCACCCCTCTCTCTCATTACTCTGTCTCTCGCTTGTCCCCATCTCTCTCTCTCTGTCCTCCTCTCTCTCGCTCTCCCCGTCTCTCTTTCACTCGCTTGGTCTCCCTCGCTCGCTTGTGCTCTCTCTCTATCCCTCTCTCTATTCCCCCTCGCAGTTTCTGTCCCTCTCTCTCCCCCTCTCTCCTCTTTCACTCTCTCTCTCACTCCTCTCTCTCCCCTTTCTCTCTCTGTCGCACCTCTCTCGCCCCTCTGTCGTCCCTCTCTTGCTCTCTCTCACTCATTCTCTCCCTCTCTCCCTCACCCTCTCTTCCATATACACTCTCCCTCTCTCCCACCCTTGCTTTGTCCTTTCTCTTGCTCTCTCACTCTCACCTCTCTCCCTCTCTGTCTCGTTTTCTCTCTCTCTCTTTTTCACTCTTTCTTACCCTTGTCTCACCCCACTCTCAGTCACTCTCTCCCTCTCTCTCTCTATCCCTCCCTCTATCACCCGCCTCTCTCTCCTCTCTCAATCTGTCTCGCTCTTGTCTTTCTCCCAATAGTTTCGCTCTCTCTCTCGCCCCTCTCTCTTGCTTCTCTCTCTTGCCTCTCTCTTTCTCTCTCGCCACCACTCTCCCCCGTTCGCTCTTGCCTCATCGCTCTCGCACCCTCTCTTCATCTCTCACCCCTCTGTCTCGGTCTGTCTTTGTCTCTCTCGGCCTTCCCTCCGTCTCTTGCGACCTCTCTCTCTTTCGCCCCTCTCTCAACTCTCTCCCTCTCACTTGGCCCGTCTCTCTATCTTGCTCTCCCTTCTCTCACTCTCTCTCTCTCACACAGCCTCTCTCTCTCACTCTCCCACCTCTCTTTCTCTGCAGTCCTCTCTCTCTCTCTCTCTCTCTCTATCCCGCCCCTTCTCTCTCTCTCTCTCTCTCTCTCTCTCTCTCTCAACCATCTCTCTTTGCTCGCTCACTGTCTCTCTTTCTCTCTCTCTGTCAGACACTCTCTCTCGTATCTGTCCCCTCTCTCCCTCTCTCTATCCCCCTCCCTCTCTCTCTCTACTCCCCTCTCTCTGTCTCTCTCTACACCCCTCTCTCTCCCACCCCACCTCTCTCTGTCTCTCTGTCTCTTGTCTCTGTCACTCAATTATCCCCTCCCTCTCTCTCAGTCTTCCCCCTTGCTCCCCCATCTCTCTCGTAAACTCTCTCCCTCATTCGATCTCTCATACCCTCTCAATCACGCTCTTGCACCCTTTTCTCTCTCATCTCTCTCCCTGTCGCCTTCTCTCGCCCTCCCCTCTCTCTCTCCCTGTCGCTCTCTCTTGCCCTCCCCTCTCTCTCGCACTCCCATCTCTCTCTCGCCCTCCCCTCTCTCTCACCCCCTCTCTCGTTCACCCCTCTGTCTCACCCTCCCCTCTCTCATCCTCCGCGCTCTCACACTCCGCTCTCTCGCACTCCGCACTCTCACTCTCCCCTCTCTCTTTCACCCTCCCCTCTCGCTCACCCTCCCCTCTCTCTTTCACCCTCCCCTCTCTCTCACCCTCCCCTCTCTCTCTCGCCCTCCCCTCTCTCTCGCCTTCCCCTCTCTCTCGTCCTCCAATCTCTCTCCCTCCCCTGTCACTCTCCCTCCACTCTCATTCTACCTCCCCTCTCTCTCCCTGCCCTCTTTCGCCCTCCCCTCTCTATTCACTCCCATCTCTCTCGCCCGCCCCTCTCTCGCCCTCCCTTCTCACTCTCCATCCCCCTCTCTAACCCTCCCCCTCTCTCTCCCTCCCTCTCTCTCACCCTCCCCTCGCTCTGGCCCTCCCCTCTCACTCTCCCTCCCCTCTCACTCTCCCTCCCCTCTCACTCTCCCTCCTCTCTCTCTCCCTCCCGTCTCCCTCCCTCCCTTCTCTCATTCTCCCCTCTCACTATCCCTCCCGTGTCACTCCCCCTCCCCTCTCATTCTCCCTCCCCTCTCACTCTCCCTCCCATCGCTCTTGCCCTCCCCTCTCGCACTCCCTCCCCTCTCTCACCCTCCCCTCACTCTTCCTCCCCTCTCTCTCCCTCCCGTCTCCATCCCTCCCCTCTCTCCCTCCCCTCTCACTCTCCCTACCCTCTCTCTCACCCTCCCCTCTCTTTCAACCCCCTCTCTCGCTCACCTCTCTCTCTCTCGCCCTCCCTTCTCTCCCCCTCCCATCTCTCACCCTCCCCTCTCTCTGCCTCCACTCTCATTCTCCTTCCCCACTCACTCTCCCTCCCCTCTCTCTCGCCCTCCCCACCACTCACTCTCCCTCCCCTCTCACTCTCCTTCCCCTCTCACTGTCCCTCCCCTCTCTCGCCCTCCCCTTGCTCTCGCCCTCCCCTCTCACTCTCCCTCCCCTCTCACTCTCCCTCCCCCTTACTCTCCCTCCCCTTACTCTCTCTCCCTCCCCTCTCACTCTCCTTCCCCTCTCAGTGTCCCTCCCCTCTCTCGCTCTCCCCTTGCTCGCGCCCTCCCCTCTCACTTTCCCTCCACTCTCACTCTCTCTACCCTCTCTCTTACCCTCTCCTCTCTCGCCCTCCCCTCACTCTCCCTCCTCTCTCTGTCCTTCCCGTCTCCATCCCTACCCTCTCTCCCTCCCCTCTCACTCTCCCTCCCCTCTCTCGCCCTCCCCTCTCTCTCGCCCTCCCCTCTCACTCTTCCTCCCCTCTCACTCTCCTTCCCCTCACACTCTCCCTCCCCTCTCTCTCGCGCTTCCACTCTCTCTCCCTCCCCCAACTCTCGCCCTCCCCTCTTTTCGCCCTCCACTCTCACTCTTCCTCCCCTCTCACTCTCCTTCCCCTCTCACTCTCCGTCCCCTCTCTCTCGCGCTCCCCACTCTCTCTCCCTCCCCTCTTTCACCCTCCCCTCTCACTCCCTCCCCTCGCTCTGGCCCTCCCCTCCCCCACTCACTCTCCCTCCTCTCTCTCACCCTCCCTCCTCACTCTCCTTCCCGTCTCACTCTCCCTCCCCTCGCCCTTGCCCTCCCATCTCAATCTCCCTCCCTTCTCTCTCCCTTCCCTCTCACTCTCCATCCCTCTCTCTCACCCTCTCATTTCTCACCCTCCCCTCACTCCTCCTCCCCTCTCTCTCCCTCCCTACCGTCTCCATCCCTCCCCTCTCTCCCTCCCCTCTCTCTCCCTCCCCTCTCTCTCCCTCCCCTCTATCTCTCCCTCCCCTCTCTCTCTCCCTCCCCTCTCACTCTCCTTCCCCTCTCACTCTCCCTCTCCTCTCTCTCCTTCGCCTCTCTCTCTCCCTCCCCTCGCTCTGGCCCTCCCCTCTCACTGTCCTTCCCCTCTCAAGCTCCCTCCCCTCTCTCCCTCCCCTCTCTCTCCCTCCCCTCTCTCTCCCTCCCCTCTCTCTCTCCCTCCCCTCTCTCGCCCTCCCCTCTCTCTCTCCCTCCCCTCTCACTCTCCTTCCCCTCTCACTCTCCCTCTCCTCTCTCTCCTTCGCCTCTCTCTCTCCCTCCCCTCGCTCTGGCCCTTCCCTCTCACTGTCCTTCCCCTCTCAATCTCCCTCCCCTCACACTCTCTCTCCCCTCGCTCTTGCCCTCCCATCTCACCCTCCCTCCCCTCTGTCTCCCTTCCCTCTCACTCTCCATCCCTCTCTCTCACCCTCTCATTGATCACCCTCCCCTCTCTCTCCCTCCCCTCTCTCTCCCTCCCTACCGTCTCCATTCCTCCCCTCTCTCCCTCCCCTCTCTCTCCCTCCCCTCTCTCTCTCCCTCCATCTCTCTCGCCCTCCCCTCTCTCTTTCCCTCCATCTCTCACTCTCCTTCCCCTCTCACTCTCCCTCTCCTCTCTCTCCTTCGCCTCTCTCTCTCCCTCCCCTCGCTCTGGCCCTCCCCTCTCACTGTCCTTCCCCTCTCACTCTCCCTCCCTCTCTCTCACCCTCTCATCTCTCACCCTCCCCTCACTCTTCCTCCCCTCTCTCTCACTCCTGTCTCCATCCCTACCCTCTCTGCCTCCCCTCTCACTTTCCCTCCCCTCTGTCTCCCACCCGTCTCCCTCCCACCCATCTCTCACTCTCCCGCTCATTATCCCTCCCCTCTCTCGCCCTCCCTTCTCACTCTCCTTCCCCTCTCACTCTCCCTCCCCTCTCTTGCCCTCCCCTCTCACTCTCTCTCCCCTCGCTCTTGCCCTCCCATCTCACCCTCCCTCCCCTCTCTCTCCCTTCCCTCTCACTCTCCCTCCATCTCTCTCACCCTCTCATTGATCACCCTCCCCTCACTCCTCCTCCCCTCTCTCTCCCGCCCGTCTCCATCCTTCCCCTCTCTCCCTCCCCTCTCACTCTCCCTCCCCCTCACTCTCCCTCTCCTCTCACTCTCTCATCCCTCTCTTTCTCCCTCCGCTCTGTCGACCTCCCCTCTCTCTCTCCCTCCCCTCTCTCTCTCCTTGCATCTCTCTCGCCCTCCCCTCTCACTCTCCCTCCCCTCTCACTCTTCTTCCCCTCTCACTCTCCCTCTCCTCTCTCTCCTTCCCCTCTCTCTCCCTCCCCTCTCACTCTCCCTCCCCTCTCACTCTCCCTCCCCTCTTACTCTGCCTCCCCCTCACTCTCCCTCTCCTCTCACTCTCTCATCCCTCTCTTTCTCCCTCCGCTCTGTCGACCTCCCCTCTCTCTCTCCCTCCCCTCTCTCTCTCCTTGCATCTCTCTCGCCCTCCCCTCTCACTCTCCCTCCCCTCTCACTCTTCTTCCCCTCTCACTCTCCCTCCCCTCTCTCTCCCTCCCCTCTCTCTCTCCCTCCCCTCTCTCTCTCCCTCCCCTCTCACTCTCCTTCCTCTCTCACTTTCCCTCTCCTCTCTCTCCTTCGCCTCTCTCTCTCCCTCCCTACCGTCTCCATCCCTCCCCTCTCTCCCTCCCCTCTCTCTCCCTCCCCTCTCTCTCTCCCTCCATCTCTCTCTCCCTCCCCTCTCTCTCTCCCTCCCCTCTCACTCTCCTTCCCCTCTCACTCTCCCTCTCCTCTCTCTCCTTCGCCTCTCTCTCTCCCTCCCCTCGCTCTGGCCCTCCCCTCTCACTGTCCTTCCCCTCTCAAGCTCCCTCCCCTCTCTCCCTCCCCTCTCTCTCCCTCCTCTCTCTCTTTCCCTCCATCTCTCACTCTCCTTCCCCTCTCACTCTCCCTCCCCTCTCTCCCCTTCGCCTCTCTCTCTCCCTCCCCTCGCTCTGGCCCTTCCCTCTCACTGTCCTTCCCCTCTCAATCTCCCTCCCCTCACACTCTCTCTCCCCTCGCTCTTGCCCTCCCATCTCACCCTCCCTCCCCTCTGTCTCACTTCCCTCTCACTCTCCATCCCTCTCTCTCACCCTCTCATTGATCACCCTCCCCTCTCTCTCCCTCCCCTCTCTCTCCCTCCCTACCGTCTCCATTCCTCCCCTCTCTCCCTCCCCTCTCTCTCCCTCCCCTCTCTCTCTCCCTCCATCTCTCTCGCCCTCCCCTCTCTCTTTCCCTCCATCTCTCACTCTCCTTCCCCTCTCACTCTCCCTCTCCTCTCTCTCCTTCGCCTCTCTCTCTCCCTCCCCTCGCTCTGGCCCTCCCCTCTCACTGTCCTTCCCCTCTCACTCTCCCTCCCTCTCTCTCACCCTCTCATCTCTCACCCTCCCCTCACTCTTCCTCCCCTCTCTCTCACTCCTGTCTCCATCCCTACCCTCTCTCCCTCCCCTCTCACTTTCCCTCCCCTCTGTCTCCCACCCGTCTCCCTCCCACCCATCTCTCACTCTCCCGCTCATTATCCCTCCCCTCTCTCGCCCTCCCTTCTCACTCTCCTTCCCCTCTCACTCTCCCTCCCCTCTCTTGCCCTCCCCTCTCACTCTCTCTCCCCTCGCTCTTGCCCTCCCATCTCACCCTCCCTCCCCTCTCTCTCCCTTCCCTCTCACTCTCCCTCCATCTCTCTCACCCTCTCATTGATCACCCTCCCCTCACTCCTCCTCCCCTCTCTCTCCCGCCCGTCTCCATCCCTCCCCTCTCTCCCTCCCCTCTCACTCTCCCTCCCCTCTCACTCTCCCTCCCCTCTTACTCTGCCTCCCCCTCACTCTCCCTCTCCTCTCACTCTCTCATCCCTCTCTTTCTCCCTCCGCTCTGTCGACCTCCCCTCTCTCTCTCCCTCCCCTCTCTCTCTCCTTGCATCTCTCTCGCCCTCCCCTCTCACTCTCCCTCCCCTCTCACTCTTCTTCCCCTCTCACTCTCCCTCTCCTCTCTCTCCTTCCCCTCTCTCTCCCTCCCCTCTCTCTCCCTCCCCTCTCTCTCTCCTTGCATCTCTCTCGCCCTCCTCTCTCACTCTCCCTCCCCTCTCACTCTCCCTCCCCTCTCACTCTTCTTCCCCTCTCACTCTCCCTCCCCTCTCACTCTTCTTCCCCTCTCACTCTCCCTCCCCTCTCTCTCCCTCCCCTCTCACTCTTCTTCCCCTCTCACTCTCCCTCCCCTCTCACTCTTCTTCCCCTCTCACTCTCCCTCCCCTCTCTCTCCCTCCCCTCTCACTCTTCTTCCCCTCTCACTCTCCCTCCCGTCTCACTCTCCCTCCCCTCTCACTCTCCCTCCCCTCTCACTCTCCCTCCCCTCTCACTCTTCTTCCCCTCTCACTCTCCCTCTCCTCTCTCTCCTTCCCCTCTCTCTCCCTCCCCTCTCTCTCCCTCCCCTCTCTCGCCCTCCCCACTCTCACCATCCGCTCTACCACCCTCCCCTCTCTGGCCCTCACCTCTCTCCATCCCCTCTCACTCTCCCTCCAATCTCTCTCACCCTCCCCTCCATTCTCTCGCTCTCCCCACTCACTCTCCCTCCCCTCTCTCACCCTCCTCTCACTCTCCCCCCTCTCCTTCCCGTCTCCATCCCACCCCCTCTCTCCCCTCTCACTCTCGCTCTCCACTCTCTACCTCCCTCCTCCCTCCCTCCTGTCTCTCACCCTCTCCTCTCACTCTCCCTCCCTCTCTCCCTCCCCTCTCACTCTCCCTCCACTCTCTCTCCCTCACCTCTCTCGCCCTCCACACTCTTGCCATCTGCTCTATCGCCCTCCCCTCTCTCCCTCCCCTCTCACTCTCCCTCCCCCTCACTCCCCCTCCCCCTCACTGTCCTTCCCCTTTCTCTCGCCCTCTCCTCACCTCTCTCGCCCTTCCCCGACCTCCCCCCTCGCTCTCCCCCTCTCTCTCTATCGCCTCTCCCAAACGCTCCCCTCTCATTCTCCCTCCACTCTCACTCTCCCTCCCCTCTCACTCTCCCTCCCCTCTCTCTCCCTCCCCCTCACTGTCCTTCCCCTCTCTCTCGCCCTCCCCTCCCCCCTCTCGCCCTCCCCCTCTCTCGCCCTCCCCTCTCACTCTCTCTCCCCTCTCACACTCCCTTCCCTCTTACTCACCCTCCCCTCTCTTTCTCCATCCCCTCTCACCCTCCCTACCCTGTCACTCTCCCTCCACTCTCTCCCACTCCCCTCTCTCTCCATCCCCTCTCTCGCCCTCCCCTCTTACTCTCCCTCCCCTCTTACTCTCCCTCCCCCTCACCCTCCCTCTCCTCTCACTCTCTCTCCCCTCTCTTTCTCGCTCTTCTCTCACTCTCCCTCCCCTCTCTCACCCTCCCCTCTCACTCTCCCTCCCCTCTCACTCTCCCTTCCCTTACTCTCCCTTCCCTCTTACTCTCCCTCCCCTCTCACTCTCCCTCCCCTCTCTCTCACCCTCCGCTCTCTTTCTCCCTCCCCCTCTCTCGCCCTCCCCCTCTCACCCTCACCCCTGCCTTCCCCTCTATCTCGCCCTCCCCTCTCTCTTTCGCCCTCGCCTCTCACTCTCCATCCCCTCTCACTCTCCCTCCCCTTAATCTCCCTCCCCTCTCACTCTCCCTCCCCTCTCCCTGTCCCTCCCCTCTCTCTCCATCCCTCTCTCGCCCTCCCCTCTTACTCTCCCTCCCATCTTACTCTCCCTCCCCCTCACTCTCCCGCCCCCTCTCTCACCCTCCACTCCCTCGGCCTCCCCTCTCTCTCTCCCACCCTCTCTCTCTCCCCCATCCTCTCCCTCCCCTGTCTCTCTCCCCAGCCCTCTCTCTGCCCATCTCACTCTCTCCCCCCGTCTTCTCCCTTCTCTCTACCCCCTCTCTCTATGCCCCTCCCTCTATGCCCCTTTCTCTACCCCACTCTCTCCTCACCCTCTCTCTAACCCCCTCTCTCTACCCTCTTCTCTCTACCCCCACTCCTCTCTCACGCCCTCCTGTCCCCTCCACTCTCCCCCTCCTCTCTCCTTCCTCCTCTCTTTCTTCCTCTCTGTCCCCCCTCTCTCTCCCCTCCTCTTTCTTCCCTCCTCTCTCTCCCACTCTCTCTCCCCTCTCGCTCATTTCCCTCTCCCTTTATCTGCTCTCTCTTCCCTCTCTCTCTCCGCGCTCTCTCCCCTTTCTCTCTCCCCTCTCTCTCCTTCCCCTCTTTCTCTCCCCCACTTTCTCTCTCCGCACTCTCTCTACCCACTCTCTCTGGCCACTCTCTCTCCCCTGCTCTCTCTCCCCTCTCTCCCCCTCTCTTCCACCCTTTTCCCCTCTCTCTCACCCTCACTCTCTCGCCCCTCTCTCTCGCCCCTCTTTATTATCTCTTCCCCTGTCTCTCTCTCTCTCTCTCTCCCCCTCTCACCCTATTTCTCTCTTGCTCTCTCTCTCCCTGTTCCTTCACTCTCTCTCCACCTTCTCTTACTCTCGATCCCCTGAATTCCGTTTCTCTCTCTCTCTCCCCACCTCCCATCGTTTCTCTTTGACTGAATCGCTCTCCCACCCTTCCTCTAGATCTGACATAGTCCGATCTCCCTGGTCCTTCCCTCTTACTCTGACCCAGAGACTGGGGGTGGTGTTGAGGCTGCGTGTGGGGGGTGGGGGTGAGACGATAGAGAGATGCGGGATGTAGGAGTTCGGGGAAAATGGGGGTAGAGACGGAATTGCAGGAGGGAGACAGAGACGGCAGGAGAGAGAGAGAGTGAGGGTGAGGGGGAGAGAGAAGAATGGAGGCAGGTGGAGAAATTCATGTTGGGGGTGTGAGAGAGAGGGGAGAGTGAGGCAGAAAGAATAGTGGAGGCAGGTGGAGAAACCGGGGTTGGGGGGGATGTCTGAGAGGGGACCAGGGAGAGTGAAAGGGAGAGGTGGTGAGAAAGAGAGAGTGTGCAGAAAGAGAGGGAGAGAATTGAGGAGGAAAAGTGGGGGTGAGGAAATGGGGAGGCCAGGTTGGAGTGGGGGGGGACAGAGGGAGTTAAACCCAGCTCCTGAGCTCAGGGCGCGGTGCCCTCCCCTTCCCTGAGGACCAGGACTTGGGGCTGAGTCTGTCTCTCTCCAGCTCAGCTTCTCCAACACAAAGACACACAACAACATCGGTCACTCTGCTGCTCGGCACGATTTAATCAACATTTTTATTGGTTACAAATGGAAGTGATGGATACAGTCAGTGGGATGGTGCCTTTTCTCATTGGCCTCTGAGTTGTGAGAAACATTGAATTGTTTCCCTGTAACCCCCCTGTGGGATAAGGATGGACAAACCAGCGCTACCCTCAGTCTGTTACCATACTGACAGGCTGCTCCATCGCTGAAACACTGAACTGAAATGAGAAAATCCCGGATGGATTGATTAATGAGGGAATTTGATGGATGGATGGATTTGGGTGAAGGGATATTTCAGCACATTCTTCAGCTGCTGCCTGAACTTAGTCTGGGTCACGGCATAAATCGCAGTGTTTGTGCAGCAACTGAGGAGCTGCAGCATGAAGCCCAATTCCCGCACAAAGGGATGGAGATACACAGACCGATACCCAATCCACCACATCCGTCTCCATATAGAAAACAGCATGAACGTTGACCATAACAGGATGAAATTGGCCGAGATCACAAACAGTAAAATGATGGATTTTTTTCGGTTTCTCATTTCAGTGTCAGACTGAGCGTCCCCATTGGTGTGAGCGCGGAGTCTCCTGCGGGCTCTGCTGGTCACTAAAATGTGTCTGACGGTGAGAACATTGAGCAGCAGAATCAGGAGAAATGGGACACACGGGGTTAGAATGTGGTGGAGGAACTCGATTGTGACCCAGACACTGGAGGATAGAACAGCGTCTGTTATCTCACAAAACCAGGGGCGGTTCCGCAGCCAATACCGAGCCTCGAGCATAAAATACCAGGGAATGTTCTTTAAACAGCTCAGCACAGCCACTGCTCCCAGAACCACAGCCGCCGTTTTCTCACTGCAATATTTACTTTTCAGCTTCTGGCAACAAATGGTCACAAACCGATCAAAGGTGAAAGTGACGGTGAACCAGACAGAGCAGTCAGTGGCTGCATAAAGCAGGACGGCGTGGATATTACACACGGGGACGGAGTACCTCAGGAAATAAAACTGTTTCACATAAACAATGGGAATGTGTCTCAGGATCAGGTCGAGGATAATGACCAGGAGATCCGCCGCTGCCATGGCCCCCAGGTAACGTCTGACACATGGAGACAATCCACAATCTTTATAAAGCAGGACGTAGATGGTCACTACGTTAACTGTGAGGAAGGAAAACAGACCCATTATCCATCAGCCTGGAGGCAAAGGGACCCGTTTGATCGGGGACCCAGTGAGATTTTCAAATGTGTCCCTGCATTCAGGGATTTATTAAAATAATTGGAGCTGGAATAACAGATGGGAAGGTCGGAATTACTGACAAAAATATGACATAAACCACAAGAAACCCTCCATCCCCAAACAGACAGAGACACATCCATCAGGACAGATGGTTTCTAGAACATTCCCACACACTCGATCACTCGAGAGCTGACACAGGTCACTCCTTCCCTCTTCCTAATACAGAGGGTGGAAACGTTGCTGTCCTGAAGGATTCTCTCCCAGTTTCCTGAAGACAAACGGAGTTTGGGAATTCCTGTATTTTGGTCTAAATTGTGGTCGATCCTGTGTCGTGGAGAAATGTAAACGCAGGGAAAATGTATTCACCCCTTTAACTGCCTGAGGGGCCTTCGGAACAGAGTCTCCTTCTCCCTGGAACGGGATCTCTTCCCTCGGGATATTATCATTTGTTCAATTCACTGACGTCCGTCCGTTCACAAACAATGTCAGGGACAGAACGTTCCGGGGAATGACAGTTATAGAATGTCGGGGACAGAACGTTCCTGGGAATGACAGTTATAGAATGTCAGGGACAGAACGTTCCAGGTAACCCCTTGACCTGTCCATGACCTTTCCCCCCTACTCACCCCACCAACCTGATGTCCTGTGCCTGGACACACTGTAACATTAATGGGGTGTGAGACGGAGGGTCCAATCACAGGAATGGGAACTAAAGGCATTCCCAGACCAGCTGAAATGGTTAGATATAGCACATTCTCAATCCACCTCACAGAACCAGCCCAGACACCATACACCCAGAGGAGATATCTGTTCACTGGGGAACACTGTACAGACCAGGCCAGTGTCCTGCTCAGTACAACCCAGCAATCTGTCCAGATTCATCCATTACACTGGTCAATACAATCCAGCAATCTGGCCAGAGTGGAACACTGCACACAGATCATGTCAGGGCACTTATCTTCAAACGCAGGCTCGACATCTGTCCAGTTTTGGAAGCTGTGATAGAGAGAGAAAAGCTGCAGATGCTGCAGTCCAAAGAAGACAGGCAGGAAGCTGTGAGAACACAGCAATCCTGCCAGCATCAGGAGGTGTAACCATTCTGTAAGAGTCCTGAAGGAGGGCTACAACTGAAACATCAAATTCTATACCTCCTGATGCTGCCTGGATTGCGGTGTTCCTTCAGCGAGTATTCAGCATGGGAAGCAATGCAGACCACAGCAGTGCATTGATCTATAAACCCGGACTAGATATCTGTCCAGGATGGGGAGCTGTGCAGACCACAGCAATGCATTAATATATAAACACGGACTCGATATCTGTCCAGGACAGGGAGCTGTGGAGACCACAGCAGTGCATTGATCTATAAACCCGGACTAGATATCTGTCCAGTACGGGGAGCTGTGCAAAACAGAACAGGACACTAATGTCTAAACCTGAAACAAATATCCATCCAACATTGGGAGCTGCACAGACTACATCATTGTATTATCTATAAACTTCAACTAGATAGTCTGACCAGCACAGGGACCTGTGCAGTGATCACCCATGAATTCATCTGTAAACTAGGAGCAGCTACCCTCCCAGAATGTAGGATTATGCACACCACCGCATTGCATTAATCTGTAACCCAGGAGCAGTTACCCTCCCAGCATGTAGGGCTGTGTACCCCACCCCAGTGCATTGATCTGTAACCCAGGAGCAGTTACCCTCCCAGCATGTAGGACTGTGTACACCACCCCAGTGCATTGATCCGTAATCCAGGAGCAGTTATCCTCCCAGCATGTAGGACTGTGTACCCCACCCCAGTACATTGATCTGTAACCCAGGAGCAGTTACCCTCCCAGCATGTAGGACTGTGTACACCACCCCAGTGCATTGATCTGTAACCCAGGAGCAGTTACCCTCCCAGCATGTAGGACTGTGTACCCCACCCCAGTACATTGATCTGTAACCCAGGAGCAGTTACCCTCCCAGCATGTAGGACTGTGTACCCCACCCCAATACATTGATCTGTAATCCAGGAGCAGTTATCCTCCCAGCATGTAGGACTGTGTACCCCACCCCAGTACATTGATCTGTAACCCAGGAGCAGTTACCTTCCCAGCATGTAGGACTGTGTACACCACCCCAGTGCATTGATCTGTAACCCAGGAGCAGTTACCCTCCCAGCATGTAGGACTGTGTACCCCACCCCAGTACATTGATCTGTAACCCAGGAGCAGTTACCCTCCCAGCATGTAGGACTGTGTACCCCACCCCAATACATTGATCTGTAACCCAGGAGTAGTTACCCTCCCAGCATGTAGGACTGTGTACCCCACCCCAGTACATTGATCTGTAACCCAGGAGCAGTTACCCTCCCAGCATGTAGGACTGTGTACTCCACCCCAGGGCATTCCTCAGTAACACTGTGTGAGATCCCTGCCCAGTGTGGGGAAACTTGCAGCCCATGCTGGAAGTGACAGGATGTGCAGCTCACACCCATTTCCAGCTCCATATCCCCATTGGGCCCTGACAAGGGGGTGCTGTGTTTGGGAACAAAACTGCCACAGAGAGATGGCGGGGGAATCAGTTTAAATATCACCACATGGGAGGGGTTTGGGGTATAGACAGGGAGGGGGAGACTGAGAGACAGTATCATGGAAGGATGTGTTCCCAGGTTTCAGAATGCTGAAATGTAGACACTTCGATAACATCCTATAACATGAGCCAGTCTTCGCAGGAAAGATGGGAAAAAGGGATTTTGGTGTGAGGTCAGATGGAACAACAGCTGCTGTGTGGGTTTGAAATTACGTTTATGTAATTTTAATAAGTGTCTTTTTGAAAAAGTACATTACTGTAGAGTTGGAGTAGGGTAATAAGCAGTTAAAGAAAGGGGGTCTCAGAGTTGTGAATAGTTGATGTAAAATGTTCACTTTCAGAGTTAAAAAATAAATTGATATTTTTGTGGAATTTGGGAGTTCTCTGTCACTCATATTTTAACAGTTTACAAGACAAATTGAGCGTTTCTTTATGTTTAGTTTATATTACCAGATGAGCTCAATGTTGTGTCCTAACGATTGCTGTGTATCTGTGTGTCTGTGTGTGGGGCAGGTAAGGCAGTCTCTGTGGTGCTTAAAGTGATGCAATGCCACCCTCTGCTGGCCTCCCCACGCCACTGCACAGACATTGGCAGAGGGTAAAAACCAACAGAGATTCATTCAGAGAGGGGGAGGGAGAAGGCAGCTGCTCACCGCACCATCCTAACTGATGTCTTATCCATGGACTGATCTAAATGTCCTTTAAACATTGTAACTGTCCCTGCTTTCACCACTTCCTCTAGAAGTTCATTCCACACCCAAGCCAGATTCTGTCTTACATAATTACCTCTCCTGACTTTTGTAAATCTTTTTCCTCACATCTTAAAATATCCCTCAGTTTTGAATCTCCAACTCTAGGGAAAAGACATCAGTCCTTGTGTAAAGTTACCGCAGAATCTCATATGCTTCAGTGAAAACAGTCCCAGCCGATCCAGCCTCTCCTTGTAGCTCACTCCCTCCTTTCCCAGCAACATCCAGGTTAATCTCTTCTGAATCCTCTCCAGTTTAATAATATCAAGGTCAATAATATTAAAGTGAAGAGTCAAGGTATTTTCTTAGGGCTCGGGGAGTCCAAAACTAGAGGACATAGACTTAAGGTGAGAGGGGAAACATTTAAAAGTGACCTAAGGGGCAGCTTTTTCACCCAGAGGGTGGTGTGCCTATGGAGTGAGCGGGCAGGGTGACCAGACTGGACACTGTATTCCAGAAGAGGTCTCACCAATAACCTGTACAACCACAACATGACATTCCCATTCCGATACTCAAAGGGTCTGACCAATGAAGACAAGTGTGTTAAACACCTTCTTTACCACAATATCTATATGAGATGCAAATTTTAAAGAATTAAACCTGACGGCCTAGGTCTCTGTTCTACAACACTGACAAAGGCCCTACTTTTAATTGTATAGGTCCTGTTCTTGTTTGATTTACCAAATCCAATGCCTCGCATTAATCCAAGCTAAACTCCATCTGCCACCCCTCAGCCCAGTGTGTGATATTCCTGTCACCTCCCCCTCACCCTTCAATTTTAAAATGCCCATCTCCCTCTCCAGGAGGCCTGCACACTCCGGCCTTGATTATCACAAAGACCCTGAGCTTGGTTTGCCTTGTGTGGTTAGGGGGAGGAGGGACAGATTGCAGACACAGTCAGTGGGGAGGAGAGGCTGGACAGTAATCAGCGGCCTGGTGTCACTTCATGGTTTTAGGAAGAGGGCAGTCGCACGTTAGAGGTGGGTAAGAGTGATCGGTGTTTTGGAGTCAGAAATTAAGCTCTTCCTTCGTCTCTGGTGTTCAGTAATAAATATCTATTTAAGACTCTTCATTGGGCAGAGTGTGTTTGCAGGATTTCTTTCCTTAATATTGCAGACTACAGATAATAGCAATTAAAGATGTTTATAGTTAACTTTGATAGCATAGCAAGTACACTCAATATCCTACAGTTGAGACAAATATCTTGTATTTGTTTAACAATACAAAGTGTTTTGTGTAGTTCAGTAATGGGAACCTGATTATAATAAATCCACACTGAGCTGAAAGTGGGCACTAAAATATGACCCAAGTCTGAGTATGGTAGTGTAGTGGGTAGTGTCCCTGACTCTGAACCAGAGGGGAAAAGTTTTGATGAGGCCTAAAGGGCACCTTTTTACACAGAGGGTGGTGTGCGTATGGAATGAGCTGCCAGAGGAAGTGATGGAGGCTGGTCCAACTACTGCATGTAAAAGGCATCTGGATGCTGACAGACCTGCTGAGCTTTTCCAGCAAATTTCTGTATTTGTTACAAAATGCATGCATTTTAACACAGGTATTCTGAATACATTAATTATTTTATTTTTTATTGACGCAAGGCCATGTAAACATATTTCAAATCGGCCGAGACCATTTTCTGCTAAGGATATGGCTCGGTGTATGACAGTAGCAATGATGTACCTACATGGAACAGGGAATGTGATGGAGACATAGTTTTGACAATGTACAAGGAGACCTCACATGGTCCAGTTTGGGAGAGGATGATATTATTGTGTGATTCAACTCAGAGAGGGAGAAACTGTAATCTGCCCGAAAAAGAATGGCCTCTTGCACTCTCTCCTTTGTGGTTCCTCATCACAGCAACGTGCGCGAGCTAAAAAAAAATCTGCAGTCATCGTTACCATTCTTATTTTTATAGCATCCCTGCAGTGTTGAAACAGGCCGTTCGGCCCAACAACTCCATACCAACCTTCCCAACCCATAGCCCTATATTTACCCCTGACTAATGAAGCTAACCTAAAAATCCCTGAACACTACAGACAATTTAGCGTGACCAATCCACCAAACCTACACAGTTTGTGGTAGGAAACTGGATCACCCATTAGAAGCTCACACAGATAAGGGGGGATTGTGCAAACTCCACAGAGACAGTCACCCAAGGCTGGAATTGAACCCAAGTTCCTAGTGCTCGGAGGCAGCAGTGCTAACCACCGTGCTACCCTTTGGGTGCTCCCTGAGCCGAATTCACTGGAATCTCCTCACTGCCTAAACCAAAGGGAATTCAGCCAAATTCAACTCTCCCAGGATGAAATCCCATTGCTAGCAGCTGTGTGAGTACAATATCTTCAGAAGCAGAATAACGTTTTGGACAATCTCAATTTTTACTTTTATCAGGAGTTACAATAATATCTGGACAAAGTTGTTTCAAGTTAAAATTGTGGAAATTTTGTTAATCTGTGTGTGTGTGTGTATGCATGTGTTTGTATGCATGTGTTTGTGTGTGTGTGTGTGTCTGTGTGTGTGTGTGTGTGTGTGTGTGTGTCTGTGTGTGTGTGTGTGTGTGTGTCTGTGTCTGTGTATGTGTGTTTAGAAAGGGAAATATTAGACCATAAGATATAGGAGGGGAAGTAAGGCCATCGGACCCATCGAGTCCACTCTGCCATTTAATCAGGGCTGATGGGCATTTCAACTCCACTTACCTGCATTCTCCCCGTAGCCCTTAATACCTTGTGACATCAAGAATTTAGCAGTCTCTTCCTTGAAGACATTTAGCGTCCCGGCCTCCACTGCACTCCGCAGCAATGAATGCCACAGGCCCCACCACTCTCTGGCGGAAGACATGTCTCCGCATTTCTGTTCTGAATTGACCCCCTCTGATTCTAAGGCTGTATCCATGGGTCCTAGTCTCCTCGCCTAACGGAAACAATTTCTTAGCATCCATCCTTTCTAAGCCATTGATTATATATTTGCAATACCCAAACACTTTGCCATTAATCTTTCCACCATAGTTGGAGTAACATTGCTCTCGATCATAAACGTGTTGTTTGAGCAGATTAAAGAAACTAGCCTGACTTGTTCCTAAAACTGACCCTGACCCAGTCTGAGACCGATATCATCAGCCATATCACCAAACTGGTTACATTTAACATTTGTTGTGAGCAGTGGAGGAGTGGGACTAGAAAAGGAAACAGTGACCCCAAAAAGCCGGGGATATATAGACGGGTGAGCCTGATGTCAGTGGTGGGTAAGTTGTTGGAGGGGATTCTGAGGAATAGCATTTACATACATTTGGGAAGGAAAGGGCTGTTCAGAGTAGACAACATGGCTTTCTGCATGGGAAATCATGTCTCATTAATTTGGTTGAGTTTTTTGAAGAGGTGACAAAGAAGATTGATGAAGGCAGTTTGGTGGACATTGTCTATATGGGCTTCAGCAAGGTGTTCATTTAAAGAACAAAGACCAAAGAAAATTTACAGCCGAGGAACAGGCCCTTCGCCCTCCAAGCCTGAGCTGATCCAAATGTACTCTCCAAACCTGTCGGTCAATTCCTAACCATCTGTATCCCTGTACTCCCCACCTACTCATGGATCTGTCCAGACGCATCTTAAATGAATCGACCGTGCCTGCCTCTACCACCTCTGCAGGCAACACGTTCCAAATGCCCACCACCCTCTGTGTGAAGTACTTACCACGTGTATCCCCCTTAAACTTACCACTTCTCACTTTGAAAGCACGACCTCTCGTTACTGAATCCTTCACTCTGGGAACAAGCCCCTCTCGATCCATCCTGTCTATACCCTTCATGATTTTGTAAACCTCAATCAGGTACCCCCACCCCATCTCCTTTTTTCCAGTGAAAATAAACCTAACCTACTCAGCCTCTCTTCATAGCTAGTATTTCATTCTGATTGGTAGACAGATTAGTAAGTTTCTGTCACATGGGATACAGAGGAAGCTCGTCACAATTGGCTTGAAGGAAGAGGGATATTTTTCAGACTGGAGGCTTGTGAGCAGCAGTGTGCTGTTAGAATCAGTACTGAGTTCACTGCATTTCATCATTTATGTAATGGATTTAGATGTGAATATTGGGGCCATAGTTCGAAAGGTTACAGATGACATCAGAAAGGTGGTGTAGTCGATTATCTCAGAGTACAACAAGACCACAATTAGATGGAACAAAGGGGCATGGATGGACAGATGAAGTTTAATTTAGATAAATACGAGGTTTTGCATTTTGTAAATGCAAACCAGGGCAGGAATTATACAATTGTTGGTCAGGTCCTGGGGCATGTTGTGAAACAACGGGGCATAGGGCTGCAGGTGCATAGTTCCTTGAAAGTGGAGTCGCAGATAGACAGTGTGGTGCAGAACACATTTGGCACATTTGCCTTAATCAGTCAGAGCATTGAATATAGGAGTTGTGGTGGTATGGTGCATCTGTACAGGATGTTGGTGAGGCCACTTTAAGAATACTGCGTACAACTTGGTTGTCTGCAGAAATGACTGACACACAGATGTTCCAGGACTGGAGGTTTGAGCTGTAGGGAGAGGCTGGCTAGGTTGAGGTGCTTTCTCCTGGAGTGTCAGAGGCTGAAGGGTGACATTATAGAGGTTTATAAAACCATCAGGGGCATGGATATTCTGAACAGCCACGTTCTGCTCCCCAGGATTGGGGAGTCCAGAACAAGAGGGCATAGGTTGGAGGGGAGAGGGCGAATGATTTAGAAGGGACCTGAAGATAAATGTTTCACACAGAGAGTGGTGTGTGTACATAAAGTGCTGTCAGAGGAAGTTCTGAAGGCGGTTACAATCACACATTTAAAAAGTATCTGAAAGAAGAGGGATATTGGTCAAATGCTGGCAAATGGGACTGGATCAGATTTGATATCTGATCGGAATGAACAGATTGGACTAACGGGTCTGTTTCCATTCTGCATGACTCTCTGATTCTATAAGAAGGATAACGAAAAATTCTGAAAGGACCTTTCAAGTGGGAATTCTCTTCTCTGGAAGTTTATCGTGCCCACATGCTCACATTGATTGAAAGCTGCATTAGTTGAATATTTGACAGAGAAGTGAGTCACAGATAATGGGACACAGACAGGAAAGTGGGGCTGAGACAATCTTAGTGCCTGGTGGAGAAGGCTCGAAGTATCTAATGACCCACTCCTGCTCCTCAGTCCCATGTTCCTGTGTTCCATTCAGCCCCTCAAACCTGCTAGACAGGAGCAGTTGGAGGCCATTTACTCATATAACCTGTTGCACAGAAACAGGGGAGACCATTCAGCCTCTCAAGACTGTTACACATGCTTTGAGGTGATTTGGGAAATGTAATTGGAAAACCCAGGCTGGGTATGAAAGAGGCCCCTCATCTCTCTTTACAGAGCTTCCCCTCTCTGCAACTTGTGCTTCATTTGTTGGTCATGGTTAGACCCAGATTCACTGTGAATACAGCCCCCATACCTCAACCAGAGTTGGCTCACAAAATCATCTGGTCTCCCTGACTGCAATATTTAGTAATTGCACATTCATGAAAATAACACCCACTAACACTCCAATAACAGAATGTAAGAACATCAGAAACAGGGGCAGGTCATTCACTCCCCAAACCTGCCTTGCCCTTCACTAAGATCGTGACTGATCTGCTCTTGGTCTCAAATCCTCTTTCATATCCAATTCCTCATAGCCCTCACCTCTCTGACAGATCAATATCCATCTCCCTCCTCTTCAAATACTTTCAGACATCTCGCTCCCCGAACACTCTTGAGAAGAGAAATCCTGACATTCAATCCCACCTGTTTGAAGAAAACACTTGCTGCTCCTATATCATGGTTTATTGATGTGCACAAAAGAGGTTGAGACAAGGGTTCAGGTAAAAATGACAGACCCTGATATCAAGACAGTGGTTGAGTCTGTTGACATAAAGGAGCTTAACAAAACGGGACTTAATGGGAATCAGAGTAAACTCTCCAGTGTTTGGTGTCAAACATGGCACAAAGGAAGATGATCATCATCTCAGTCCTGGGTCACCTCTGTGGGAGATCCTCAGGGTTGCTTCCTCTTCACAAACATCTTCAGCTGCTTCATCAATGTCTCCCCAACCTCACCCTGCTCAACATAAGAACAGAAGTGGGGATAGTCACTGAAGATTCCACTATGTTCAGAACATTTTGTTCCCCTCTCAGCTCCTGAACTGATCTGTGTTCATGTGCAACAAGACCCAGACTCCATTGAGACTTGTGCTGTTAAAGTATCAGTAACATTCATGTAACAGCACTGGCGGGCACTGCACATTGCCCCAGTAAAAATAGAGTTCATTCAGCACCTCACGCTGGTTTCACAGGAATATGAGGAAGCCATTCAGCCCATTGACACTATTGGAGAAGAACAGGGACAGCCCATTCAGTGCCTCCAGCCTATTACTCAGGAAGAGAAGGAGTCTAGTGTGATGGGCCACACCAGAGCCCCTCGAAAATATTGGAAGGCAGTCTCCTAGACTCTAATGTTTTCTTATTTTAAAGGGAATGTAAATTGTTTGTTCCAGATGCAATGTGACTGGTCAAAATACTTTGTGTGAAGCTCAACACTATTTAAACACGAAAGATAAAATGAAACCAAAGAAAAAGGAAATTAGAATAACTTAATTCTATTGGACAAGTTATCAGAATAATATAGCGTGGAGATATTACTAATGAACTGTTCCGATATACGAAAATCCCATAAAGACAGCCTTTGGCAAAACTGAATATTCAGTCACAGATTGCCACAAACTCAAAGATCCTAATCTGTGAGAGCTGGTCACACCCATTCAGGCTGCATTAAAATAAACCTAAGGCCTCCCTCGCTGTTTACTCAAGTGGTCTTAACTAACCAGCTTGGTAACAATCGTTCAATCTCTCTCTTAAAAGAAACCAGGACAAAATAACCTCTTAAAGCTGCAGCATCATCACACTTGTCAGTACATCGAGCTTTCAAACAGGAACCAGGGGTAAAAGGTCAGGCCCTTGGCCCTGTCCAATTGGACAAGGAAGAAGTCATTCAGTCCCCTGAGTCAATTACACAGAAACGGAACGAGGCCATTCAGCCCCTTGAGTTACTTACACATGAACAAGAGGAGGCCATTCAGCCAGTTGAGCCACTTATACAGGAACAGTAGAAGGCCATTTCCACCTCAATGCACTTACACGGGGGCAGAATAGGGTAATTGATGCTGATCCTGATGAATGTCTTATGCCCAAAATGTCGACTCTCCTGCTGTGCTTTTCCAGCAAACCACTGTCTACTCTGATCTCCAGCGTGGGCAGTCCTCACTGTCTCCTAATTGATGCTCTAAAGTGATGAACAATTGGAGCAGAGGCTGCACAAACAGACTGCTCCACGTTGGACCTCGTGGCGCCAACGCTCATGATACACATGTGGGACTTTAACGTGGGTTACTCGCGGTGAGCAGGGAAATCATATGTGTTGTGTGAAATCTCAAGAAGGCATGTACCATCTCCGAGAAGGCTGCCTGGTGTTCGCTATGTAGGGTGGAAGCTGGTGGGAATGGCTACCTGTTTCAGATGGAAGGTATTGTGGCTGCTGTTGGGGATTGTGAATAACCTGATGTTCAGTACAGGGTTCACACTCCGACTGCACAATAACGTGGGGAGAGTTAATTTAGGCAAATAAACTATTAGGAAAGTCACGATAGACTGATGAATGGACTCTCTAAGTTCAAATAATGGTGGTCTTGTTCATGTTGACCTTGTCTAGTGCATGTCCTGTTCAGTGTAACCTGTGTGCCTTACTTTGTCCAAGTCTATTTCCACCCTATGATTTGTCTGGCCTTGCTTAATATGATCTTCCCCCACTGCTCATAAACAACGTGTTTCCCTGTACTGAGGTACACGTGACAATAAATCAAACCAATCAATCCTGGGTAAAGTATGGAATTTCTCTCCCTATCAATGTCTCTTTTGGAAATAAGTGATCGCTGCCACTCCTCGTGTTTCAGCATCACAATTTCTTCGTCTCTCACAGCTCTACAGATTAAACACTCAGCTTATTCTCTCTATCCCCATGTTACCATCACCCATGTCTGTGGTAAGGAGATCATTCCTTACAAAGAGCATCAAATCTGTACAGAGTGCCCCGAATGCTCTCTCAGCAAGGCTCTACAACAGCAGGAAGATGGCATTACTTATGTACTCGAATCATCTTACAATGAAGGACAGCATACCATTGACTGCACCCATTACTTACACAGGGTTTGATTCGGAGCAGTCAGCATAGACTTGTGAGTGGGAGATCATGCTTCCCAAATTTTTTAGAGTTCTTTGGTGAAGTGACCAGGAAGGTTGATGAGGACAGAGCAGTCGACGTAGTCTCTATGGATTTCAGTATGGCCTTTGAGAAGGTTCCACATGGCAGGCTGCTCAGGAAGGTTCCATCACGTGGAATGCTGGGGGAACTGGCCAATTGGATACACAGTTGGATTGATGGTAGGAAGCAGAGGGTTTAGTGGAAGGTTGTTTGTCAGACCGGATGCTTGGTCCATTGCTGTTTGTTATCTATGATTTGGTTGAGAATGTACAAGGTATGATTAGTAAGTTTGCAGATGACACTAAAATAAGTGGTAGCGTGATCAGTGAGGAAGTTTATCAGAAATTGCAGCAGGGACTTAATCAGGTGGGGAAGTGGGCCGAGAAATGGCAAATGGAATTTAATATAGATGGGTGATGCCTTACATTTTGGGAAATCAAATCAAGGTAGGAGTTTCATGGTGCATGGAAAGATCTTCAAGAGTGTAGTGGGCAGAGAGACCTTGGAGTTCAGGTGCACTGTTCTCTAAGAGTGGAGTCACAGGTAGACAGGGCAGTGAAGAAGGCTTTTTGCACAGTGGCCTTCATCAGGGAGGACATTGAGTACAGAGAAGCTGGGAAGTTATGTTGCAGTTATACTGGACTTTGGTCAGGCTGCACTTAGAGTATTGTGTTCAGTTTTGTCACATTGTTATAGGGAGGATGCTATTAAATTAGAAAGAGTGCAGAAGAAATTTTCAAGGACGTTGCCAGGACCCATTGGTCTGAGTTATAGGGAGAGTTTGGACAAGCTAGCACCTTTTCTTTAGCATGTAGGAGACTGAGGGAGTCCTTTTAGAGCTGAATAAGATCACAATGGTAGGGTTAATGCTCTCAGTCTTTTTCCAAGGTGTAGAGAATCGAGGATTAGAGGGGATCAGTTTAAGGTTAAAGGGGAAGGAATAAAAGGGAACCTGAGGGGCCATTTCTTTACCCAGAGGCTGGTACGTGGATGAGCTGCCAGCAGATGTGGTTGAGGGGGGTACATTAACAACATTTCAAAAGCATTTGGATAAATATGTGGATAGGAAAAGTCTAGGATGATATTGGCCAACTGCAGGGAATTGGGGTTAGCGTGGATGGACATTTACAAGGTGGACTCGAACCCCTCTGTTAATTAAAACCAAACACCCAGAAAAGCTCGCCTCACCTCGTAATCTGTTAAAATATGAGCGACAGCGATCTCCTACATTCCACTATTTAAACAAAAATTAACAAGTGAAGTTCTTAACTTTAATAGTGAACACTAGAGGGGCTTCACAAATACAAGCCCCTCTTTTCTTAGCTACTTACTATCTGACTCTGACTCTGTCAAAATCTGCTGTTCCAACAACCCACATATGAAACATAACAATCTCAAGACCACACAGTCTCTATCTTCCCTGCTGTGTTCACTCTTCCAGCTGCTGATCTCCCTCGGTCATGTTTTTATTGCAAGTAGGTTTACATGAACATGTATCTTTGATAGAGAGTGTTTGAGATGGTCAGTTACCACTCCTGCTCTACAGTAGTTACTCTGCTGTTGGATGGCAGTGGCTCTCCCTCTAGTGTTCAAAATGCTGGATATATATACTTCCAATGATACAATAATTCTCACATTTGATTGCTTTCCAGGTACCCAAACAATAATATTTGTGACATATGGCACAATCAGACATTTAGCTGGCATCTGTGCTGTACTTTGTATTCAACAAAACCCGTTCTGTCTTAAAGTGACCTGACATGCTTTCGGCTTCATAACACCACCCCCCTTCAGAAAAAAAAGAACCATCAGAATGAAAAGATGGCTTCGTTTCCTTTCCTCTAATTCTTAATCCCATTATTATGAAATACAAAAGTATTAATCTCAGTTATATCATTCATATTAATTTTGCACACATATAAAACACTGGGATAAGTCAAATCTTATCAATACCTGTTCCTTTAAATCCGCGATAACACATCTGCTATCACATTTTAGGACCCACAGCATGTACATTGTGTAAGTTTAAAGTCAGCGTGATAAGACTCCAATGAAATATTCTCATATTCTGGTCTTTAAATATTCCAAAAAACGCGAGAGGTTTGCCGTTGTCCACAACCATCTCCAACAATTTATTTGTCACATAAACATTAAAATATTGTCAGGCCAGTGCGAAACCTAATCATTCTTTTTCAGTAATGGAGATGTTGTATTTTGTTTCTGGTGGATATTGAGTTTTTTTGACAAGTAGCCAATTGGCCATTCAATCCCATCATCATATTTCTGTATCAATACATCTCCGACCCCGATATCCCGAGGGTTTCAGAATATTTGGTGCAGCTAAAACTGGTGCGGTGATTAATCCTGCTTTAAAATTCTCAAATGCCTCCTGGCATTGTTCTGTCCACCACAATTCTGTGTTCTTCTTTACTAAGTCCATCAGTGGTGCTCATAAGCTGCTGAAGTTTGGAACAAACTTCCAATAGAATCCACTCAGTTCCAAAAATCGAAGCACCTCTTTCTTCGAGGTTGGTTGTGGAAATTCCTCAAAGCCCTTCGTCTTTGTGTTCCATGGGGTCAATCTTCCATGTCTAATGTAATGTCCCAAGAACGGCACCTCTGCCTTCGTGAATGCTGTTTTCTTTAAGTTTATTACCAAGTTTGCTTCTTGTAATCGTTCAACATGCTCTGCCAACTGTAACGTGTGAGCTTTAAATCACTTGCTAAAGGTCACTACATCATACAGATAAACTGCACAATTTGTTCATCTGACTGTAACTCTGTTCCTGAGTCACTAAACCTGGCTGTGAAGGGAATTCCTATCACTGGTGACAATACTAATACGTCATCCCCACAGGAAATCGTCAAAATTTCCGAGTTTCTATCTGCCACTTGCTTCATTCTATGCTGTGCCCTTCAGGTGCTGTTTAGCGAACTCACCTACTCCATCTAATCTCTCCCTCACCTCAGATACATAATCCGAGTGTGAGATCTCTGACTTCGGTCCTGTTAATTTATATTCAATTAATTTCAAAGGACCTCTCACTTCATGTACATATATTAACTCAAAGGAAGTAAACTGAGTAGATTTATTTGGGGCAAATAATTTTTGTCCAATGACAAACAATTCAATGAGACACCTTCATTCCAATCATTCCGGTAATCCTGACAGTACACTGTTAATATGGTCTTCAGCGTCTGATGCTAACTTTCCAAGGCTCCCTGGGATTCAGGATGGGACGCCCTTGATTTAAACTGCTGTATGCCTAAGCTATCCATGACTTCCTTAAACAGCTGAGCGGTAACATGAGACCTTGGTCTGACTGAATCTCTCTGCGGAGCCCACAGTGAGTAAAGAAAGATACCAACTCCTCCACCTCCCTTTTTACCTTAACACTCCATAATAGAATTGCCTCTGGAAATCTGGTAGACACATCCATTATGGCTAGCAAATAATGGTTTCCACCTTTTTTTTAGATAGGGGAGCGACACAACTAATCATAACCTACGTGAAATGTTCTTCGAATGCAGGAATTGGTAACAAAGGTGCTGGTTTTATTACTGCCTGTGACTGACCTATCGTTTAGAATGTTTGACATGTGCAACAAAAAAAACCACGTACTTGTGCATTCCAGGCCACTAGAAATGCCTCTGTACCTTAACCTGATTCTTCTGTCCACCTAGGTGACCCCCTGCAGTTAGTTTATGTGCTACCCGTAACACTGTACGTTACTGCTAACACAATATCGTGCACTTCAGCCCATTTCCCTTCTGCAGTAACCTATCGGGGTCTCCATTTTAATTTTATGATTCTATCTTTAAGTTAATAATGTTCGACAATATATTCTGATTCCTTTTCTGTGTGTGTGCATGTGTATGTGTTTGTGAATGTGTGTGTATATATCTGTTGTAAGTCCATGAGCCTTTCTGGACTAAACCCCTCTGCCTGACCCTCTGCCTGTTCAGGTTTTTCCTGCAAACAGGGGGTCAGTTAACTGCACATCAACTCCTTTGGCTTTTTATTTCGGTTTTCCTTCCTGCTCTAACTGATGACAGTGGAATCTTGTTACTATACAGTATGGAAAAATCCTGGGTATTTTTCTTTTAACTCCCCAATTCCCTAGTTTTCCTTTTGCCTTCTCCAATACAAGGGGTGCCACTCCCACCTTGGATCCTGTTAAATCGTTCACAAGAATAAACTGTACTCCTGGAACTGACACTCTGTTACTCACTGTCACTGTTACTGCCCCAACCTTGATTTGGCATTCCATCCTGATGTTACACAAGGGAATACTTAATTTCTAACCCCATTCCACAAATTGTCACGATCTTGATTAATATGACAGAAAGAGTGAAAATACGTTCACCTCTCACTATTAGAGGCCGAGAGAAAGTGAGGGCTGCAGATGCTGGAGGTGAGAGTTGAAAAGTGTGGGGCTGGAAAAGCATAGCCAACCAGGCAGCATCTGAGGGGCAGAAGAGTTGACGTTTCAGGCATAAATACTTCATCAGGAAAGTGCGAGGTGGGGCAAGGGAGGGGGAAGTGGGCCGAGAAATAAATAGGAGAGTGGGAGCGGAGCTGGGTGTAAGATAGCTTGGAAGGCGATAGGTAGACGCAGGTGGGGTGTGATGGTGATAGCTCGGAGAGGAGGGTGTTGTGGATAGGTGGTAGGACAACTAGAACCCTCAAACTAGAACCATCATCAACGTTGACTTCACCAAATTCCAAATCTCCCCTCCACCAACCTCTCCCATATCCAACCGTTCAACCTAGCACTGCCCTCTTGAACTGCCCTAACTGGCCAGCTTCCTTCCCACCTACCGACTCCACCCTCCAAACCGATATATCACTATTACTCCAACCTACATCTTCTTATCGCCTTCCCGGTGACCCTCCCACCAGCCCAGCTACTGCCCTCGTATTTATCTTTCAGCCCCCTTGTCTCCGCGCCCCCCCCCAAATTCCTGACGATGGGTTTCTGCCTGATATTCAATTGTCTTGCTGTCTGGATGCTGCCTGATCTTTTGTGCTTTTCCAGCGTCTCTCTTCTCAACTATTAGAGACTGAGCAGATCCCACATCTCACAAAATTATAACTTCTTGTCCTTCTCCCCCGATCTTTCTAAGTAAACTTTATCTACAGAGGTGAATTCTTTCAGAGATCAGGTACCGACTCCATACCCAGACCCTGCCTCGGCTGTGCACTCTCCTGCAGCTCCTCGGCTCTACTTGGGGTCTCCTTTACCAGTTTCACTAATGCCACTGGCTTAGCCTCTTCTACCGCATCATTCCCCAAAGTGCCTTCCTTCAACGACCATCACAGTGTGTCCCAGCTTACTTCAATGAAAACACCTTTTCCCAGTGCCCTCCTTAAACCATCAGCACTGTCATTTTCTGTGTTCCACTCCCTTATACTGAGAACACCTGAGGCCTTTCACCTCCTTTCAACCCCTTTGGGCTTCTTTTTTCACCTGTGGTAAACTATTGTGCGCTACTGTTTGCTTTGTAATATGTGAACTTCCCTTCTCCCAATTTCTATCCCTCATTGCATGTAAATTCTCCCGGAAGCTAATATTCATCTCATGCACCAATGCATATTTACCTGCCATTTCTGCCGCGCTTCTCGCTTCTTGAACTTTCTGTTCGTGCACATGAATTCTTACCATCTCTGGAAGTGAGTCTTTAAACATCTCCAGCATAATAATCTCCCTTCGAGCCTCACAGGTCTTATCTATTTTTAAGTCCAGCACACAACTATCAAAATGACTGCAGTTAATTCTTTCAGACTTAACATAAGTCTGACCTGGTTCCGTCTCTATTTTTCTGAACCTCTGTCTACATGCTTCTGGTACCAATTCATAGCCAATCAAAATAGCCAATTTGACACCTGCATAATCTCTTGATCCCTCATCTGACAGCGCTACACATACCTCACCAGCTGTGCCCACCAGCTTAGTCTGAACGAGCATTCCCCACAAGTTCACTGGACACGTCATCTGCCGAGTCATTTTTTTCAAATGAAATAAAAAAAGTTTTGACATTTTTCTCACCGAAATATGGCAAGGTACTAATATATTTGTATACATCCCGACGTTCTCCCTTCATCTCCATCCTGTTAATTCAACTTTCTTGTCTAATTCCCAACTTCTGAATCTCAAATTCTCTCTCTCTTTCTTTTTCCTCTCCTCTTTTTTCTCTCTCTGTTTCGGTCTCTTTCTTTATCTTCTAACTTCAGTTGCCATATTTGCAATTTAAGTTTTTTCTAACTCGACTGCACTTGTCTGTTTCTTTGATACATCAAATTGCTTGACCAAATCCATTACAATTTCAGCTTTCCTTTTGTCCCTGGTTAAACCCAATTCCAACCTATTTGCTAATTCTAAAAAATGTCCTGCTTCTGTCTTTCTAAACTTTCTTGGCAAATTTGGGAACCTCTTTAGTAATTTTAAAAGCCTTTTCCCTCACTTTTAATTTAAACAACCACCAGTAAACAAAATTAAACAGATTTTCAGACCGGTTTTATTTGAAGATCTAGGTCACTAATTGCAACGTGTTGGAATTTGCTGGGACATTTTGTACCTGAAATCTGTTCAAATCTGTCCCAGTCCATTACGGCATGGCCCCAAACTGTGGAGACATCTATGTCGAGCACTTCTGTTAATTAAAACCACAAACCCAAGAAAGCTCACCTCACCTCGTAATCTGTTAATACATGAGTGACAAAGAACTCCCAAATTCCACTAATAAAAGAAAAATAACAGTTTGTATGTATGCAAGTTAGCCCGCTGTGCTTGAAGGTTTGTTTTCTGATGATTCGATACTATAACTAGGTAACATCATCAGTGAGAGTCTCTGCTGAAGTGCTGGTGGTATGTTGCGCCTCTCTATTTTTAGGTCTTGGGTTCTTAAGATGGGTGATGTCATTTCCAGTTCTTTTGTTTTACAAGAGTAGGTAGATAGGATCTAAATTGATGCGTTTATTGATGGACTTCTGGTCAGAATGCCTTTCCTCTCAGAATGTCCTTGCGTGTCTTAGTATATGTGTACTTTGTCTCAGTCAAAGTGGTGCCCTTCTTTGTCTGTATGTATGGAACATAGTGATAGTGCGTCCTGTCTTTTGGTGGCTAGTTGGTGTTCGTGTATCCGCGTAACACAACAACAGGACAGTTTCAATGGTGGAACAATGATTTTATATGCACTGTTTAATCAATGTGTGTGTGCAGATAAGTAACATTTTTCATATGTGCACAACACATTCTAAATGAATAACGGAGACACAGTTAACAAAAAGTGATGCATATGATGTAAAGAATTTATAAAACATTAAAACATCATTTGATTCTCATCTAAAATGATATGTTCCCTTTCTCTCAACGATCCCTCCTTTTCTGGAATTCTCCACTCCAATCTCTCCTTCTTATCAGGATGTGTTATAAATGCTTGCTTCTGGTGTCCCAACTTATTTCAGTTAATCCCCTTTCTACCAGAATTCAATATGTTGGCCTGTTGGATATTTTCCAAAGCTAGTGTCTGTCATATTATTGGAAATAAAAATTCTGGCATCAGAGCCAGCATTTGAACACATTGCTCTGTTGTCCATGCACTATACAAATGACCACAGCGCACAGGAATTGCCAAAACATTGAGGGATATGCATCTATTTCTTTCGATGATCTAGTTTTCTCATTTTTCACATTTCCTCATCTATGTTGTCTCGCTCTTTCTCTCTTTGTATCTAGTTAAGAAATTTACCAATTATTCTTTGCGTCTCTTCTCTCAAAGCTCCTTCTTTCGGTTTATATCTATTGCTCTCTTCTTGATGTAATGTGATTATAAATGTGCAATGTAACTTCAAAGGCATGTGGGAGGAGCTGGCCAGAGTTAATTGGAAGGGGAGCCGACCAGGACAGACCATGGAACAGCAAAAGCAGGAATTTCTGGGGATATTTCGGACGATATCAGAAATTCATCCCAAAGGAGATGAAACATACTCATGACAGGACAAGGCAGCCATGAGTAATAAGGCATCAAACCAAAAAAAGAAACATACAATGTGGTGAAGGTGATTGGGAATCCAGAGAATTCATTGGCTCTGAAACTCCATAAGGCTGGCATCACTGACACAACAGAGCTCTTAATCATGGTCAGGGAGAGAAACAGAGGAAACTCATTCACTTTAAACACAGAAAATGGTATTACTCAAGAAAAAAGATTCAGATGAATTAAACAATTGATTAAAATCAGTTAATTGTTTTGCAGAATGTGTCAGATTGAAAGCATGACCCGGGAAGAGACCCTCAGCAGAATGAGAGTATGAAAATGGAAGTGTTACCACATCAGAAACCAGAGTAGGTCACTGAGTACATGACTGATGGGTGAATGGGTCTCGATGTGAACTAAGGGACAGACAGCAGAATTGCATTGCAGATATTGCAGCTCAAAACTGCGTATTTATGTAGTGCTGTAGACTACAGCAGGAGAAGCAAAACAGCATTCAACCACAACCTGTAACTTTTAGCCTCGAATAATTTCCTCAGTCTGCCATTACCATCAATACGATCTATGTTTCAGTAATGTCTGTGAGTGAACATGACTGGGTCAGAACCACGTGAACCTAAACCTGATGCTCACCCATTAAAGCTACCACATTTGACCAACAGATCTGATCGAAGCTCCGCAATCCTGTCACATTCTGTCATAACTGGTGATGGATGATTAAACAAATGACTGGAGCAAAGGGCTCCACAAATATCCCCATCCTAAATAATTGAACAGTCCTGTACATCAGTGTAAAAGACTAGGATGTGGTATCTGCACCACCCTCAGCCAGACGTGTGGAGTTGATGATCCACCTCACCGTCGCCATGATACCCACAGAATCACAGATGCCCGTCTTCATCAATTCAATTTGCTGTTCGTGACATGAAAAAACAGCTGAACACAGTACGTACGAAAAAGGCAATGGTCCCTGACCCCATTCCTGTAATAGGACTGAAGACTTGTGCTGCACAACAAGCCGTGTCCCTGGGGAAACTGTTTCATTCCAGCTCCAACTCTGACATCTCCCTGGTAATGTGGAAAATTACACAACTATGTCCAGTTCCTAAAAGGATTATAATTACAATCTGACCAGTTACCTCCCCCTCAGACCCACCTCGACAGTCAACTTGGTGGGAGTTCTTTTTGACAGAGTTATCAAACAGCACAGAAATAACCTGCTCAGTATGATTTCAGATAGGTGCCCATGTAGAGATGGTGCTGCTGTGGAAAGGTCACTGGATTACTAATCCAGACCAGGCTAATGCACTGGCAGCTGGTGGAAGTTAAACACAATTGACAAAATATTAGGATGCAAAATCTGGTGTCCGTAAATAGTGACCTTCAAGCCAATGTCGATTGTTCACACCAATTTGCTTCACAAATGTCCTTTTAGAAAATGAATCTCCCGTGCTTTCCTGGTCTGGCCTAAACGTGACTGCAGACACACAGACATGTGATAAACTCTTCAATGGTCTCTGAATCCGCCAAACAAGACATTCTATTGTATCAAACTCTTCCGAGGTCTAAAGGATAAAACCAGACAGAACACCCGGCCCCAGCCTCAGTATCGGAATAATTGAATGAGAAACACAGTCCTGTTGACCC
Source organism: Chiloscyllium punctatum (assembly GCF_047496795.1). Lineage (NCBI taxonomy): Eukaryota > Metazoa > Chordata > Chondrichthyes > Orectolobiformes > Hemiscylliidae > Chiloscyllium > Chiloscyllium punctatum. Next base: position 31,942,614 of record NC_092769.1, on the reverse strand, counting down.
TGCAGAGACCTCCTTCCTAACATCTGAGAGCTTGTGACAACATTTACAGACTACATAGAAACATCGGGAATGGAGTAGGTCATACAACACATTGAGCCTTCCCCATTCCAGTTCATGTTCAAATATGTACACAATGCACTTTTCCCACACACTGTACACATCCCTTAATGTGAATTACTGTAGGAAGCTATAAAGTAGGAAGTGCAGTAGTCCATTTGGTCTGTCGAGTTTCCTACCCAATTCAATATCATGATACCTGACCCTTTATTTCCATATCGTTCTCGTTCTCTCCCACCATTCCTTTACTATCTCTAAATCCTTATTTATATTCAATGTCTTGGCTTCCAGGTTCGAGCGCATTCCCCACGTTCACCAGTCGCTGAATGCAGACATTTATTGTCATCTCATTGCAGAATGGTCTGTCTGTACCTAATACTGTGGGCCCTTGTTTTAGACACGACAGCCAGGGGAATTATAATCCCTGCTTCCAATCCATCTCACCCTGTCAGATCTTTATATATCTCACTGAGATCTCCACCCATTTTCCTAAACCCCATGGAATACAGGCCCAGTCGCCCCAAACTCTGCTCCCACAACAAGCCTGTCATCCTAGAGATCGGTCTGGTCATCCTTCACTGCTCTCCCTCAATGTCAGGTTTGTCCGTTATTATGTACTCAGACCAAATCAGCAGAATACTGCACAGTGTTTGAGATAGGGTCTCACCAAAGCTCTCTACAGCTGCAGTAAGACACGCTTACTCCTGGACTCAAATCCCCCTGAAATGAAGGTCAGCACATCATTGATCTTCCTATCTGGTTCTTGCTCCTGCAATATTGCTTTCAGTGACTGGTCTACAGGGAGATCCAGATCCTTTGCAATGTTACAGCTCCCCACTTGGTAGGTCTATGTACACTGGGCAGCGTGTGAATGCCAATCCCAGTGTTGCCTTGTGGGTTCAGACCTCACTGTGCTGCAGGGACCTCAGAGGGGCGCGCAGAAGGAAACAACAAAAAGGCCCATACGTCGCTTTTCAGATCAACATGTTTCAAACAATCCTTTTTCAAACGAAAAGCTGCCAATCTCTTGTTCCAACCAAAGGGCACACTGTCACCTCAACCCACCTTGCTCTCCATCTGCCACGTATTTGCCCATTCACTCCACTTGTCTTAGTCACCTTGAAGCTTTTTTACAACCTCCTCACCCACTCGCAATCCAACATCCTTTAGTTCTATCAGCAGGTTGGGATATATTGTGTTTGATTCCTGCAACTAAATGTTTAATGGGTATTGTGAACAACTGGGACCTGAGCACCGATCTCTGTGATATCCCAGAAAACTTCCTCTGTTATTCTTTTTAAAAATGATATTTATTTCCTGAATCTGGGTGTGACTGGCTGGGCCAGCATTTATTGCCTGTCCCTGGTTGCCCCTTGAGAAGGTGGTGGTGAGCTGCCTTGTTGAACCGCCGCAGTCCACTGTGGATTCAGTGACAGTAACACCATTGAATGCCAAGGGGCAGGTTAGATTGTATTTTAGTCGTGATGTTCACGGTCTGGCATTTGTGTGACGTGAATATTACTTGCCACTTGTCAGCCTGGATACTGTCCAGGTCTTGTATTTGAACATGGACTGCTTCAGTATCTGAGGAGCGACAAATGTTGCAGAAGATTGTGCAATCATTGGCAAACATCTCCACTTCTGACCTTAAAATGGAGGGAAGGTCATTGATGAAGCAGCCCTGAAGATGTATGGGCCTAGGCCACTGCCCGAGGGACTCCGACAGATTTATCCTGGAGCTGAGTTGACTGAACTTTATCAACCATGACCATCTTCCTACGTATCAGGTATGATTCTAACCAGCGGGGAGTTTGCCCCTGATACCCATTGATTCCAGTGTTGCTAAGACCCCTTGATACCTCACTTGGGCGAAGGCAGCCTTTATTTAAAGGGCTATCACTTTCACCCCACCTCTGGAATTCAGCTCGTTTTTCCATGTTTGAACCATGGTAATGAGGTCAGGAGCTGAGTGGCCCTGGTGGAGCCCAAACTGGGCATCATTGACCAGGGTATTGCTGAGCAAGTGCTGCTTGAAAGCACTGAGACCTTCCACCACTTTACTGATGATCGAGAGTATACTGATGCGGTGGTATTGGCCGGATTGGATTTGGTCTGCTTTTTATATACAGGAGATACATGGGGTAATTTTCCATGTAATCGGGGAAATGTTGTTGTAACGGTATTGGAACAGCTTGGTGAGGGCAGTGACAAGGCCTGGAGAACAACTTTTCAGTACTATTGCCAGAATGTTGTCAGGTTATGTACCCTCTGAGGTATCCAGTGTCTCCAACTGAATCTGGATATCTTGTGGAGTGAATCAAATTGGCTGATGACTGGTAACTGAATGGTTGAGGGCCACTGGAGGAGGCCGAGATGGATCATCCACTCAGCACTTCTGACTGAAGATTGTTGCGAATGCATGAACGTTATCTTTTGCACTGAAGTGCTGGGCTCTTCCATCATTAAGGATGGGGATACTTGTGGAATGTCCTCCTCCGATGACTTGTTTAATTGTCCATAATTATTCTCTACTAGAAGTAGAAGGAGTGCAGAGCTGAGATCTGCACCGTTGCTTGTGGGATCACTTAGCTCTGTCTATGACGAACTGCTTATGCTGTTTGGCACGCAGGTAGTCATGGTTGGTGACTTCATCAGGCAGACACCTCATTTTCAGGTATTCCCAGTGCTGCTCCTGCCCTCCTGCACACTCCATTGAATCAAGGTTGATCCTCTGGCTTGATGGTAATTGTTGTGAGGAGGATATGCTAGGCCATGAGGTTGTGCTGGAGCACAATTCTGCTGCTATTGATGACCCACAACATATTATCGAAACCCAGACTTGAGCTGCTAGATCTGTTCAAAGTCTGTCCTATTTAGCATGGTGACAGTGCCACCTAAAATGGTGGAGGTTATTCTCAATATGCAAGTGTGACTTTATCTCCACAATGACTATGCAGTGGTCACTTTTACACGATACTGTCATGGACAGATACTTCTGCAGCTGGCAGATTAGTAAGGCTGTGGTCAAATATGGCTTTTCCCTCTTGTGGGTTCCTTCACCACCTGCCGCAGACCGAGTCGAGAAGTTATATCCTTTCGGACCCAACCAGCTCAATCAGTAATGCTGCTGTGAACCACTCTTTTTGTGGACATTGACGTCCCTAACCCAGAGTACATTTTGTGCCTTTGCCACCCTCAGAGCTTCCTCCAAGTGTTGGTCAGCTTGGAGGAGTACTGACTCATCAGTTGGAAGAGGCTGGTGCATGGTAATCAGCAGGAGGTTGCCTTTCCCATGTGTAAACTAACGCCATGAGACTTCATGGGATACAGAGTCACTGTTGAGGACTCCCAGAACAATTCCCTTCAAACTGTATCCCACGGTGCCACCACTTCTGCTTTGTCTGTCCTGCTGGTGAGAGAGGAGATATCCGGGGAAGGTGATGGGGTGTCAGGGGTATAGTCATACTCACAGAATCAGACCTTAAATACAATGTCAGGCTGTTGCTTCACAAGTCTGTTTATTTCTATTCACTGTCTCCTGCCAGCTGTCCCATTCTAGAAGGATGGCCATATATTCACCCCAATCCACGAAGATTTGATTTTGCAAACTAGGCTTGGAGCTTTACCAAAATCTTTCTGAAAATCCACATGTTTTACATCCATTGCTTCTCTTTCATTTGTCTCCCAGTCTGTTTCTCAAACATAATTCCCATTTCATAAATCTGTGTTAGTGTTGTCTATGACCATTATTTTCAGTCCCAATCATTTCTCCCAAACGATTTACTTACTATGTTCTATGTTCCATGTCCTATTTCGTTTTCCACGCCAGACTTGGTTTTCTTGGTATTGTCTGTGTACTGGGAAGACAGAACTGAAGCAGTGGATTCATAGTTTTGCCATTTCCCTGTTTCCCATTCTCCATTCTCTGGTTTCAAACTGGAAAAAACCTCCACTTCTTTTTCATACTTCTCACATTGACATAATTTGACAAGCTATAACAGTTCACTCTTATAACCTTTGTGAACATTATCTTCAGAAACCCATCAATTCTTGTGTAAAGCGGCTCAATCATTGACCTTCCACATCATATACTCAGAGGAGCATAGTCTCTGTGCCAACAGAAATACAGCACGATCTATATTAGTCCCACATTCCGACAAAAGGCTGATAGCCTGGAATGTTATGGCACTTCCAAGTGCTTGGCCAAGTACTTTTAACAGTTGAGAGGTTAACCTTGATAACTCCCCTCTCAGAAAGTACTTTCCAGACCCCAACACCCTCTGGGTGAAGAAAACGTCATCTTTAAATCCTCTCTGAACCTCAAACCCTTCACTTTAAAAGTGTGCTCCCTTGTTCTTGATCCTCTGTATAAAAGGAACAGTTGCTGTCTGTCCACTCTGTCGATGCCTCTTGTTAACTTATCCTTCTGAATCACATCCCCCCTCAGCCTCTCTGTCAAAAGTAAACAACCTGAGCTTATCCAGCCTCTCTCCATCGCTGATATGCTCCATTCCAGGGAACATCCTGGTGAATCTCCTCTGCAACCCCCTCCAGTCCAATCACATCCTTCCTTATAATGAGGCTCCCCGACCGACATACAGTACTCCATCATGGACTAAACCAAGCCCTGTATAATACTTATAAACTACTCCCTGATTAATAAACGTTCCACCCAATATTAAATTCTTAACTAGTCCATTACCCTGTTCAGTCACATTCAGGGATGTGTGGAGAAACACCCTCTGAGCTCCCTAGTGTGCTGCCAATCATTGTGTACACCCCATGTCAGGTTCCTCCTTCCAAAGTACATCACCTCATATTTATCAGGATCACATTCCATCTGCCATTGATCTGCCCAAATGATCATTCCACTTGTATGTTCCTGTAAAATCAGAACTTCCTCCTCACTGCCAACCACCCGGCCAATCTTTGTGTCAAACACAAACTTGCTTATCACATCTCCCACCCCTCCACCCACTCCCCCTCCAGATTCACATCTATACCATTTATGAATGCTACAAACAATAAGGGACACAACACTGATCCCTGTGGTACACCAGGGGACACTGGTCTCCGGTCACACAAACAGCCTTCTCCCACCACCCTCTGCCTCCTGACACTAAGACAATTTTCGCTGTAACTTTTCAAGTTATCCTTGATAAACTGAGATTTTACTTTATTTTTTTCAGTTTCCCATGTGGAACTTTGTCAAAGGCATTGCATCAAAACTAAATAAGCGACCTCCTCAAACTAATTGAATCAACTCCATTAGTGTGACTTCACTCTGATAAAGTCATGATGATTATCCCTGATCAAGCCATGCCATTCTGATTGGAGTTCAATTTTCTCCTTCTCTATTTTCTCCAGTAGTTTCCCGAACAGTGATTTAATACTCGCTCGTCTATAGTTTCCTGGTCTATCTCTACCACCCTTACTGTGAAGTGCAATCATAATAGCTGTTCTCCAGTCCTCTGGCACCTCCCCTATTGTCAGATTCTAATTAAAATTTCCAGTCAGCGTCTTTCCTCCCTTGACTCCAACAGTATTCAGACCTGCAGATTGGTCCAATTTTATACCAGACAAAGCCTCAAACCGCCGCTCGTATTTTACATCAATCTCTTTCCAAGAGCTTTCCAGTCCATCTTCCTGAATTCTGTACCTGCATCCTCCTTCTCCCAAGTAAAACAGCTGTGATGTTTACATGTAACAATCTATCAATGTTCTCCGGGTTGACACACAGATTGCCCCTTTGGTTTCTAATGGATACTAACTGTTTGCTGATTATTCTGTTCTACTTGTCCGTGTAGAATATCATGGGATTCTCCCTCATCTCTCCTGCTTGCACTTCTTCATGTCCCTCGGTTATTCTCTCCCCTCTATGTTTCTAAGTTTCAGTAAAATCACCTCTCATCTTTTGAAACTCGAGATCACAGGCTGAGTTTCCACATCAGACAATCTTGCCATTTTAGGGATTAATCTGGAGAATACCTTTTGCAGTTCGTCTGTAGTATATTCTATCTTAGATTGGGACTCCAAACGGTACACAATATTCTCAGTTTAGTCTCAGCAACACTCTGTGCAGCTGGCGCATGGCATCTTCTATATTTCAATTACATTCACATGAATGTAAACCTAATTTTTCGTTTCCTATTTGCTTGTGTTTAGATTACATTGCATTACAGTGTGGAAACAGGCCCTTCGGCCCAACAAGTCCACACCGACCCGCCGAAGCGCAACCCACCCATACACCTACATTTACCCCTTACCGAACACTACGGGCAATTTAGCATGGCCAATTCACCTAACCTGCACATCTTTGGACTGTGGGAGGAAACCGGAGCACCCGGAGGAAACCCATGCTGACAGGGGACGAATGTGCAAACTCCACACAGTCAGTCACCTGAGGCGGGAATTGAACCCGTGTCTCTGGCGCTGTGAGGTAGCAGTGCTAACCACTGTGCCACCTAATTCTTCCCAATTCCTTTTACTTTAACTTTTCTGATGATGTTAGTGGGAGAGTTCTTAAAAAAGGTCCTCTTGAATATCCAAAGATACGTTATCCATTAGCTCCTCATTGCCTATGTCCACAAGAATCATCTTCAAACCATTCCAAAAAATGTTTGCCGCTTATGGTTTTCGTTTCATCGATGCATTATCATCCTCCCTAGTTTTCCCATTACCTTCTATCTATCCAGTAACACGTTCTTTATAATCGAGCCCAACAGACACCCGACCGCGGATGACAAGTTACTGATCTGTAGTTCACCACTCTCCATCTTCATCTTTTCTTAAACTGTTGGATAATATTTGTAACCTTTGCCTTATCCAGATTGGCTAACTATCTTTCGGGAATGTATTGGAAAACAACGTGATAATCTGCGATGCTATCAATATGCCTATTGCTGCTTCCTCTGAAATTCTTGTATCAAGTACATCTGATCTGTCAGATTTATAAATACTCAATCCAGCTTTCTTTTAAAACATGACCTCAACACTTATAAGAATAATCTTAGACTTTACTTACACAAGCCCCATGGTCACTTGGTATTTCTGGAGAATTTCTGGATATTCTGCCTTGAAGATAGACACAAAGAAACTGTTTCTTTTCCCTGCGATTTCTCTGTTGTCTTCAATAAATTATTCTGTCCGCACACCCATGTTCCATATTTGACCTTGTTTTTATTTTTGTTTCATACACTGATGTACTTTTTTTTAGCAGTCTTTATGTTTTTCTTTTGTTTTTATGCTTTTTCGCTTTTTGATTTTCTTTTCTTGGTCATCCGTTACTGGGTCCTATATTTCTCCGAATCCCCTGGCTTACTACGGTACTTGGCATTTTTCTAAGCTAATTCCTGTGATCTACTAGATAGTGGAAGATGAGGCTGAAAGGGTTAGGTCGGGGAGGTGGGTGGACCAGATTGATCGGAAGGAAGATGAACACATAGGAACGTTCAAAAGGGGGGAGGATGCTGAGTTGGAAGATTGGACTGGGAAAAGGTGGAGTTAGGGTGAATGGGGAAACCAGTGAAACCTACATTAATCCTCTGTGGTTGGAGGGTCCCAAGGTAGAAGAAGAGCCTTTCTTCATCTGTGCTTCGGGTGGTTAGGGTTTGGCGATGGAGGAGGCCCAGGACTCTCACGTCCTTGGCAGAGTGGAAAGGGGAGTTAATGTGCTCAGCCACAAGGCGGTGGAGTTGGTCAATGTGGCTATCCCAGATATGTTCTCTGAAATGATCCACCTGCCTTACCAATGTAGAGAAGACCACACTGGCTTTAATGTATGTAGTAGATGAGGCGTTCTGTCTCCCTTCATCACCTATCACTTTCAACCCCACCTTCATCTACCTATCGCATTCTGAGCTAACTCCCTCCTGCCACACCGCCTTCTCATTTATCTCTCAGCCCCCTTCATCCATAAGCCTCATTCCTGATGAAGGGCTTATGCCCAAAACGTCAATTCTCCTGCTCCGAGTACGCTGCCTGACTGTACTTTTCCAGGACCACACTTTTCGACTCTGATCTTCCAGCACCACATTCCTCGACTCTGATCTCCAGCAGCTGCAGTGCCCACTTTCTCCTCACACCTTCAGGGCTTGTATGATTCAGATTTATAACAGTTACTTCAAATAAAACAAAAACTACCGTGTACTCAAACAGCATAAAAGAAAACCAATGCATTGTGGTCACTGTTCCCAGAAGGTCCTTTACAGCAAAGTTTTCAATTAGTTCTTTTGATCATTCAACATCAATTTCTAAATAACCTGATCTCTAGCTCAGTGCTCGACAAAATGTTAATGCCAGCTATCAAACACATGCTGATGAAATCCATTTTTCCCAGCATTAGCATTCAGTTGGGTTAACACAGTTTAGATATAATGTCAACAGTACGTTATTACTGCAGTAGACACAAATGTGTATATCTCATTTCCTGTTTTATAACATGTCCAGCATTTGTATTGAAGCTTTCACTTTGATATATAACTCCCATCAATGTTTCCTTCTCCTTGCTGTTTTTGCACTCCACCTTACTAGATTCTGGAGAATCTGAGCGATGTGGGATTTGGGGAGATTAATGGTAGAGATCATCTCGCCACATCATTTATGATCTTCTTAAGCATCATTGTGACATTTTCTCCAGATCTCCCGTTATGCTAGTGGAGTAGAGAAGGACAATGATCGTTCATAAATGCTCTGTATTCCCCCAGAGAGCTGAGACTGCTCTAACCTGGGTGGGAACCTTACAGCAGGCTGGTAAAGCATTGCTGCTGCTGTACAGGATCTTAGTGAGATCACATCTGGAGTAGTGTGTACAGATTTAACCTCTTCAATGAAGAAAGGATGTTGTTATGTTGGAGGCAGCTCAGAGATGGTTCCCTCAGCTGATTCCTGCTATGAAGGTGCTAGCTTATAACGAAAGGATGATCAGGTTCATCCAGTATCCATTGGAGTTTACAAAAATAAAGGATGATCTTATTTCAACATTGATGACAGTAAGGAGCCAAGAACTGAAGAGAATTACACAGATCGTGGGGGAATCCATTCCGTTCTCCAGCCTGTTACACAGGAACAACAGGAGGATATTCAGGCCTTCGAGCCTGTTACACCAGAATAGGACGAGGCTGTTCAGCCCCTCGAGCCTGATGTATATTTATAGGAGGAGGCTAATCAGCCCCTTGAATCTATAACACTGGACCCAGAGTAGGCAATGCTGCACCAGTATCCTGTTACACAGCAACAGGATCAGTCCATTCAGCCTCCTCAAGTCCGTAACAAAGGAACTGGAAGAGGTCACACAATGACTGGAGATTGTTACACTGGGATAACAGGAGGCCATTCAGACCCACCGAATCTGTTGCAAGGGAAATGTGTTAGGATAAAAACTATCTGAGACTTCTTTCATGAGAAAGGAGGAGGTAATTCAGACACGTGTCTGTTGTATGGGAACAAGTGAAGACCAATTGCTCCCTTCGTCCCATCTCTGGGATACATGAGGAGACCGTTTAGTATCTCCACCGATTATGGAGAAATATGAGAAGACCCATCAGCCCCTCAAAATGTTACACAGCAACGGGAAGATTCCATAATCCCCCACCCCTCTAACGCATCAACAGGAGGTGGTCATTCTGGCCTTCTGGATGACAACATGGGAACCCCAGAAAGACTTCATCCCATTGACTTTGTACACCAGCAGGATGATGAGTCCAGTCAGCCACAAATACCGCTTATGCAGCAATTGGAGCACATCTCTTAAAACCCTTTTGCCCATCAAACAGGAATTCAAAGAAAACGTAAAGGTTTTAGAAAGGGAAGAACTTAAAATAGCTGTATACATTAGGGAGTAAAATGTCACAATAAAGTATTGTAATTTAAGGCAAATTATTAGAATCCATGGTTGAGGACATTTGCAAACGTCAACCACAATCCATCGGACTCAACATGGTTTTACAAAAGATAAACTACGATTGAGGTGTTTTCTTGAATTATTAAAGTTGTGACAAACAAGGTGGATAGTGGGAATCCTGGAGATGGAATATATCTGGTCTTTGTGAAGGCATCGGATATGTCGCTTCTCCAAAGAGTGAGTGGTAAGATCAGACAGCATCAGTTTAGGAGTAATTTATTGGCTTGGATGGAGGATTGGTAAACCAACAAAATGCAGTCAGATGAATTAAATGTATCATTTTATATTGGAAAATGCAATTTGTTGGGTGCCATAGATTTCGGTTCTCATGCCTCAACCATTTGGGATCGACATTATTACTCGGTTGACGGGATAGAAAATACTATAGCTACATTTTCAGATGACACTAACATTGGCGGGAAATTACTTCGGAATGATGATGCAAGAGATTTAAAAACTATATGTATAGATTGGATGAATGGGCAAACATTTGGCAATGAAAACTAAAGTGGATAAATATGGGGTTATTCAAGTTGGCCAGTCTAATAAAAAGGCAAATTATTATCTAAATGGAGAGAAACTTCAAAGAGCTTAAGTGCAGAGGGATCTGGGTGCCTGCTTGCATATCACAGAAAACTTGCTTGCGGGTACTTCAAATACTGAGAAATGCAAGTATAACTTCATCGTTTATTTGTAAAAGGATAGAGTAGAAAGGTAGGGAGTGTTGCTGTAGCTGTGCAAGGCATTAGTGAGGCTGCAACTGGAGTACAGTTTGGGTGTCCTGCAGAATGAGGTGTTTCCATTGGACGCAATTCAGAAGAGCTTCATTAGAATGATTCCACATTTGAAGTGTTTGTCTTATGAAGAGAAATTGAGCAGTTCAGGCCTATACTCTCGATTTTTTAAGAACGATAGGAGAGCTCATTGAGGTCTGTAAAATGCGAAATATAATTGAAAGTGCAGATGTGGAGTGGATATTTTTTTCATCAGCCGCAATTTCCAACAAGAGACCAGAGTTTAACGATCGAGAGATAGCAGGGATGTGGAACAGTGGTCGCGATGACATCAGCCAAGATTGTATTCCATGGCGGAGCAGATTCGAGAGTTTGGATTCCTGACTGATTCTCCTCATTCATATTCAGCTTTTCCACTGTGTTACACAGTAATGGGGGAGGACTGTGTATCAAACAGGAAGCAGGTACTCCGGACAAATCAGTCTAAATCACTTTGACAGAACGTCACCAGTGGAGTCACACAGTGACCAGTGCTGGGTCCTCCACTATTGACAATCGAAATCAATGATCAGGAGGATGGAACAGATATAGAGATACTGAGTTTGGTCATGTCGCTGTGATAAGCAAGAGATTAAATTATCAAGAGATGTAAAGGCAATGGATAATAATTTGGCAGGTGCAATATAACATGATATAACCTGTAATTTCATTTACAGTAATAATGGAAGGCAGTATGTTACTGAAATGGAGAGGAATTACAGGGATTAATGATACTGTGTCCTGGGGGGTTCTCTCAGACCCGTTCAGACATGTGAGGTTTTTCTCCATCTTGATCGTCTGCTCCCAGACACTCCAAGTGACCCCATTGCTCTCCGTACACATGGAATGTTTTGAAGTGTTTGGTTGGTGATGGGGATACTGTTTTCAAGCATGTATTAAGGGGACGGCCTTTATCCAAGATACATTCATTCCTTTCTACATGGAGACCCGAAGACGATGGGATTGCTGTCTGCTTGTGAATGAAGGAACTGTGGCTGCTGTCAGGACAGAGGTATTCACCAACATAGTGTACTGTGCATGGACACACGGTAACATTAACAGAGAGAGAGCTACTTCAGTTCCTCTACCTCTCCCCATTGACATGGGTACTCTGCAGATGCCATGTACACCATCGGGAATCCCATTATACTGGATACACCCAGCAGCTCCCTGATGAGGGTGAAACAATGTATTTACCTCATCCACCATATATATCCTCTGTCACCGAATGGTTACATTGATGGCAACATACTGGGCTATGACTGCTATGTCACCCAGTCCTGTTTGGAAAGTTCCAGAACATAGAAGCTGAATGAAACTGTGACCCGAACAGCCACTGGCAGCACCGTCCTTTCCCCTGGGGTGAAGCTGCAGGACGCGTTAAAGGAGGTGACACTGCTCTGTGACCAGCTCCTTGTTTAATCAGTGTCCCCTCACACTCTGCTCCTGGATTAAGTGTAGCTTGCGAGGCTGTTAATGGAAAACTCGGGTGGTTCCAACAGATCCCTTTCCACACATACACTAACACTGTGTTTTCAGAGTTTCCCCACTCTGTAACCTTTACTCCATTTGTTGCTCATGTTACTGACCCAGATGCTGTAACTACAGTCCCCAGGCTCCACCCAAAGATGGGTCAGCAAATCCTCATGTCTCCCTGAATGTCTCAGGCAGCTCACAGCACAACCTCCAGCAAACCATCCCCAACCCCTCCACTACATTTTCAATAAGAGTCAGTCAGAAACTCCTCATCTATAAGTGTTGTAGACCAGACCAGATGCCTGCAAAATATTTTAAGAAGGTCGCTTAGACCTTTCCTTATTTTTAAAATAGATGTGAAGTTTGCGTTCCAGATATGTTGTGATTGGTCAAACTACTCGACATTAAGCAAAATATAATCTATTGAAATGCTTTAGTTAAAATGCACTTAAAGAAAAGAACATTTTGAAATAGCTTTTCTGTTTGAACACTTACACAAACAATAGATACCGTATCTTCTTGGTATGCACTGCTTGGCACAAAGATATATTCAAATACAGATCCTTACATGCAGTTTTCCGATCGAAGAGATATCAACATCAACAGAGATCTCAGAGAGAAAAGCAGCTGGGGATCAGGTATTGAAACTTCCAACCCTTTCCGGGATCCTCAACAGCTTCTGAATGCTGCAGCTAAAAACAAACCAAGAAAACCTGGTCTGGGAGAGCTGGCCGCTGCCCTTCCATTGTTACCAATGTTTTAATAAAACCTAAAGGCTTTCTCAATTATTTACTTAAACTGTTTTCAGACAGCATTTCTGCACCTCTGTCTTTATAACCTCTCTTCAAAAAAAAATCCCTAGATAAAATAACCTTTTTATAGTGATAGTATACTCACAACTCCACCTTTAATAAAATGATCCATCAATATACAAAAAGGGATTCATTTTAGACCTCCTAATCTTCCTCTATGAGTAGAGTGGCAGGAATGGCGGGATTACCTTACACTGAAAAACTGAAGTGACTGGGCTTGTATACCCTTGAGTTTAGAAGACTAAGAGGGGATTTGATTGAGACAAATACGATTATGAAAGGATTGGACACTCTGGCAGCAGGAAACATGTTTCTGCTGATAGGTGAGTGCCGAACCAGAGGTCACAGCTTAATAATACGGGGTAGACCATTTCGGACAGAGATGAGGAGAAACTTCTTCACCCAGAGAGTGGTGGCTGTGTGGAATGCTCTGCCCCAGAGGGCAGTGGAGCCCAGCCTCTGGATTCATTTAAGAAAGAGATGGATAGAGCTCTCAAAGATAGTGGAATCAAGGGTTATGGAAATAAGGCAGGAAGAGGATATTGATTAGGAATGATCAGCCATGATCATATTGAATGGTGGTGCAGGCTCGAAGGGCAGAATGGCCTACTCCTGTACCTATTGTCTATTGTCTATTGACTGCAATGCATATATATTACATTGACTCTGAGCATACAAATGTTCACGAGATTCGATTTCAGTCATTTTACTCCTGCCACAGAATGCCTTTGTCTTTCTTCACTCAAGCTTCCACAACGTGTCAAAACTTAGATTTTCTAACCCTGTCACATGTATAATCTCATATTGAATGGCGGAAATAATAAGCTCAGTCGACACAGACTGGTATTTTTCTCCCAAAACATCTCCAAAAACTTTAAGGGGTCACGATCAGTGAAAACGATTTGTCTCAGATACGTTATTTGCAATTTAAATGCTGAAATGTTGTAACACCAACACCAAGCTCAAGGCCTCCTTCCCCATTGGGGAATCAATCTGTTGGTGTTTCCACTGGACACTCCAACCACACGTTACATAATGGAGCACTTCTCATCTCTCCCATAGTCCTTCTGAATGACATAGCTCCTCATGTCTCAGCATAAAAGAATTACCTCCTTCTTTGCTTCTGAATGCTTTAACCTCTTTACCTGCTACTCCTGGCCTATGCCAGTAAACCTTACTCTCACAGGGATATGTTCTAAGAAAATCTCACACATTCTTCTCAATCTCTCACAGAAACCAAACTTTGATTTCTGAACTCAATCATCATCATCAGCCATTTTAGCTTCTAACCTTCCCATTGTTACTCTCTGCTCTTCCACATGAGTTCTCATGACTGCAGGAAGTAAATTGTTGAACTTCTCCAAAATAAGAATCTCTCTCAGGGTCATAGGTTTGCTCTGTTTTAATACCCTTCCCCACCTTTCAAAATTTGTTTGATCCTTTCAAACACAACGTGCGTTTAACCAGGCATGCTATTTTAGATTCCTGAAACACTGTCTGTCAGTTTCTTGCACAAGCTCATATGCACTTCAAATAGCTTTCTTTACCTCCTCATACTCAGCAGACACCTCCTCTGATAGGGATGCAAATGCCTATCCGCTTTGTTTGAATCAACTATATCCACATGTTCTCTGGCAACTGCATTTGTTTAGCCATTTTCTGAAATGATATTAAAAAGGCTCCCTCCATCATTCTCATCAAATTTAGATAATACCTGGATGTATTTAAACAGATCCCCATCAGTGCTTTTGCTATATAGGGTTGCTCATCCTCACTATCCTCCTTATCCAGCCGACTGTCTGCCTTCATCTCCACCTTCTATGTCAACTTTCCTCTCGAATTACTAACTTTTGAAGTTGAAACTCTCTGCTTTTCTTCTCTCTTTTTCTCTCTTTCGTCTTCATTTCCTTTTTTTTATTTCAACTTTTCATCATAATTCAAACTGTTTCAATTCCTTTTCATGTTCAAGGAGCCTCATTTGAAATTGAATTCTAGCCATTTCCAAAGACTCTGATGGCGTTTCCACCAAATGTAATTGCCGAGCTCTAGCTGTAATTATCTCTCATTTTCGCACAGACAAACACAACCCCAACTCCAGCTTGTCTGCCAATTCCTACAGCTTCCCTTCATTACCTTTTGTAAAACCCCTAACTTTACTTCTTCCACACCCAGAGAACTCTTAGTGACGAAAATTGTCTTCATACTCAACACACTGTTTAAACCATCCGAATTCAACATCCGGAACCAAAGACACTAACAACTACCATACAGGACCTTTGAACCCAATACCCTCCCAGTGCATACTCTCCAGTGTTTGCATGAGCTTATTCTGGATTCTCTAGTTTCCTCCCACAATCCAAAAGTGTGCATGTCAGGTGAATTGGCCATGCTAAATTGTTTGTAGTTTTCAGGGATGTGTGGGATAGGTGCCTTAGTCGGGGTAAATGTGTAATAATAGGATTGAGGAATGGGTCTGAGTAGGTTACTCCTCGGAGTGTTGGTGTGGACTTGTTCGGTCGAATGGCCTGTTTGCGGACTGTAGGGATTGTAATTCTAAACCCAATTTGGTGCTACCGATTTAGAACCAGATAAGAGTCTCCAGTTTGCAATAGACCAACCAGACTGACTCAAACTTGTTTAAGGAGCTATCTTGGATGCCAACCTTTCCTTATTTTAAAGGAAGATGTGAAGTGGGTGTTCCAGATGTGATGGTACTCGTCAAACCACTCGCCATTAAACAAAACACAATGTATTTAAACACTGTAATCAAAATCCATACACAATGAAGAGGAATTTAGACTAACTTAACTATTGGAAACCATAACAGAATAATGGATACAGTACCTTCTACAAAAGAACTGTTCCAATATACTACAATCACCTAAACACACCCCTTGGCAAAAAGGAAGATTCAAACATGCATTCTTGCATACAGTTCTCCAATCCAGGAGGAAAGAGCATCAAGTGAGCTTCCAGAGAGAATAGCAGCTAGGGATAATTTACTAAAACTTACACCCGTTCTGGGACCCCAAGCACCTGGTGATTATTATTGCTACAATGAAAAGAAACCTAGAAAGCCTGGTCTATGCGAGCTGGCCATGGTTACTACTATTTATTAAAAACCTAAAACCCCCATAAGTTATTTACTTGAGCCGTTTTCAGTAGGAAGTTTGGCCTTTAAGACCTCTTACTAAAAATAAGGAGAAAATAACATTTTATTAAAAAAGTGACAGCATTGTCAGGCAATTTAGATGCCTGGTCCTTTACTCAGTGGTCTTTCTCGTGTTACTGATCGCAAGGTCACCTGAGAGGGACAGCCACAGGTACACACCAAGGTACAAGGATGTATCTCATAACTTCTGAAATACACCTGTCCATGAACCAGCACATGGGACACACCGGGAAGTGAACAACAGCCTGACACACGCCATTTCATTATTTCGGAGCTACACAATGCCAGCACTCGATACATTAGGGAGACAAAACCCAAGGCCAGGGAAAGATACAGAGGGACAGAGAGATTCACATTAAAGACAGAAACAGGCAGTTAATTAACTGAAAAGATGTTGTGTAAATTTGGGGGAAAAGACAGGGCAGTGGGACTAACTGCAGAAGTGAGATCTTCGTGAGTAAAATTACAACAATGAGAACATTGAATAAAGGCATTGTCAGATCAGCTGAAATGGTTTGTTACATCAAATTCTGAATCTGCTTCACCGAACACCACAAACAAACATAAACTGGGACAAGATGACAGCCCAGCATGGAGAGCTGTGCACACCATGCTAGTGTGTTGCTCAGTAAACTGCACTATCTGGAGAGTATTGAAAACTATACTAACATATGCTAACTATACTTGCATCAGATTACTGCCTATAATGGGAAGGTTTGCTCTGTCTGTGTGTTCATCAGAGACTGAGACAGTGTGCGCGATAGGCGTGGTTGAATGCGAAACTCATTGTTTGAGAAGGAACGCACATGGAGAAAACAATTTTAAATAAGAACAGCTGGCAGGCTTTTTGTTTATCAATAGAGAGAACGAGGGAAGTTTCATGGACAGATGAGGTGAAGTGTTTGAGAATGTTAAAATAAAGGCATTGCCAGACAAAACAGCAATATACATCCGCGTGCACATGAATGACAGATGGATGGGAGTTTGGTGTGAGGTCGAATCAGATTTGCTTCGGCAGGTTTGAAGCCGGGACCGTCAGCAGCAGATTATTGGCTTCATTAAGCCTGTACTTCATAGCTCAAGGTTCAAACAGCAGATGGAATAAACCAGTGAGATGTATTCTGGAGTAGTGAGTATTTCAAGTTAGAAATGTCAGGGAATGGTGTCAAGAATCAGCTCATTGTCAAAGAGATATCCCACAGTTGTGACTTGTCTGCTTCAGCTGCAGATATTGGCCAGGGATGGGATGGAAACAGTGGAAGGAAGTGGAGTTTGTAACCAGAACAGTAGAGAGTGACCTCCATGCTCTTAACAGCAAAGGCAATGATACGATGCATTATGATTCTCCCCTGAAACTGAATAGTTCAACATAGAGATCCGTGAGTAACACTGTCAGAGCAGAGAGGGAGACAGTAATTGAAGACCTTCATTGATGCAGTTAGCAGTGGTCTGTAGAGTGAATATCTAGATTGAGAGATTGGATTGGATTGGAACAATAATAGTGGCAGGAAGTGTAGACGATATGAAATAACTATAATACAGTCATAACTGGTTTATAAAAAACCAAATCTGGATAGTGACACTCACCAGGAACACCAACGACAGCCAGGAAGGGATAATAAAAGTATTGAATAATGAGAAGAGCGAAATAGATCCGCAATGATAATGACATCCAATCAAATGCAGAAAGATACCAAATATAATCGGCTAAGCTCCTGTCTATTGTTGGAATATTCCTGTCTAATGTTCTCAGATTCTGATCCATTGTTGGAATATTTCAGTCTAATATTCTCAAATTCTGATCTATTGTTGGAACATTCCAGTCTGATGTTCTCAGATTCTGATTTCCCCTCCCCTTCTCTCTGGATCTGCTGATCACTGTCAGTGCTGTCGGTGATGCTCTGCTCATGTTATGGGTTGACACATTGAACGGAGCCCAGTTATCATTAAAAGATGGAAACCCTCCACTGGGATAATTAGAATCCATGGAGATTGGTATTAATCGCAGTCACTGAACAATAGGCTCAGTTAACCAGTTCAATAAATCACTTTTCATATACTGGATGCAATGGATGAGGGTTGCTGAGGGATGGACCATAAATCTTTCAATATTTTATATCTTTTTTTCCTTGTATATGAGAGTATTAACAGAACACTGCAGTGGTCTATGTATGTTCCATTCTGTTTATGAAAGGAGGCAGTTATAAAATAACAGATCGGCTGCATAAAAAGGGGGGGGGGGGGGGGGGTTGTGGGCAAGTTTCTAGATACCTGAACACAAAGTACGGTGCTTATTGAACAGTGTGCGGCCAATCCTGGTTTTAATGTCCTGTTATCAAATCCTTTCATAACCTTGAGATAGAGCATTGGGATTGCTGCTCAGGAACAGGCCAAAGAAATTCTCTCCCAATGGGCCTCTTACAGAGGGAGAAGAGAAGAACATTCAGCCCATATTAGCCTGTTGCTACTTGAAAAGGTGGAAAGCTGGAATATTGGCACATTTTGTGAACAGAACCATTCAGAACAAAGAGATGTGTTGCTGCAGCAGCATAAAGTGTAACTGAGAGGGCACCTGGAGTACATTGTGTTGTCTGTGTTTCTGTATCTGAGAAAGGATGGACCTCCATCAGATACAGTTTAACGGCTGCTCACAATCCATGGGTTGCTGTGTCTCGGATCTGTTACACAGGGACAGGAGGAGGCCGTGCAGCCTCTCGAGTGTGTTTAGAACAACTGGAGGAGGCCATTAAGCCTCTTGAGTCTATTACAGAGGGACAGGAGGAGCCTAGTCAGACTTTCGAGCCCATTATAGAGGGGCAGGAAGTGTTGATTTAACTTTCAAGTCTGTTTCGCATAAATATTAGTTTTCAATTAGTTGCGGAATAGGAAATACCTGATGTCAGCATTAAAGTTCTAACTTTGAACAAGGCCAATTTTGAAAGTGTTAGGCGAGCCCTGTGAAAGGCTGATTGGAATACCCTATTCACAGGTAAAGGGATGGTTGGTAAATGCAAGACCATCAAAACGTGGTTTCAGAGAGTCCAGAGCAAACGTGTTCCCATTAGTGAGAGGGGCAAGGCTGGTGGGTGCAGGGAGTGCTGGATGGGTAGATATATTGATGATCTGGTCAAGGTAAGGAAGGAGGCATATGTCAGGTAAACAGAGCTGAGATCAAGTGAATCCCGAGAGGTATATAAGGGCAATAAGTGGACAGTCAATGGGGAATTCGGGCCAAAAAATGTGGACATGAGATGGCTTTAGAAATAGGGTTAACGAGGCATTGAAGAAATCCTACAAATCCTTTCATGGTAAAAGATTAAGTAGGGGGAGAACTGGGCCCCTTAAAGATCAGTAAGACTACCTATCTGTGGAACCACCCGAGATTGGAGGGATATGAAACAAAAATTTCTCCTCGGTATTTAATGAGGAGGAAGTTACAAGAGCGAGAGAATGAATAAATATACAGTGAGACATTGAAAGGTGTCTATATTACAAGGAGGTGTTTGACATTTTAAAACACATAAAGGTGAACTGATCAGTTGTATCCCAAATGTTTGTGAGAAGCAAGGAAAGAAATTGGTCAGCATTTTGCTGATATATTTGTATCATTGATTTCCACAGGTGAGGTGTCAAAAGACTGGAGGGCTGCTAACATAATGTCATTACTTAAGAAAGTAAGGAAAAAAAAACAGGTAACCATAGATCGCTGAGCCTGACGTCAATGGAGACTAAATTGTTGGAGGGGATTTTGTGGGAAAGGATGTAAATGCATTTGAAAAGACAAGGACTGAAGAGAGCTTTGTACATTGGAGATCACGTCTCACTGTCTCGGTGTAATCTTTTGAGGAAGTGATGAAGATGATTGATGAAGACAGGTCAGTGGATGTTGTCTTTATGGAATTCAGTAAGATTACCAAAATGTTCTACATGGTAGACTGGTTAGCAAGGTTAGACTGGCTGGGATCCAGGGAGAACTCGCCATTTAGATCCGAAATGTTC
This sequence comes from Chiloscyllium punctatum, assembly GCF_047496795.1. Lineage (NCBI taxonomy): Eukaryota > Metazoa > Chordata > Chondrichthyes > Orectolobiformes > Hemiscylliidae > Chiloscyllium > Chiloscyllium punctatum. The sequence continues at coordinate 31,922,424 of NC_092769.1, read as the reverse complement.
TTGAATATTGGAGACAGGGCGTGACAATGGACATTTGTTCATTAAACGTGGAGACCTGTGACCAGTGGTGTGCCGCAAAGATCAATAGTGGGTCCACTGCCTTTTGTCACTGATACAAATCATTTACATTTGAGTATATGAAGTATGGTCAGTAAGTTTGTAGATAATTCCAAAATTGGTGGTGTAGTCTACAGTGAAGAATGATCTCTCAGACTATAATGGGACTTTGCTGAGGTGAACCGAGGAGTGGCAGATAGAGTATATTTTAGTTACATATGAGGTGTTGCATTTGGGCAAGACAAATCAAGGTAAGACTTACAGGTAGTGCCCTATCGAAAGCTGCCAGTGAAGGGGAACTCCATAGAAATTATCGAATCCCTACAGTGGGGAAACAGGCTTTTCGGCCCATCGAGGCCACACCGAACCTCTAAACAGTATCCCACTGGACAAACACCTGCCCTATCCCTCTGAGCCTGCATTTCCCAATTTAGCATGGCCAATCTATCCTTATCTGTATATGTTTATACAGTTGGAGTAAAACATAGCACCCGAAGGAAACTCACGCAGACTCGGGGAGAATGTACAAACTCCACACAGCGAGTCATTCAAGGATGGAATTAAACCCAGGTCACTGCCCTGTGAGGCAGCAAAGCTAGACTAGTGGTGTAGGTTTTCCATTCCTTGAAAGTGCCGTCACAGGTAGACAGCGCAGTGATGAAGGCATTTGGTGATCTTCCCTTTATTGGTGCGTGCTTTGAGTCGAAGCATTTGCATGACATGTTAAATCTGTCCAGGACATTGGTTTGGCCACTTTTGTAATATTGCCTTTAATTCTGGTCTCCCTACTGTCGGAAAGATGTTGTCAAACTTGAAAGGGTGCAGAAGAGATTTAAAAGAATGTTGCAGGTGTTGGAGGGTTAGTGTTACAGGGAGAGTTTTCATAGGCTGGGGCTATTTTCAAGTGTTGAGGATGGGGGGGGGTGGGGGGGGGATCCTTAAAGAGGTTTATAAAATCATGAGGAGCATAGATAAGGTAAACAGTCAATGTTTTCCCAGGATAGACGAGTCCAAAATTAGAAGACAAAAGTTTAAGGTGAGAGGAGAAAGATTTAAAAAGGGACATGAGGGACAACATTTTCACACAGAGACCGCTGTGTGTATGGATTGACCAGACAAAAGAGGTGGTGGGGGCAGGTACAGTTACACCATTTAAAAGGCATTTGGATGGATACATGCATGGGAAGGGTTTAGAGGGAGATTGGCCAAGTGCTGGCAAGGGGGACGAGATTAATTTAGGATGTTTGGCGGTATGGATGACCAGACTGAATGATCTTTTTCCGTGTTGTACATCTCTGAGAGTCTATTGACTCTTCAGTGTATAACACGGGAACAGGAGGAGGCCATTCAGCTTCTGAATTTTGCCAATCGGCTTGTTTGCTCAATCACAGAGAGTCAAATACAAAAATACATCATTCAGATTTTGATGGTGTTTTACAGAAACGGGGAAAGGCCTTTAGACAAGAAAAGCTGTAAAGAATGTGAAGAGGCCATTCAGTCCCTCACCTCCATTCCACAGGAGCAGCAGGTGAGCACAGAGCTATTGGAGCCTGTTACTCAGGAGCAGGAGGAGGACATCTACTTTCACAAACTTGGGATCAGGAGGGAGTCATTCAACTGCTTGAAACTGGGGCACAGGGACAGGAGACAGTCACTCAACTGCTCAAAACTGGGGCACAGGGAAATCTGGAGGATAGTGAGGCTCAAGGATCCTATTACGCAGGGACAGGAGGAGGTGATTCACTCCCCAATAGTATGGGACACTGGGAGAGAAGGGGAGTTTGCTTGGAACAAACAGAAATATATGAATAAGTTGCATCAGTGGTCCATTCAATTCTGCCCCACCATTCACTAAGACCACGGCTGATCTGATGGTGATTCCCTCATTCCATTTTACAGAGCTTCCCCTCTCTGCAGCCTCTGCTCCATTGTTGGTCATGTTGCAGACAGAGATGCTGTAACAACAGTTACCATCACTCATCCAGAGGGTCGGGTCTAACTGGATGAGTCAGGATTTGAAGAGTTCAATCACAATAATTAAAACAAAAATAAAGGCATAGCCAGATATTTAGTTCTCTCACATTCGCAATCTAACTCACATGTTCAGGATGGAGCACTGTGTAGATCCGGCTCGTGTCTGCTGAATGCAACCCAGCTCTGTGCAGAGTGAAACTCTGTGCAGCCCACACCAATGCTGGATCGATAATCCTGGGCTTAATGTCGAGCGTGGGGGGCTGTGCAGTCCGCACTGGTTCATTCATATATAAACCCAGACTGTTGCATTGTTCGGTAACACTGTGTTAGATCGCAGCTCAGTGTGGGAAACTTGCAACCAATGTTGGAACTGACAGGATGTGCAGCTCCCATCCATTTACAGCTCCATATCTCCAATATGCCTTGACAAGGGATGCTGCGAATGTGAAAGTCACTGCGAGGAAGACATGTAAATGGAAACAATTTAAATACCAATAGTTCTGATTAAGGCGATTATCACTCTAGTATTTAAAGATGAAATAACTGAGATAATAACCAATGAGATTTTGTAAATGATGCAAACGATAAGAGGGTTTGGTGACGTTATAGTGGTTGCACTATAAGCCTTCAAATAATCAATGGAAATTAGAGGAACAAATATGCAGGAAGATTGGCGAGACTTGCAGGAGCAATAGGGTTGTCATAATAGGTGATTTTAATTATCCTAACATAGACTGGGACTTCTAGAGGGTTAAGAACTTAGGTGGAACGTAATTTGTTAAGTGTGTTCAGGAAAGCTTCCACAAGCAGTATATACAGGGTCCTACTCGGGAAGGGACAAACTCGACCTACTGTTGGGAAACAGGGCAGGATAGGTAACGGAGATAAAGTGGGGGGGAGCATTTTGGGAAAAGTGACCAGAGATGTATTAATGTTAAAATAGGTATGGTAGGGAAAAAACTTTGGCCCACAGATTCAAGTTCTAAATTGGGGCAAGGCGAATTTTGTTGACATTAGACAGGGGATTTCATGGCTTGATTGGAGGAGTGTGTTTCCAGATAAAAGGATCCCGGGAAAGTGGGAGGGCTTCAAAAGTGAGGTAGCTCGAGTTCAAGGTCTGCATGTTCCTGTGAGGGTGAAGGGAAAGTGAGGCTGGAAGAGAGAACCCTGGATAACAAGAGATATTGCGGCTCTGAGCAGAAAGAAAGGAGGCATCGCTCAGGTACAGGCAGCTGGTTCCAAGGGAATCTCTGGAGGTACACATGGGTTAAAGGAGTTTACTGAAGAAGGAAATCAGCAGGGCTAAAATGGGGTATGAGAAAGCCTTGGCTGAGCAGATGAAGATGAATCCAGATTCAGTATAGTAAATAAAAAGAACAACTAGAGAGAGATAGGACGCCTTAAAATCCAAAATGGGCATGCATGTGTAAAACCTCAAGAGATGGGTGAGGTCCTCAATTTCCCCTCTGTGTTTATCATGAAGAAAGACATGAAGACCTGTGACCTTTGGGAGGTTAGTTGCGATATCTTGGCACAGTCAATATCACAGTAGAGGTGTTGTTGGAAATATTAGAATGCATAAAGTCAGATAAATCTCTTGGTCCTGACCAGATATATCTAAGAGCACTGCACAAGGCGAGAGAAGGTAGTTCAGGGGCAAGGTCCCGGAAGACTGGGCAGTAGCAAATGTAGTGCCCTTATTCAGAAGGGCTGCAAAGAAAAGCCTGGGAAATATAGACCAGTAAGCTTCACATCTGTATTCGGTAAACCGCTTGAGAAGGTTCGGAGATATAAGATATGGATGCATTTGGGAAGACAGAGTTTGACTTGGAGCAGTCAGCATGGCTTTGTGCGTGGCAGATCATGCCTGACAAAGTTTGATAGAGATTTTTGAGGAAGTGACCTGGAAGGTTGATGAGGAAAGATAGTGGACATCGTCTATATGGATTTCAGTAAGGTCTTTGATAAGGTTCCACATGGTAGGCCGCTCTAGAAGGTTAGATCGCATGGACTCCAATGTAAACTGGCAAATTGGCGACACAATTGGCTTAATGTTCTGAAACAAATGGGTTTGGTGGAGGTATGCTTGTCAGACTGGAGGCCTGTAACTCGTGGAGTGCCTTAGTGGTCGGTCCTGGGCCCATTGCTGTTTGTTATCTATATCAATGATTTGGACCAGAGTGCACAACGCAACGTTAGTAGGTTTGCAGATGACACTAAATTAGGAGACATCACTTACAGTGAGGAACGTTATCAGAAATTGCAGCAGTACCTTGATCAGCTGGGGAAGTGGGCTGAGAAATAGCAAATGGAGTTTAATTTAGATAAGTGTGGCGTCTTGCATTTTGGAAAGTCAAATCCAGGGAGGAGTTTAATGACGAATGATAGTGCCTTAAGACGTGTAGTGGAACAAAAGGTCGTTGGAGATCAGGTGCACGGTTGTCTGAAATTTGAGTCACAGATACCCAGGACAGTGAAGAAGGCTGTTGGCACATTGGCCTTCATCAACGCATTGAGTATAGAAGTTGGGACGTTATGCTGCAATTGTACAGGATGTTGGTAAGGCTGCAGTTGGAGTATTGTGTTCAGTTTTGATCATCTTGCTCTAGAATGGATATTATGGAACTTAAAGTATGCAGAACAAATTTCCAGTGATGTTTCCTGGGCTATAAGCTCTAAGTTATAGGCAGAGATTGGAGAGGTTAGAACTTATTTCTTTACAGCTTAGGAAACTGAGGGGGTTCTTATAGAAGTGTAGCCCTTATAAAATCATGAGAGGCGTGCATGGAGTGAATACTTCAAACTTCTTTCTCAAGTTTGGTGAATCGATGACTAGAGGACATCCATTAATGTTTGGAAATGATAAAAAATATAAAAAGGAAACTGAGGGGCAACTTTTTTTCATAGAGTGTGGTACACATATGGACTGAGCTGTCAGTGGAAGTGATTGAGGTGGGTACAATAACAACATTGAAAAGGCAATTGGACAAATACACAGATAGGAAAGGATTAGAGGGATACAGAACAAGGGCAGGGAAATGGGGTGAGTCTGGATGGACATTTTGGTTGCCATGGACCAGCTAGGCCAAATGACTAGTCATACTGGCAGTCTCGTGCAATATGACTGTAAATGAGTGTGTGTTGGAGTGGAGATAGGATGCGGGGGGGGGGGGGGGGGGAGACTGAGATAAAATATCATGGAAGGATATGTTCACAGGTTTCAGAATGAAGACATTTCGATAGTATAATGCAACACGGGTCTGTATTTCGAAGAATTATGAGTGAAAGGGATATTGCTGTGAATTCAGGCGATGGAGAGCTTTGGATCAGCATTTGTTCTGCAGCTTTGTAACTGGGAGTGAGGACAGCAGAGTCTTCGCCTCACTGGGCTGAATCTAACAAAAAACTGTGGCAGTGACATTTAAATTAGGTGTGACAGAGGGATTGTCTGCACGAGGCCGAGCTAGTTTCCTGGTGCTATCTTACCAAACTCATCTCATTAACTAGCCACCCCACTCCATAGTGTCCCTCTCATACAATGCCAGCCCGATTCTGCCACCCGTCATGACTGGAGGTACTCACAATCGCCCGGATGCCCCTGGATATTCTGTGATCATTGACACTGGTGCCATCTTGAAAAGGCCGATGGGCACACGGTTGCGCTTTCTCACTTTGGAGCTTCCCTGCACATTTTCCCCAAACATGGCAGCGAAGGGGAAATTACACCACGGTTTGTCGACAGCAACATGGAGTTCCTGGTGGATGGGCAAGTACAAAAGGGGACCATTCTCTTCCCAGAGGGGGCCACACTACCAGACCCACCGAGCATGGTCTGCTCTCTCCACCTACCTCAGTGCAGTATCTACGGTCTGAAGAAATGTCCAGCAATACAGGAAAAGCATCAATAACCTTCCCCACTCTGGAGGGTTAAGGGTCACCGTGTTCTCTCTGCTCCCTCACACTCACTGTATGTCTGTTATAGCACCGACCCCCGAACAAGGCTCATGCTCCACCAATCTCACTACTGCATACAGCACCTTCCCTCTCTTTCTCTCTTGCCTTTCTAATGCCACCCACATAGTTATAGAACAGTCCTGGGAATGCCAATTATGGAATTTTCCAGTTATTGTTCCAACTTATTCCCAGTTTCAGGAAAACGGCTGTGCCCCAGTGTGTAACATGTAAGAGGATGGAGTAGAGATGTACGTTTTTCAAATCACACACAATTAAAATCCATCATGAGGCCATTCAGTACTTCAAATATGCGCCAACGTTCAATACGTTTGGGGGTGATCTGATGGTTTTCTCAGCTCCATGTTACAGGAACTTCCAGTCATTCAACCCCCAGGTTCCTGTTACTGAGCAGACGATTCTCAGACACTTCATACCCCTGGTTTCTTCTAGCATGTGTTCAGAAGGCATTTCTCATGGGGACGGACTCTCCTTTCAATATATTTCATCTGATTTATAAATTCATGCAACAGTCAGCAAGCTTTCCACAGACCAATCAAAAACATGGACTTATTTTATGGTTATCGATATCCAATCACAATTAGTCATTCTGGTTATTTCACTTGTCTCACCTTATTGTATTCAGCCAAAGACATCTTCCAAACTCTTGTCTCATTATAAAATGCAATTTCTAGCAGAGAACATTTTTGTCTCAAATACACCTTTTTCCTTGTCACTAAAATTTCTCTTGCCCTTTTTCTGCGGCTGATTCTGTGTGTAGCAGTTATACAGTCTCCCACTCAGTTGTTTGGATGGTTGGTTTGTGATGCAGAGGGAGGCCACCAGCGCAGGTTCAATTCCCCAGAGGTTTTCATGAAGGGGATCCTCTCTCAACCTTACCCTATCACCTGTGTGGTGACCTTCAACGTAAACCACCACGAGTGGTCTCTCTAATGAGAGTTATTTGGGACTCTAATCTATCCATATTAGCATTTTAATTTTTAGCAAACTATTTTATTGAAAAAGATATTTTTATTATTATATTAAACCAATAACAAAACAACTCAAATCACTGAACAAAATTACACCCATGTGCATGTATATACAAAATAAGTTAAAGTCTCTAAACGGACAGAAGAAAACAAAAATAAACAATAAATAATAAATAAATAATAACAAAGTGATAAATCTCGTTCTTCGAGAGCATCAACTGATACACATTCATACGTTCATAGTTCCTAATATGTGATTCATTAGACAATATCGTCATGGCTATATAATAGTCCTTTTTAGAGTGGCAAATAAGCCTGCATCGCGGTAATCCAGAAAGGGTTGCCATATCTTACATAAATCTCTGCTTTTCGGTGCACCATACTAATGAGAACGTCCAAAGGGATATTCTCCATGACGAGCTTACAAAGACCCAATAGACCCAATAGACCCAATAGGGTTTTCAGACATCCAACACAACAGAATATTCTTCCTAGCACATGAAGTATGGGGGAGATACTAAACGAGTATTGTGCATCAGTATTTACTGTGGAAAATGATTTGGAAGATATAAATTGTAGTGAAATAGATGGTGACACCTTGCAAAATGTCTATATTACAGACGAGGAAGTACTGGATGTCTTGAAGCGGGTAAAGGTGGATAAATCCCCAGGACCTGATCAGGTGACCCCAGAACTCTGTGGGAAGCTAGAGAAGTGATTGCTGGGCGTCTTGCTGAGATATTTGTAATATGGATAGTCACAGGTGAGGTGCTGGAAGACTGGAGGTTCGCTAACGCTGTGCTATTGTATAAGAAGTGTGTTAAGGACAAGCCATGGAACTATAGACCAGTGAGCCTGACGTTGGTGATGGGCAAGTTGTTGGAGGGAATCGTGAGGGCCAGGATGTGCTTGTATTTGGAAAGGCAAGGACTGATTAGGGATAGTCAACATGGCTTTGTGCGTGAGAAATCATGTCTCACAAACTTGATTTAGTTTCTTGAGGAAGTAACAAAGAGGATTGAGGAGGGCAGAGGGGTAGATGTGATCTATATGGACTTCAGTAAGGGTTTTGATGAGGTTCTCCATGGGAGACTGAATGGCATGGTTAGATCTCATGGAATACATGGAGAACTAGCCATTTGGATACAGGACTGGCTCAAAGGTAGAAAACATAGGGTGATGCTGAAGGGTTGTTTTTCAGACTGGAGGACTGTGACACAAGGATCGGTGCAGAATTCACTACATTTTGTCATTGACATAAATGTTTTGGATGCAAGCATAAGAGGTACAATTAGTAAGTTTGCAGATGACACCAAAATTGGAGGTGTAGTGGAGAGCGGAGAGGGTCACCTCAGATTGACCAAATGGCCAATGGGCTGAGAAGTGACAGATGAAGTTTGATTCAGATAAATGCGAGGTGCTGCATTTTGGGAAAGAAAATCTTAGAAGGACTTTTACACTTAATGGTAAGGTCGCAGGGAGTGTTGCTGAACAGAGACCTTGGAGTGCAGGTTCAAAGCTCCTTGAAAGGGGAGTTGCAGGTAGATAGGATAGTGATGAAGGCTTTTCCTTTATTTGTCAGAGTATAGAGTACTGGAGTTGTAAGATCATGTTGCAGCTGTACAGAACATTAGTTCGGCCAGGGTTGGAATAGTGCGTGCAATTCTGGTCTCCTTCCTATCGGAAAGATGTTGTGAAACTTGAAAGGGTTCAGAAAAGATTTCAAGGATGTTGCCAGCGTTGGAGGATTTGAGCTATAGAGAGAGACTGAACAGACTGGGGCTGTTTTTCCTGGAGCGTCGGAGGCTGAGTGCTGACATAATAGAGTTTTACAAAGTTATGAGGGGCATGGATAGGGTCAATAGGTAAAGTCTTTTCCCAGGGGTCGGGGAATCAGAACGAGAGGGTATGAATTTAGGGTGAAAGGGGAAAGATATAATAGAGAACTACAGGGCAACTATTTCATACAGAGAATGGTACATGTATGGAATGAACTGCCAGGTGATGTCGGGGAGGCTGATACAAGTGTAACATTTAAGACGCATTTGAATGGGTAAATGAATAAGAAGGGTTTGGAGGGATATGGGCTGGGTGCTGGCAGGTGGGTTTAGATTGGTTTGGGATATCTGGCCGGCATTGACGGGTTGGACCAAAGGATCTGTTTCCATGCTGTACATCTCTATGACTCTATGACTTATATTAATCTCTGTTTTTTTTTTGTTGCACCATGCTGGTGTGAAAGTCCAAAGGGATATTCTCCATGATGAGTTTACAAAGTCCCAACAGATCCGGGGAGTTTTCAGACATACAACACAACATAATATTTTCCCTAGCCCAGAAAGTAAGGATATATTTTTTCCCCATGTGCATCTGTGTAAGATACTCTGGGCAGGCCCAGGAAAAGAGAAAGCAGGTCCATCTCCAATTCGGTCCCCTCGACCCACTCTCTCACACCTAACGCAGTGCTCCAATATATACGAAGCATGCAGCAGGACCACATGCAATGAGTAAGAGTTCCTGTAGTCATTCTGCATTTAGGACACGCTGAAGATAATCCCACTTTGAATTTTGAGGGAAAATCTGGGGTCAGATAGATCCTGTGAAGAATTTTCAACTGCATGGAATGGTCCTATTTCAGATCAAAATCCTTAGAGCTTTTTCACAAATATCCTCCCATGTCTCTGAAGACATCTAAACCCCCAACTCTCTCGCACAGACGTCACGAAGCTGCACAGTCTTGTCTGAGCGGACACGATCCAACTAATAATAAAGGGTACTGACAGAGAGCGTATTCTTAGCAGTAAGAACCCACTTCTCTATGTCGGATCTATAAGTGTCTGTTCAAAGTAATTTTTTAATCAAATCTCTAATTTGGGAAAAAAAAACAGAAGGCGTCTGTACTAGGTAGCCCATACTTACGAATTATTTGAGCAAATGATACAATTGTTTCTCCCTCAAGTAACACGTGGTGGCTCAGTGGTTTGCACTGCTGACTGACAACATCAGGGTCAGGGGTTTGGTTCCAGCCTTGGGTGACTGGCTGTGCGGAGTGAGTATATTCTCAACTATGTATGCGTAGGTTTCCTCCCACAGTCACGCAGATGTGCAGGTTAGATGAATTGGTCATTGCTAAATCGCTCATAGTGTTCCAGGATCTGTAAGTTGGGGCATTAACCAGGGTAAATATAGCATGGTAGGGGAATGGGTCTGAGTGGATCACTCTTCAGAGGGTCGAAGTGGACTTGCTGGGCCCAAGGACCTGATTCCACTCTGCAGGGCTTCTACTAATTCTAAATCACCCAAGCAAGGTATCCCCCTTGCTGCCCACAGTTTATACCTGGAATCCATTATCCCTGATTGACAACCTGGTACACCAATTGGGGTTAAGAAACATGGTTTTGGCTGTATTGCCTCAATCTGACGGATTGTCCTTCATGCTTTAACAGTATTGATCATCATTAGTTTCTGACAATACTCCATAAACGTTGTCAATTTATCTAAGAACGACAGACTAAAAGGGTTCACTTTGTCTGAGAGGGCTCAGTGTCTAGCCATATTGACGCCAAGACCACAGCGGCCCAGGCACTCAAATACGTTGAAGAAAAACTTAGGTGATTGCTATTAATTGGGGTGATCAACTCCCCACAATCTTTGGGGCAGTTGCAATTTTGTTAGCTTGATAAACAATCGCTTATGGTGCCAAATAAAAGAGCTAAACCAGCCATTTTTTTCAAAAAAAACTTTGATTAGATTACTTACAGTGTGGAAACAGGCCCTTCTGCCCAACAAGTCCACACCGACCCGCCGAAGCACAACCCACCCACACCCATTCCCCTACATTTACCCCTACACCTAACACTACGGGCAATTCAGCGTGGCCAATTCACCTAACCTGCACATTTTTCTACTGTGGGAGGAAACCGGAGCACCCATAGAAAACCCACACAGACACGGGGAGAATGTGCAAACTCCACGCAGCCAGTCGCCTGAGGTGGGAAGTGAACCGGGTCACTGGCAGTATGAGGCAGCAGTGCTAACCACTGTGCCACAGTGCAGCCCACATGCCTCATCTGTCTGGGAAACATAAAAAAAACATTCACACGGGGTGTAGGAAATGAGGAAGGACATTCATTTTAATTACAGCTATCCGACCTAGCCAGGACTTTGGAAATGCCTCCCATCTTTGAAGGTCTTGTTTAATTTTGTCCAACAAATGGACATAGTTCACGTTACATAAATGATCAAAGACAGATGTAATGAATATACTGAAATAGGGAAACCACCCCCGTGACCATTTAAAAGGAAAGCAGGATTTAGCCTCAGTATCAGGTATTTCCCTAAGACCTCCCATAGGCATGGCCTCCAACTTTGTAAAATTAATCTTATCGCCCAGAAAGGCAACAAGCGAATGAATGCATTGCATCACATGACCTACCGAAATTGCAGGATTTGATAAAAAAAACATAACACCCTCATCTGCATACAATGTAATCTTTCGTGACTTATATCCCACCTTTGGGGTAGATATGTTGACATCCCTACAGATGGCCTCCGCCAGTGGCTCAATCCCCAACGTAAACAACAATGGTGAAAGGTGTCAACCTTGTCGGCTGCCTGGTGAAATATTACTATTACTGTTTGGCACACCATTAGTGAGAACTGCAGCCAGAGGATCACGGTAAATGACCCTCACCCACTTGATGAAATCTTTGCGTAGACCAAACCGTTTTAATGTACAGAAGAGATCTGGGCACTGAACCCAATCAAATGCCTTCTCTCATCTAAAGAGATCAATAATCCCTGGGCAGATTGTTGTTGACACTCTTGGATCATATTGAGTAAATTCTTAACATTGTAGGAAGAGCTGCCGCCCTTTATAAAGCCTGTTTAGTCCTCTTTGGTAATGGAAGGCAGCAAAGTTTCCAGCCTTAATTCATGGGTTTCAGACGGGATTTTGAGACCAAAATTTAAAAGTGAGATTGGCGTGTAAGAAGCACAATCCTCCGGGGTCTTCATTTCTTCAGCATCAGAGAGATATGAGCCTCTCTAAAGAATGGAGGGAGGGATTTGTGACTGTATGAGTGACGGAACACGTTAAACATCAGCCCTGACAATAGGTGTATAAATTAATTATAAAACTCACTAGGAAATCTGTCAGGAACGCGCACCTTTACATGCTGAAGCTGCTTCACACTCTGCTGTGCTGACAATGGTGCATTAAGGCACAACACTTATTCAGGGGTTACTCTTGGAAGACCCAGGTTCTTGAAAAGTGCTTCCATCTTAATCCATCTATCTTCAAAATGTTCAGGCTGAAATAATTCGGTGAAAATCTCGGACAGGAGGCATTAATCTTTTTGGAATTGAAGGTAAGGATCCCAGTACCCTCCCTAATTGAGGTAATGGCTTAAGAGGGGCGTTCGTTTTCCTGGCAAGATAGAATAAATACCTGCCTGGCTTATCACCATGTTCAAACAGCCTTTGTTTTGCAAAAGTAAGTACCTTCCTGGCTGTCTGTGTGAGCGTGGAATTCACTGTAGACCGAAGCATTGTGATCCTCTGCAGTTTCGTCATTGAGGGTCGATCATAGTATGCACTCTCGGCTGGCCTCAGCTCTGCCTCAAACCAGCGTTCGTGCTCCCCTTTCTGCTGCATTCTAAGGATTAATTAATCCCTCGGCGGAAGCCTTAGCAATTTCTCATCGAATGGATGGTTTACTGGTTAGATCTGAATTAATGGCTAAGAAAGATCTGAATTCATTGCAGTGGGTGGCACGGTGGCACAGTGGTTAGCACTGCTGCCTCACAGCACCAGAGACCCCAGTTCAATTCCTGCCTTAGGTGACAGTTTGTGTGGAGTTTACACATTACCCCTGTGTCTGCGTGGGCTTTCTCCGGGTGCTCCGGTTTCCTCCCACAGTCCAAACATGTGCAGGTCAGGTGAATTGGCCATGCTTAATTGCCTGTAGTGTTAGGTGAAGGGGTAAATGTCAGCGAATGGGTCTGTGTGGTCGGTATGGACTTGTTGGGCCGAAGGGCCTGTTTCTACACTGTAAGTAATCTAATCTAAATACTCAATTAACCAACTAGTCTTAATACTAAAGAGATTGATTCGCTAGTGTCTCGAAGCTGTTATATTGCCCTTAATCTTAATCAATAAGTAAACTGCTTCATGGTCAGAAATGGTAATATTCCCAATTGTGCAGGATGCCACCGAATCTAAGATTGTTGGAGGAATGGGGAAGATATCAACCCTCGTGTCGCATTTATGCCGGTTAAAGAAGAAAATAAAATCCTTACTTGTGATGTGGATCTGCCTCCAGACATCCACCAGCTCTCCTTCTGCACAAATCCACTAATTGCTTACATTATAACGAGGGTATTGGGGCACCTTAAGACATTCTGTCCACCGTGGGGTCCATAAGACAGTTGAAATCTTCTACAATAATGTGCCACGATGCAAGATAACTGAATTTGGAAAATGCATCTAACAGGATTTTAAGAGGGTGCGCCGGGAGTGGGTGGGAAGGGGGTGCAATAAACATTCAAAATACTGTATTATTTACCATAGTTCAAGGCTTTGGGGATTATGAGCCTCCCGTGAGTATCAAATACAATCTAGAAGGTTAAATGGAAGATTCTTTTTAATCCATTATGGCTTCTCCCCAACTCGTAATATTAAAAGAGGAGAAATAAACCCGATCAAACCCGACCTGCTGGAAAGTCAAATGTTCTTTGTCATCAAGGTGTATCTCCTGCAACAGGACAACATCCATCCTCTCTTTTTAAGACTAGAAAGTAAATTTTTCCTCTTTTCTTGCTAATGGCTCCCCTAAATGCTCCAGGTGCACCATTTAAGCACATCATTACCCAGAACACACTGTAGCAAAATTTGAACTCGAGAGACGAAGAACTCGAATTACTGATCATTGATAAACAAAGTCTCATGGAGCTTAAAAACTACACAAACTAAAACTACTACAACTGCCAAATCTCAAATCTTTCCAAAACTAAGCATTTTAAGTAAATGGCTGGGATGGAGTGGGTGAGGGAACCACTTTGCCCGTGCTGTGATGCAGAGCCCAACAAAGCAGACCTTCCAGATCGCTACCATCTTGAACTTCCACTTATCATTTTATCGATATTATCATTTCATTTTGCATTTTATTCCTGGATGTGCTGGAGCAGTGTGATTTTTTTTACCACTGTCAGCATTTCCCCAACACTGCACATTCCTGCCATTCCCCGATAATCCTAGACTCCGTTATTATTGATGAACCTTCTGTCTGTGCCTCAAACATATTCAATATCTCTGCCTCCAAAGCTCTGCAGGGAAGAGATTTCCAAATACTCTCACCACTGAGAAAACAAAAAATAACTTCATCTGTGTCTGAGATTATTTTTGTCTCCTTACCTGAGAAAGGATATAATCAAATTGGAAGCAGTTCATAGATATTTCACTTCATGTATTCCAGGGATGAGGGTCTTATATTATGAAGGCTTTCACAGGTTACTCTTGGAATGAGAGGTGATCTTATTGAAACATATAAAACCTAGAGGAGAGCGATCAGATAGATACCCACTGGATGTTTGTATAGTAAAACTTCTTGTTGTTTTTATAGAATCTCGACATTGTGGAAGCAGGGCATTCCATCCATCAAGTCCACATTGACCCTCGTAACAGTATTACCCCCCCCCCCCCGACCTGCCCCCCACTCTATCCATGTAACCCTGCATTTCCCATGACTAACCTATCTAACCAACACATCGCTGGGCGCTATAGGCAATTTAGCATAGCCAATCCGCTCTAAGCTGGATACCTTTGAACAGTGGGAGGAAACCCACACAGACATGGGGAGAATGTTCAAAATCCACATCGAGGGTTGCCCGAGGTTGGAATTGAACGCAGCTACTTGGTGATGGGAGGTGGCACTGCTAACCACAGATCCACCATGCACATCCGTTAGTTATATTAGTTCCTTGTGGCTGACTAAAGAAATCTTCCTGACTTGTTCCTGTCACTGAAACCGACTCAGTCTGAGAACTTTATCATCGGCCATATCACCAACCTGGTTACATTTCAAATTATGTGTCAGCAGTGAAGGAATGGGACGAGAAAAGGAAACAGTGACACCTTCCAACCTTCGTCAGAGCAGGAATTAGGTGAAATACACAAAGTAGGATTTCAGTCAAGTGGGAATTCTCTTACCCAGAAGTTTGGGATGGCTGGATCTTTAAGTTACATCTAAGCTGGCTTTGTCTGATTTTCCATAGACCGGTGAATCAGGGATAATGGTGCATGGAAAGAAACGTGCAGCTGGGATCACAATGAGATGAGCCATGACCTTATTTATTAGTGGAGTAGTGTCAAAGGGCGGAATGGCCCACTTGTGTCCCTCAGCCCTATGTTCTGATGTTCCATTCAGCCCTCAGACATGCTAAACAGCGGCCTATCGAGGCCACTCCGATGGTTAGGTGGAGTTTTGGAAATGTACTTGGAAAATCCAGACTGGATCAGGAAGTGACCTCCACCCCCACCCCCAATCCCTGTTTCCAGGCTTCCCCACTTTGTAACTTCTGCTCCAGATGTTGGACATGTTGCAGACCCAGATACGCTGGGAATACAGCTACATATCCCACCTAGGGTTAAAACAACAAATCCTCTGTTCTCCCTGAATGCAATATTGTACAACACAATTTCCAGCAAAATAACCCGTTCCTTTCCAAAAGCATAACATGTGAAATTAATAAATAGGAACAGGAGTCGGTCAATCTGCCCCTCAAGCTAACCCTGTCATTGAATAAGAACATGGCTGATCTACTCCAGGGCTCAACTCCATTCTCCTGGCGACTCCTTGTATCCCTCCACACCTCTCTGGGTTAGGGAATTCCAGACAATCAC
Organism: Chiloscyllium punctatum; assembly: GCF_047496795.1. Classification (NCBI taxonomy): domain Eukaryota; kingdom Metazoa; phylum Chordata; class Chondrichthyes; order Orectolobiformes; family Hemiscylliidae; genus Chiloscyllium; species Chiloscyllium punctatum. The sequence continues at coordinate 31,906,549 of NC_092769.1, read as the reverse complement.
TGCCTTCGGAGAGAAGACATTACTCTTCATCTCAGATTGAAATCGATGTTCCTTATTCGTTATCTATATCCTCGAGTTCGACACTTTGCCCAACAATGGAAACAACATCTCAACAGTACCTTCTCCAACCCATTCTGTGTCTTGTATGTTTCAGCAGTATCACTCCTCATTCATTTAAACCCCAATGAATTATGGCCTCACCATTTTAGAGATTCTCAATAACACAACCCTTTCTTCCCAGGAAACCCCCTAATGTACCAACCGAGTTCCTTGCTGCATCATCGAGCTGACTTTATGTTTCATACACAGGAAGACTCCAATGCCTTTACTGTTCCTTTTCTGGAAGTCCTCTCCATTAAGTAACAGCCTGCCTTTTGATTCTCAGTGTCATCCTCAAACTCGGATGTATATTGTACTCAGCTCCCTCCTTCAGGCTGTCAGCTTAGATTGCAAATAACTGATGCCATCAGACTGTTATTTGTGGTACTCCAGCAGATAAACCTTGACCATAAAGATCCATTAATCCTGACTCTCCGATTTCTGTGTTAAACAATCATCATCCCACGTTAATACAGTATCCAACGTCCTAGAGCTTCTGTTTTGTGTAAGAACCTTTGTTTTGTAATACCTTGTGGAAAATCTCTGGAAGGCCTCGTGTCCACCAGATCTCCTTTATCAAGTCCACTTGTGACATTTACAGGCATCTCCAGAAATACTTTGCATGATTTTACAGGCAAAATATCATTTCCCTTTCACAAAACCACTCTGACTCTGTGTGAAGCTTTTCTAAATGTCCAAAATGGGCAGATCTTCCAAACTATACTAGTCCCATCTGCTTTCATTTGCTCCATATGCCTCTTAATGTTTCCCATTCATATGTTTGTCCAAATGCGTTTTAAATGTTGCAGCTGTCCTTGCATCTCCCACTCTTCCTCTGGAAGCGTATTCCATACCCACACCGCCCTGTGTAAAAACGCTGACCCTTCATCCCTTTTAAATCTACCCTCTTTCACCTTAAACCTATTCCCTCTATGTTTGGAATCCCCTACCCTTTGGAAAAGACCTTGGCTATTCACCCTATCCATACCTCTCATGGTTTTATATGTTTCTATAATGTCACCCCTCAACATCCTACACTCCATCTGATACTAACTTCAAGAACAAGTGTTTAAAGATAAGCACTGCAAAATTAAACAATATTAAAAATGACAGGTAACCAACACTCAGCCCAAACGTCATACTGTGATTTGTTTTTCTCCATGTTTCAATACTAAGGCAGCATGAAACGCTTGCTAGTGCCAATAAGAAGTCAAGCATCTGAATTCCTTTGTCTAAAGGGGGTAATGATCACGACAGTGAAAACGTATCTGTGGCCAGATCTATATATTACCACATGGACAACATTCTCCCTCCTGGCCTCTGTATGACTTTGTCTGGTTGTGTCTTCTTTATCTTGCATTCAATAAAGAGAACCTCTTTCCCCCAGTAACCCTTAATTCCGACCCGTTATACAGAATCTTCTCATTCCCCACTGCTAAAAGTCCATTTATCTTTTGCCACACCCTCTTTTTCCTGCCACCTATGCTCCACTTCTGACAAGGGATTAAAAGACCATTTTGCAATTGTATTCAGTTTTGAAGAATTGTCACACTGGACTGGAAACGCTAACTCTGTTACTCTCTCTCTGCAGATGTTGACAGACCTGCTGAGTTTCTCCAGAAATGAATAGGCACAGAACAATTTTTCAATTAAACAAATGACTATGGATACTGGAAATAAAAATACAAAAAACTTTATAGAAGGTTCACTGGAACTGGAAGTTTAGCTCTGCATTCACTCCTGAAAATTCTGCAACGTTTTTAGCCATTTCTTCAGCAATTTTTGTTTGTTGAACAATTTCCAACGACATATTGTCAAAGATGCCCAAACATCCTGTCCATCATGGAGAGCCGTACACTGGGAACTGAACACCAACACATGGTGACAAGTTCCTTGACTCTGAAACTGCATAAGGCTGGCATCACTGATACTGCAGAGCTCTGATTCATGGTCAAGGGAAAAAAACACAGAAGGAAACACATTCATTTTAAATACAGAAGATTGCATTCCTGAAAGGAAAAGATTCAGATTAGTACCTTAAATGGATATAGTTTATGTAATAAATTGGAGGCATCACATAAGGAAAAACTTCCAGCAGAATGAGAATATGAAAATGGAAGTATTTCCGCATCAGAAACCAGAGTAGGTCACTGAATACAGGGCTGATGGGTGAATGGGTCTCGGTGTGAACTGGGGCCAGTCAGTATTATTGAACTGTCGATATTGCAGCTAAAACTGGGTTATCATCTGATGCTGTAGATTTCAATGACAATCTGTAACTTTTTCCCCCGGATAGTCCATCCGTCTACCATTTCCATCAAGCCGATCCATGGGTCAGTGACGAGTGCAGGTGAACATGGTCGGGTCGGAATCACGTGCACCTAAAGCTGATGACAATCCATTAAAGCTACCGCACTTGACTGGTTACACTACAAACAGCAGGACTAACATCTGATACAGAGAGAGAGATGATCCCAAGACTAACAACTCAGATATACACTCTGTCGTCCTGTCAAATCCATGGATAAAAGTCGATGAACCATTAAACAACTTACTGGAGGAGAGGACTCCACAAATATCCCCATCCCAAATAATGGAACAGCCCTGTGCATCCATGTAAAAGATGCAGGATCTGCACCATCCTCAGCCAGAAGTGTTGTGTCGATTACCCACCTCACCCTCACTATGATACCCTCAGAATCACTGATGCCCGTCTTAATCAATTCAATTCACTGCACGTGACATGAAGCAACAGCTGGATACTGTAGATATGACAAAGACATTTGGCCCTGACACCATTCCTGCAATAGGACTGAGGACTTTTGCTACACAACAAGCCGTGTCGCTGTGGAAGCTGTTTCATTCCAGCTCCAACTCTGACAACTCCATGGCAATGTGGGTAATTAGCAACTGCAGTCCTCACTTTCTCCTAATGTGGGTAATTAGTCAACTATGTCCCATCCCCTAAGAAGGGAATAATTACAATCAGATCAATTACCACGCCCTCAGTCCCATCACGATAGTCAAATTGGTTGGGGTTATTTTTGAAAGAGCTGTCACACAGTCCAAAAAATAATCATAGAACATAGAACATAGAACAATACAGCACAGAACAGGCCCTTCGGCCCACGATGTTGTGCCGAACTTCTAACCTAGATTAAGCACCCATCCATGTACCTATCCAAATGCCGCTTAAAGGTCGCCAATGATTCTGACTCCACCACTCCCACGGGCAGCGCATTCCATGCCCCCACCACTCTCTGGGTAAAGAACCCACCCCAGACATCTCCCCTATACCTTCCACCCTTCACCTTAAATTTATGTCCCCTTGTAACACTCTGTTGTACCCGGGGAAAAAGTTTCTGACTGTCTACTCTATCTATTCCTCTGATCATCTTATAAACCTCTATCAAGTCACCCCTCATCCTTCGCCGTTCCAACGAGAAAAGGCCGAGAACTCTCAGTCTATCCTCGTACGACCTCCTCTCCATTCCAGGCAACATCCTGGTAAATCTTCTGTGCATCCTCTCCAAAGCTTCCACATCTTTCCTAAAGTGAGGCGACCAGAACTGCACACAGTACTCCAACTGTGGCCTAACCAAAGTTCTGTACAGCTGCAACATCACTTCATGACTCTTGAATTCAATCCCTCTGCTAATGAACGATAATACTCCATAGGCCTTCTTACAAACTCTATCCACCTGAGTGGCAACCTTCAAAGATCTATGTACATAGACCCCAAGATCCCTCTGTTCCTCCACCTGACTAAGAACCCTACCATTAACCCTGTATTCCGCATTCTTATTTGTTCTTCCAAAATGGACAACCTCACACTTGGCAGGGTTGAACTCCATCTGCCACTCCTCAGCCCAGCTCTGCATCATATCTAAGTCCCTCTGCAGCCGACAACAGTCCTCCTCACTGTCCACAACTCCACCTATCTTCGTATCATCTGCAAATTTACTGACCCACCCTTCGACTCCCTCATCTAAGTCATTAATAAAAATTACAAACAGCAGAGGACCCAGAACTGATCCCTGCGGAACTCCACTTGTAACTGGGCTCCAGGCTGAATATTTAACACCTACCACCACTCTCTGCCTTCGACCGTTTAGCCAGTTTTCTATCCAATTGGCCAAATTTCCCTCTATCCCATGCCTCCTGACTTTCCACATACGCCTACCATGGGGAACCTTATCAAATGCCTTACTAAAATCCATGTACACTACATCCACTGCTCTACCCTCATCCACATGCTTGGTCACCTCCTCGAAGAATTCAATAAGACTTGTAAGGCAAGACCTACCCTTCACAAATCCGTGCTGGCTGTCCCTAATCAAGCAGTGTCTTTCCAGATACTCGTAAATCCTATCCCTCAGTACCCTTTCCATTACTTTGCCTACCACAGAAATAAGACTAACTGGCCTGTAATTCCCGGGGTTATCCCTATTCCCTTTTTTGAACAGTTAATCAGTTCAGTGTGGTTTCCGCTAGGCCCCCATGTGGAGATGGTGCTGCTGTGGAATTGTCATTGGATTGCTAATCCAGACCAGGATAATTCTCTGACAACTGGTGCTAGTTAAAAACAATTAAGAAAATATCTGGATCTAATACCTGGTGTCAGTAATAGTGATCATTTGTTCAATGTCGATTATAGACGATGATCTCCTTCCCCAGTATACGTTCAGGAATTGAATCTCCCGTGCTTTCCTGGTCTGGTCTAAAAGTGACTCCAGACACACAGACATGTTATAAACTCTTCAATGGTCTCTGAAACGGCCAAGCAAGGCACCCAATTGTATCAAACTGCTACGAGGTCTTAAAGGATAAACTCAGAGAGAACACCCGGCACCAGCCTCGTTATCAGAAAAGGGAACGGGAAACACAATCCTGTTGACCCTGCAGAGACCTCCTTCCTAACAGCTGAGAGCTTGTGACAATATTTACAGAGCTTTCCCACACACTGCACAGAAGCATCAGGAAAGGAATACGTCATACAACTCATTGAGCTTTCACTATTCTCGTTAATGGCCGAACATCTCCTCAATGCAGTTTTCCCCATACAATATATATATCCCTTAATATGTTTAAACGTTGTGAACCATAAAATGAGAACTGCTGTAGTCCATTCAGCCCACCAGTTTTGTGCCTCCATTCTATGTACAGGCAGTTCACTGATAACGCGTGTTGATTAAATACAATTTGGCTGCAATGCAATTAATGAACCTTTTTCTATAAAGTGAACTCGTGTTCACTGTGATGCGATTCCTTGCCAGACACCAGCTGAACAGCAAACCTTTCCTCAAGATCCCTCTGTCTACAAAAGGTACAATCAATGTGTTCAGCTAAAACAGGAATGCAATCCGCTCTACAGGCCTTGAAACTGAGCCTGAAACTGGGAATTGTAGTTTATATTTAGAAACAACTTTATTTCAAACTGTGGGGAGAATCTTGGGGAGAACTGGAATTCCCCATCGGCATCACATGGTCACTCAGCCTCCGCGCACTTTCTGGTGAAGATTGTGGTGAAAGGTACAGTGCTCTACTGAGTGACTGTCGTGTGAAAGCGTTACATTTACAGCACTGTTCCATTACAACATGTAATTTAATGATTTATTTAGACTGTCCGAATGTGTGTTAGACCAAATTTAATTTTTGGTTTTTACTGATTCGGCACTTATCCTCTTTTATCCAAAGACCCCATTATCAATATTGCACAATTTTCTACAACACAGTGTTGCAAAGAAACACATTTACTGCGTTATTAGAGAACAACTTGGAATGATAGCTGATTTTCTATCTTCACACCATACTCCTGCTCTCTCCCAATCCCTTTAGTTTCCAGAAATCCTTATTTATATTCAGCCCCTTGACTTCCACAGCCTGATCTGGGAGAGAGTACCCCTGGTTCGCCACTCTCTGAGTGCAGGTATTTATTCTCATCTCAATGCAAAGTGGCCTGTCTGTACCTAATATTGTGGCCCCTTGTTTTAGACGTCCCAGCCACGGGAATTACCATCCCTGCTTTTAATCTGTCTCGCCCTGTCAGAGTCTTATATATTTCACTGAGATTTCCACTCATTTTCCTCAACCCCATGGAATACAGGTCCAGTCGCTGCAAACTCTGCTCCCACAACAAGTCTGTCATCCCAGAGATCAGTCTGGTCATCCTTTGCTGCTCTCCCTCAATGTCAGGTTTGTCCTCTGTTAGGAAAACAGACCAACACTGCACACAATACTGCACAATGTTCGAGATGGGGTCTCACCAAGGCCCTGTGCAGCTGCATAAGATACACTTACTCCTGTACTCAAATCCCCCTGAAATGAAAGTGAATACAGCATTTATCTTCCTACCCGCTTTCTGCTCCTGCAATATTGCTTTCAGTGACTGGTCTACAGGGAGATCCAGATTCCTTTCAAAGTTACAGTTCCCCACTTGCTGGGCCTACATACAATGGTCAGCGTGCCAATGCCATTCCCAGTATTGACCTCTGGCTTCAGAACTCACTGCCCTACATGGACTCGGCAGGCTATACAGAAATGTACAAAAATGCAGCTTAAGTTCATTCATAGAGCAACATTTCTCAACCACTCCTTTTTCAAATGAGAGGCTGCCATTCTATTTTTCCCATCAAAGTGCACAACATCTCATCTCCTTCATTACTCTCCATCTGCCACGTATTTGCCCAGTTATTCCACTTGTCTCAATCACCTTGGAACTTTTTTACATCCTCATCATCCACTCAAAGGCTGACATCGTTTAGTGCTGTCAGCCGACTTGGGAATATTGCAGTTGCACTCCACACCCAAGATATGATGCGTATTGGGAATAGCTGGAGCCCAAGCCACGATCCTTTCTATATCCTCCCAGCCTTCCATTAAAAAAAATATTGTTTAATTCCTACTCACTGTTTCCTGCCAGCTCTCCCATTCTAAATCTATGACCATATATTAGCCTGAGTTCCACAGGATTCGAATTTGCAGAATAGGCTTGGGCTTTATCAAAACTCTTTTTGAGATTCCATTCGTATGGCATTGATACCTTCTACATAATTCTACTAAAAGCCACTTTCTCAAATATGGTTTCCATTTCATAAATCTCTGTTGACTTTGTCTATGCCCATTAATTTCAGTCGAATACTTTCTCTAAACTGTTTAGCTGCTAATTTCATTCTATCCCTTTTTCTCACCAGAATAAAGTTTCCTCGTATTACTAGGAAGTTTTCTTTTCTGTTTTATTTTCTTCTGTGAAGGCATAACTGAAGTATTTGCTCCATCGTTCTGCTATTTCGCTGTCCTCAATTATCTGGTATCAGACGGTAAGAAATCTGCACCTTTTTGCTCTTAATTTTGCCCTTGACATATTTTCAGGAAATATTTCATGTTCTCTCTTATCAACTGTGTTAAGATATTCTTCAGAAACCCATCAATTCCTACCTTAAGCTACTCAATGATTGACCTTCCACAGCCATACAATCACAGAAGCAAAGTCTCTGTACTACCAGAAATACAGCACGGTCCACATTAGGCCCACTTTCCGACACATGACCATAGCCGTGAATCTTAAAGTATTTGAAGTGCACAGCCGTGTCGATTCTAATGGGTAGAGGTTACCATGACAACTGTACTCTCAAGAAGTGCATTCCAGACCCCAACACCCTCTGGTTGAAAAACAATTCTCAAATCTTCACTGAACCGCAAACCCTTCACTTTAAAAGTGGGGCCCTAGACTAAAAGCTGCTGTCTATCCACACTGTCCATGGACCTCGTAATCCTATTCTTCTGAATCACAGACCTCTCAGCCTTCTCTCCTCCAAACTAAACAACCTGAGATTATCCAGCCTCTCTCCATAGCTGATATGCTCCATCCTAGGGAACATCCTGGTGAATATTCTCTGTACCCCCTCCAGTACAAGCACATACTTCCTGTAATGTTGTTCCTAGAACTACACACAGAATTCCATCTTGCCCTCATCAAAGTTCTGCATAGTTCTTATCATCTATGCCTAGATGAATAAAGGCTATGTTTATATTCCCCTATCCTTCCCCAAACTGTGTATTAACCTGTTCAATCACATTCAGCGATATGTGGAGAAGCACCTTCTGAGCTTCCTAGTGTACTGCCATACATTGAGTACTCCCCTGTCTGGTTCCTTCTCCCAAAGTGTATCATCTCATAGTTATCAGATTTGCATTCCATCTGCCATTGATCCACCCATCTGACCATTCCATCTGTATCACCCTGTAACATAAGGCCATCCTCCTCACTGCTAATCACCCGGCCAATCTTTGTATCAAACACAAACTTATTTATTACATACCCCACCCCTCATCCATTTTCACAGCTACATCATTTATGAATACCACAATTAATAAGGTTAAAAATCTCTCAACATCAGTTACATCACGTGGTTGTGCACATTGATGAAGAAGCAGTGTTTCGAAAGCTTGTGCTGCCGGATAGATCTGTTAGACTATAGTCTGGTGTTATGCTATTTTTACATTTGTCCACCCCAGCCCAACACTAACACCTCTGAATCACAAATAATAAGGGACCCAGCACTGATGCCTGTGGTACACTGGCCCCCAGTCACACAAACAGCCTTCCACACTCCCCTCTTTCTCCTACTACTAAAGTTGATTTAGATGCAACTTGACAAGTCACTAATGAGGCCTACCTATTTACTGGTTATTCTGTTACACTTGACACACTTATAGATTGTCTGGGGATTCTCCGTAATCTTGCCCTGCCTTTCCCCTGTGTTAGTCAGTCCCGTCCACGTGTAGAATTTCCTCCTTATTTCAGTCTTCAATGTTCTGTCCTTATCCTGCCATTATTTGCCTTGAATGTGGATTAGACAGCCTGATAAACATCTGTTAATTTCCAACTTGTCGTATGTTTTGTGAGTTTTATAAAGTTGACAGTGACCCAACTCTCATTCTTTGAAACTCAAGAGAACATAGGCCGAGTTTCCTCATCACGCAATCTCCTATCTGAGGGATTTATCTGGATAATGTCCATTACACTTCCTCTGTGCTCAGTATATTCTTTCTCAGATTTGGTCACCAAAACTGTTCTCAATATTCCAGGTACAGTCTCACCAAAACTCTGTGAAACTGCTTCAACATGTCTTTACATCTATATTCTGACTCCCTTTAAGGAAGGCAAACCAAACTTTAATTTTCCATTTTCATATATTCCTCCAAATACCCTTCACATCAATGCATTTTCGAACTCACTGTGTGAGTTCTTATAGAAAGCCTTCTGATAATCTAAAATATGCCAATTCTACTGGATCCCCATTATCTATGCTGTAAGAATCAACTTCAAACAACTCCAAAGTTTGTCAAGGATAATGCCCCTTTCAGAAATGCATACTGAGTCTCTCCAATATTGCTGTTAATGTCTAAGTATCCAATATCACATCCTATATAATAGATTCCAACAGTTTCCCGACAAATGTAAAATTAATTCGTCTGCAGTTCTCCACACTATCTCTTCTTCCCTTTGGAGATGCTTGGATCCCTACCATTCATCGATCGTGCTTGGATCATGTTTACTAATGTACATTTATCTACACCAGCTTCCAGACTCTGCAGAATGTACAGGAAAATAGAACGCAATCTTCGACAATGCAATCGATACTTCTATTTGTGATTTATTTCTGAAGATTTTGGTATGAAGTACATCTGGTTTGTCAAGCTGAGCAATGCTCAATCCAGCTGCATGTTTAATATTGCCTTGTTACTGATATGAATTGACTTTATGTCTTTACTTCCACAAGTCCGAGACGATCACTTCGTATTTCTGGGTGATTTTCTGGATCTTACTCCATTAAGACAGATGTAAAGTAACTGGTCATTTGCTTTGCAATTTCCCTGTTATCAACCATAAACTCGTCTCTCCCGATTGAAATTTCCACATTTGACTATGTTTTTCATTCCTTTGAAATATAGATCGTAGATTTTTGCAGTCTTTGTGTTCCTGTTTGCTTGCATGCATGTTCGTTTTTTGATTTCCTGATCAGTTTCATGACCCTCCTTTTCTGGATTGCAATTTTCTGAGAATTCTCAGGATTCCACAAAGTCTGGAATTCTTCTGAAGTCACTTCCTGTGATTAATATCTTCTTTAATTTGTTAATTTAATCATCATTAAGTCACTTTCTCATTCTTTGGTGTTTTCACCTGAAATAAGTCAACATATCAGTATTTCTATAAACCTCCTGGTCCTGACCCGATATATTCAGGAACACTGCAGGAGGACAAAGAAGTAATAACGGGGGCCTTGGTTGGTACTTTTGCATCATCGGTAGCCAACGGGTGAGGTCCAGGATGACTGGAGTGTAGCGAATGTTGTGCCCTTATTCAAGAAGAGCTACAAAGAAAAACCTGGTACCTATAGACCAGTAAACCTGACATCTCTAGTAGGTATGTTTCTTGATAAGGTTCTGAGAGAGAAGATATACATGGATTTGAAAAGGCAGGGTGTGATTATGAGCAGTCAGCATGGCTTTGTGCATGGGGGATCATGTCTTAAAAATTTGATAGATTGCTTTGGTGAAATGACAAGTAACTTGGTGGTATACCTGGTGTATATGGATTTCAGTAAGGCCTTCTGTAAGGTTCCACATTGTACGCTGCTCTGGAAGTTTAGATCACATGGAATTGAGGGGGAGCTGGCAAATCAAATCCAAAATTTGCTTGATGGTAGGAAACATTGGGTAATAGTGGAAACATGTTTATCGGACTCGAGGCCTGTGATGAGTGGAATGCCTCAGGGGTCAATTCTGGGACTATTACTGTTTGTTTTATGCATGTTTATTGGATATATATTTACATATTACACACATCTATGATTTAGATGAGAATGTACAGGCATGAATATAAGTTTCAAGGTGACACTAAAATAGACGGTGTCGTGGACAGTGAGGAAGACTATCAGGAATTTCAGAAATTACAGCAGTGCCTTGATCAGGTGAGGAAGTGGGCCGAGAAATGGCAAATGGAGTTTAATACAGATAAGTGTCAGTTCATGCATTTTAGAAAGTCAAAGCAAGGTCGGATTTTCATGGTGAATAGCGGGGTCTTTAGGAGGGTATTGAAACAAAGGGACCTTGGGATTCAGGTTCAAAGTCCTCTGAAAGTGGAGTCACAGGTAGATAGGGCAGTGAAAAAGGCATTTGGCAGACTGGCCTTCATCAGTCAGAGCAATGAGTATCGAAATTAGGGAGTTATGTTGCAGTTATAGAGGTTGCTGGTGATGCAATACTGGTAGTGTTATGTTCAATGTTGTTCACGTTGTTATAGGAAGGATGTTATTAAACTGGAAATAGTGCAGAGGAAACTTACAAGGATGTTGCCTGGACTCAATGGTCTGAGTTATTGTGAGAGGTTGGGCAAGCTAGGAGTTTTTCCTTTAGAGTGTATGAGACTGAGGGGGATCTGATAGAAGTGTATAAGATCATGGGAAGCATGGATAGAGTGAATGCACTCTGTCTTTTTTCCCCAGGGTTGAGCAACCACGGACCAGAGGGCATTAATTTAAGATCCGAGGGGAAAGAGTAAAAGGGAACCTGAGCGGCAATTTCTTTTACAAACAGGGTGGTATGCACATGGAATGAGCTGTCAGCAGAAGTGGTTGAGGTGGGTACATTCACAATATTTAAAATGCATTTGGACAAATACACGGATAGGAAAGAATAAGAAGGATACGGGGCAAGGGCAGGGAAATGGGGTTAACATTTCGTTCGGAATGGACCAGTTTGTTCTGAAGGGCCTGTCTCCGTGCTGTCGGACTGTATGACTCTCACAATCATTGCTTCTCCCATTGAATGTTATATTGTACTTCCCCAATTCACTGGAGTGTAATTAACCCTCTAGTCTGCAGGGCTTCCATGATGCGTGACCAGAACGCTCGAACATTCGATATTATATTCAGACGCCGTGTAAAAATGCAACATATTGATGTCACTATTCCTCCAAAGCTGCTTCAGAGAAAGGTTATTAATTAGTCCTCCTGACCACACAACACCAAATCTGAAATAACCTGCTCTCTAGTTTGGTTAACAACATACTGTTCAACCGACCTGATACACACTTATGGAAGTTATTCTTCACAGTATTAGTAGTCACTTAGTTAATGCAGTTTCGGTGCAACTTGAGACAATCCAGTATTACTGCAGCACCCATGATTATTTGCTACTCATTCACAGGAGGAGGGTGTCGCTGGATAACCAGCATTTATTGCCCATGGCAGAGGGCAGTTAAGAGTCAGCTGCGTTGTCTTGAGTCTGGAGTCACATGCAGGCCACACCAAGTAAGGACAGCAGTGTCCTTCCCTCAAGAACATCAGTGAACCAGATGAGATTTTCCAACAATCGACAATGGATTCCTGGTCATCATAAACCCTTGATTCCAGATACATATTGAAATCAAATTCCACCATCTGCCATGGCAGGATTTGAAATCATATCCCCAGAATATTACCTGGGTCTCTGGCTTAAGAGCCCAGCGATAATATCACTATGTCATTGCTTTCCCTTGCATATACTTACACACCTAATTTCCAGAACATATGATGTAAAGTATTTGCGTGATAGATTTGGGTTTGATATATCACGCACTAATGTTTGCTTCACCTTGCTATTTGTAGATCTACCCAAACTGATTCTTTTGGATGTGATGGAAAAGGTCTGTGGCGTTATTAGCGATAGACCTGGACAAGACGTTCAGGGAGATTCACCTCAACGCTGAGATGATCTGAAGAATTGGTCAGCAATACAGGACAAGCATCAATATTCTTTCCCCCAACTTTGCCAGGATAAGTGTCACCATATTCTTCTGCTCCCTTGCACTCACCGTATATCTGTTATAACACCTGCCCCCGAATAAGGCTCACACTCTATCTCCAAATAAGGCTCAAGCACGACCACACTCACTGTTGAATTCGCACCTTCCCTCCCCGACGTTTTCTCTCACTGACACAATAGCCGCGCACACGAATACCACTTCATGGATACAACACTGTGGTCAGACTCCCTCCAGACATCTCACCCTTCTCCCTTCCACTACACCAGCACTAATAGTAGGGGTACCCACTCCCACCCTCACTCCATCCCTCCTCTTCACCAATTCCAGGAGAAACATCCTGGAATAGGACATACAGGGTGTTCGAATGACCGATATCTGTTCCCTCACGCACTACCTCGACATGTGGGGAGGATCCTGGAAAGAGCCACAGAGGACCAGGACACCTTGTGTGGAGATTGTGAAACATCGACATCCCACCAACCAAGTAAGCAGCAATATTCAGGAAAGAGCAATTCTCAATTAAAACTCGCTGGCAGTTCCAATCTCATCTCTCTCACTTTTCAGGCTTAGTTAAAAACATTAATGACAGACTATAATAAAAATAATGTTTATTCTCTTCAGTAAAAATGTTAAAAATAAAAAAAAGTGAACGGAATAAGTTCATTATGAAAAATCTAAAACATGACGTTCATTCAAAATTGTGGGCATTCCCTCATAAATACTCGACATCATTTCTCTCACCAAAACTTCTTACGAGTGTTTGTATTCTTGTGTCTGCTTCTTTAATTTCAACGGAATATCATGCCCTGCTACCAGATGCTCATCGTAAATGTCCCTTCCTCTCTGAACTTTTCGTAAACTGTCAATATATTTCCAAATAACTGGATGTTCCACATCATGTTCGCATTGTCATCTCCTGTGGGTAGCTTCTGCATTATTGTCTGTTTTTTCGTCATTGTTTAAAGTCCTTTCATATAAATTCCACATTCCAACTGGAAAAAGCGGTGGACGCCGACCATTTCCTCTGCGTAATCTTCTGCCTCCATAGTTATCCTCGAACCAGTCCAGCAGCGGTTGCAGTTCATCTGGAAGCGCATCAGTCAAATGTTCAATAGCTTCATGAATGTTTTCAATGTGAATAAATGCAAGACCGATTATCATTTTAGCTCTGAAATAAAACTCTGAGTCAATGTTATACTTACTCAGGTGGCTTTTTAACATTTTTACTAAAGGCACTAAACATTATTTTTATTTTTATTGCTTTGATTAATGCTTTTACCTAAGCCTGAAAAGGAATAAATATGAGCTGCGCTGAAATAGTTCTGTGCCTAAATGCGTCTGCGGCAAAATGGGCTGCACCAAACAGACCGCACCAAACAGAATGAAGTATTCAGTCAATTACACAGCACAGGGGGACGTCATGTAACCATCCCAGGCTGTTATGCAGAAGCAGGGACACCCTGGGGAGCTGTCAGGAAATGCAGATTAGAGATCATTACTCATTTTGTGTTTGGAAAGCTGTAACGAGTGGAATTCTTCAGGGATCTGTATGAGGTCATCAACAAATTACACTCTATTCTAATGAACTGGATGAAGGAGATGGGGCTCAGTTTGCTCATGCACCAGGATAATCATTCAATAAGATGTCAAATGGAGACAGAGCGTCTGCAATGGGATACAGACAGGGGGAGGGTAGAACGTCTGGAATGGAATACAGACAGGGGGGAGGGCAGAGCATCAGAAATGGGATACAGACAGTGGAGGGAAGACTGACTGCAGTTGGACACAGACAGGGGAGGCAAAAACAATGACTGCGGATGCTGGAAACCAGATTCTGGATTAGTGGTGCTGGAAGAGCACAGCAGTTCAGGCAGCATCCAAGTAGCTTCGAAATCGACGTTTCGGGCAAAAGCACTTCATCAGGCAGGGGAGAGCAGAGCGTCTGCAATGGTACAGATGGGGATGGCAGGGCGTCTGCAATGGGATACAGACAGAGGGAGGACATAACGTCTGCAATGGGATAGGGACAGGAGGAGGGCAGAGCGTCTGCAATGGGATACAGACAAGGGGAGGGCAGAGCGTCTGCAATGGGATACAGACAGGGGAGGGGAGAGCATCTACAATGTGATACAGACAGGGGGAGGTCAGAGCATCTGCAATGGGATACAGGCAGGGGGAGGGTAGAGCATCTGCAATGGAATACAGAAGGGGGAGGGCGGAGCATCTGCAATGGGATACAGACAGGGAGAAGACAGAGCGTCTGCAATGTGATACAGACGGGGGGAGGGCAGAGCGTCTGCAATAGGAGACAGACAGAGGGCAGGCAGAAGGTCTGCAATGGGATGCAGACAGGGAGAGGACAGATCATCTGCAATGGGATACAGACGAAGGAGAGCAGGACGTCTGCAATGGGATATGCACGGGGGAGGGCAGAGCATCTGCAATGGGATACAGACAGGGGAAGGGCAGAGCCTCTGAAAGGGAGACAGACTGGGGAAGGGATGCACGCCTGCAATGGGATACAGGCAGGGGGATGGTAGAGCATCTGCAATGGAATTCAGAAGGGGGGGGGCAGAGCATCTGCAATGGGATACAGACAGGGGAGGGCAGAGCGTCTGTAATGGGATACAGACAGCGGAGGGCAGAGCGATGGCAGTGCATCTACAATGGGATACAGACAGGGGAAGGGCAGAGCCTCTGCAATGCGATAAAGACAGCTGAAGGCAGTGCGTCTGTAATGGGATGCAGACGGGGAAGGTCAGATCGTCTGCAATGGGATGCAAACAGGAGGAGGGCAGAGCGTTTGCAATGGGATACAGACTGGGGGAGGGCACAGCAACAAGCAATGGCATAGAGACAGAGGATGTCTGTGAGCAAATCTTCAGCAGAAAAAAACACAGTACAATACATATGTGATGGAAATTTTCTGTTTTGGGGAAAAGGCGAAACAGCAGAAATTTATTTCAATGCAAGGAGAATGCAGAACTCAGTGTTACAGAGGGATTTGTGTGTCTTTGTACATGAATCACATCAAATTAACCTGAAGATGTAGCAAGTGATTTGGAAGGTAAATGTCGTGATCCTGTTTCGTGAAAGGGGTATTGGGTATGATCTTAGCGATATTTTTTGCATCAGTACAGGGCATTGCTGAGATTACATCTGTTGTATTATGTGTAGTTATACAGCCTAAACTGAAAAAAAAAACAAAATTGCTTTCGAAACGTCTCAAAGATGTTTCTCTTTACGCATTCTTGGGCTGAAGGCATTACGTTATGAAGAATTAACAGTTCGGCCTGAGAATGAGGGATGTTTTATTGGCCACATAAGACCTTGAGAAGAGTGTAGTTGGTGAATACCGGATGGGTATTTCTTCTTGTGTGGAAGAATAAAACTGGGGAAATAATTTAAGAATAAGTCAGTTTCAAAGGAAAGGTCATTGGACAGTAAAATTGAACTGTGAATTCTCTTCCTACTTGCTGACAGACAAGCTGAGCTTTTCCAGCAATTACTGTATATGTTTAAGAATATTCATTTTAACACAGATATTGTGAAGACATGAAACACTTATTTTTACATTATGCAAGCACATAGTAACACATCTTCAAAACAAGTAGAAACATTTATTGTTAATGAATTGATTCTGCAATAATGCACTGACCTGAAGTCGAGAATGTGATGGAGTCATATAGTTCATACAATGTTCAAGAAGAGCTCACAGAGTACAGTGTGGGATTGATAACGTTACTGATTTAACTTACAGATGGAAAATGTAGCCTATCTGTGGAGAAACATTCTATTGCTCCTTTTCTGTTTCCCTATCGCTCATCACAGCAATGTGTGGGAGTGAAAAAAAGCCCAGTCGTCTTTCCCACTAATGGAGGATTCCTGATGAGGATTCATTGGAATCTCCCCATTGCCTGAAGCAAAACAATTCAGCCAAATTCAACTGTTTCATGAAGAAATCCCATTGTCAGAAGGCTGTGCAAGCAGAATAACAACAGAAGTAATTATTCGACTCGATAGTGAGGCGAACAGACAGGGGATTCTGTGGCTGCAAATGGGAATCTGGAATGGTGTGTAGCCTCCCACATGCCCAGGGTCCAGGATGTATCAGAGTGGCTGCAGAACGTTCTCACTGGGGGTTGGGGGGGGAGAGTTGGGGGAAGCAGCCAGAAGTCATTGTGCTCATTGACACAAAGGACAGAATGACACAGGTAGAAATAGTGATGACATCCTGCAGAGTGATTGTGGAGAGCGAGAGAAAAGGATAAAAGACAGTGCTAATATCCAGTTTACTTCCAGTTCTCCGTGCGAGTGAGGGTATGAAGAGGATGATATGGCAGATGAAGGGGTGGCTAAAGAATTGGTGCAGGGTGCAGAGACTTTTGGATTACTGGGATCTTTTGTGGGGGAAGGTGACGTGTTCAGGAAGGACAGGTTGTACCTGAGCTGGAAGGGGACCAATATCCTGGCAGGTATGTTTGAAACTGCTGCAAGGGATGGTTTCAACTAGATTGGCTGGGATTGGGGTCGGGTGCGTGTGGGATCCTCAACAGCAGGGAGGGAAGTGCGAGGCTGGAAGGAGATACAGTAATCAGAAACAGTAAAATGAAGAGACTGGTCAGGCTAGACAACGACGGGGAGCAAGGAATGTCTGTTGGATTAAATCGCAACTGTTTCAATGCAAGATGGCTGACAGGTAAGGTCGATGAACTCAGGGCATGGATTGGTGCGTGGGACTGGGATATTATAGCCATTACTGAAACATGGCTAAGGGAGAACTATATCATTGGCCATATCACCAACATAGTTATAATTATTTTTTGTGGGCAGTGGAGGAGTGGGGATAGAAAAGGGAGAAGGGAGCCAAAACAACACAGGGAATTATCGACTCAATCAGCCAAGGTCAGAGACGAGGAGTTCGTTGGAGGGGATTCTGAGGGATAGAATTTCCATTTATTTAGAAAGACAAGGAATGATTAGGGATAGTCAATATGGATTTGTGTGATGGAAATCATGTCTAATTAATGTGATTGAGTATTATGAAGAGATGTCAAAGAAGATTGAAGAATACACCGTGGTGTACAATTTTTACACAAACTTCAGCAAGGCATTTAATAAGGTTCCCCATCGTAGACAGATTACTAAAATTAGGTTATATGTAATCGAGGAAAAGCTAACCAATTGGTTACAAAATTGGATTGAAGGTAATGGATTGTTATCCAAACCTAAGACCTGTGGCCAGCGGTGTTCTGAAAGAATCAGTGCTGAGCTCACTGCTTTTTAATCACGGCTATAAACAACTTTGATGTGATTATCGGAGGCATGGTTTGTAAGTTTACAGATAACATCACAAATTGGTTCAGTGGACAGTGAAGAAGATTAACTCAGAATATAACGGGATCCTTGATCATCAATGAGCCAAGGACTGGCAGATGGAGTTTAATTTATATATTTGTGAGGTTTTACATTTTGGAAAGTTAAAGCGGAGTAGTGCCCTGGGGAATGTTGCTTAACAAAGAGACCTAAGGATGAAGATTCATAGTTCCTTGTAAGTGGAGTTTAGGTCGGTAGAGTAGTGAGGAACCTGGTTGACATGCTTGCCTTAATCGGTCAGAATATTGAGAATAAGAGTTGGAGTAACGTGTTGCGCTTGTACAGGACGTAGGTGAGGCCACTTTAAGAAAACTGTGTACATATCAGTTGACTCTTGTTAAGCTTGAAAGGGTGCAGAAAAGATTTACAAAGATTTTCTGGAACCTGAGGGTTTGAGCAACAGGGAGATGATGAACAGGACGTGGCTTTTTCTCCTGGACTGTCAGAGACTGAATGGTGACATGACAGATGTTTCATAAAGTCCTGAGGGACATGGAGAGTCTGATTGGTCAAGATCTTTTTCCCAGTGTAGGGGCGTCCAGAACTAGACAGCATAGGATGAAGGTGACAGGGCAAAGACAGAAGGGACCTGAGGGGAAACCTTTTCATACAGAGGCTGGTGGGTGTACTGTCAGAGAAAGTAGTGAAAGCGGGTACAATTACACGTTTACAATGTAACTGGATAGGTACATAAATCGGAATGGATCATGTGATGTGGGTCAAATTCTGGCAAGTGGGACGCGATCTGATTAAGATGCCTGATTGGCATGGACAAATTGGACAAAAGGATCTTTTTCCACACTGTATGATTCTCTTATTCTCACAGCGGGATGAGGAAGGATTCTAAAAGGGCCATTCGAATGGGAATTCTCTTCCCCGGAAGTTTGTGGTGCCTCTCTGATTACAAGTATTCACAGCTGAGTTAGTTAAAGATTTGACAGAAATGTGAGTCATGGATAATGGGACACAGACAGGACGATGAGGCTGAGACCATAATCTGATCAGCCACAATCTCAATGCCTGGTGGAGAAGGCTCAAATTCTCTAATGACCCACTCCTGCTCCTCAGTCCCATGTTTCTGTGTTCCATTCAACCCCTCTAACCTGCTAGACAGGAGCAGTTAGAGTCCACTTATTGTTATAGCATGGTACACAGAAATAGGGGAAACATTTCGGTCCCTCGAGACTGTCCCACTCGGTTTGGGAGATTGGATAATGTAATTGGAAGACCCAGGCTGGATATGGAAGAGGTTGCTCATTTCTCTTTACAAAACTTCCCCTCTCTGTATCTTGTGCTTCATTTGTTGAACATGTTGTAGACCCAGATTCACTGTGAATACAGCCCCCAAATCTCACCCAGTGATGGCTCACAAAATCCACGTGTCTCCCTGATTGCAATAGTCCATAAAAGACCTTCCAGGAAAATAACACACACTAACTTTCCAATAACAGAATGGGAAAGCATCAGAAACAGGTGCAGGTCATTCACATCCCAAGCCTGCCTTGCCCTTCACTAAGATCAAGGCTGACCTGCTCCAAGTCTCAAATCTTATTAATGTCCAATCTTCTTGAGCACTTCCATAGAACACAGAACAAAGAACAGTACTGATTTAGAGATGTCGGTATTCGACTGGGGTGTACAAAGCTAGAAATCACATAGCACCAGGTAATGTTCCAACAGGTTTAATTGGCAGCACAGTAGCTTTTGGAGCATCGCTCCTTCATCAGGTGATAGTGGAGGGCTCGATCGTAACACAGAATTTATAGTAAAAATTTACAGTGTGATGTAACTGAAATTATACATGGAAAAATTGATTCTCTGTTAAGCCTTTCATCTGTTAGAATAGCATGATAGTTTCACTTCTTTCATGTGTAAATCACAAAACCTTTTATTAAAAAAAAAGTTGCATTCTCAGGTGAGCTGTGAACAATGCTGATAGCAAGATAAAATGTTGAAGGTGTTGGCCCCCTGTGTTCTCTGACTATGCCATGATGTTTAGATTGATTCTAAGCTAAAAAGTGAGATAACGGAGTTTTACATGAATTCCTGCAGATTTTGAGCTCAAGGTTCTACATTAATGCATGCAGTTAGGACCTTCAGCTCTCGACGTTGTGTTGTTTGTCCTACTCTAACCTACATGCTTCCGTTCACTTTGTTCCATGTGCCTATCCAAGAGTCTCTTAAGTTTCCCTCACGTATTTGACTCTACTACCACTGATGGTAGTGCATTCAACACACCCACCACTCTCTGTGTAAAGAATCTACCTCTGATATCTCCCCTAAAACTTCCTCCAATTACCTTAAATTTATGCCACCTCGTGATAGACATTTCTGCCATGGGAAAATGTCTCTGGCTATTCACTCTCTATCTGCCTCTCATCATCTTGTACACCTCTGTCAAGTCACCTCTCATCTATTTTTCCTCCAATGAGAAAAGCCCTGACTCCCTCACTGTTTCTTCGTAAGACTTCTAGTCCAGGCAGCATCCTGGTAAATCTCCTCTTTGCACTCTCAAAAGCTTCATTATCCTTCCTATAATGGGGAGACCAGAACTGAACACAATATTCCCGGTGAGGTCTGAGCAGGGCTCTATCGAGCTGCAGCATAACCTCGCGGCTCTTAATCTCAATCCCCCTGCAACTGAAAGCCAACATACCATATGCCTTCTTAACAACCCGATCAACTTGGGTGGCAGCTTTGAGGGATCTGTGGAGACGGACGCCAGGATCCCTCTGTTTCTCCACACTGCATTTAACCATGTATTCTGCATTCACATTCCAGCTTGCAAAGTGAATTCCTTCAGTTTGAACTCCATGTGCCATTTTCAGCCCAGCTCTGCATCCTTTCGATGTCCCATTGCAACCTACAATAGCCCTCCACATTCTCTACCACTCCAACCACCTTTGTGTCATCGGCAAACTTACTATCCAACTCTTCAACACCCGCATCCAAGTCATTTTTGAAAATAACAGAGAGCAGAGGTCACTGAACTGATCCCAGCAGGACACCACTGGTCCCTTTCAGTGATCTAGCTCCCCTAACTCTCTGTGTAAGAGAGTTCCTGACATTCACTACCCTCTGTTTGAAGAAAACCTTTTCTGCTTCAGCACCATCACTTATTGATATGAACAAACGAGGTAACGCAGAGGCTCAGGTAAGAGAGACTGATCCTTAACTCAAGGCAGTATTTGACTGAGGATGACATCAAGGAACCTGAACAAAATCACACTTACTGAGAATTAATTATGACCTCTATACTGCTTGGAGTCATTCACGGCACAAGGGAAGATGATTATCATTGGTGGGCATCAATCATCTTAGCCGTGGGGAACTTTTGCAGGAGATCCTCAGCGTAGCTTCCTCAGCTCAGGCATCTCCAGTTTGTCATCATAGAATCCCTACAGTATGGAAGAAGGCTATTCAGCCCATTGAGTCCAAACTGAGCAGATTAGATTCCCTACAATGTGGAAACAGGCACTTCGGCCCAACCAGTCCACACCGACCCTCCAAAAAGTAACCCACCCAAACACATTTCCGTCTGACTAATGCACCTAACATGATGGACAATTTAGTATGGTCAATTCACCCTGCGTGCACATCTTCGGACTGTGAGAGGAAACCGGAGCACCCGAAGGAAACTCATGCAGACAACTGGGAAATATGCAAACTCCACACAGACAGTTAACTAAGGCTCGAATCGAACCTGGGACCCTGGTGCTGTGAGGCAGCAGTGTTAGCTACTGATTCACCGTGCCAGCAGAAGAGGGGGCATTCACTGAAATCTACAAAGTTTTCAGGACATGTTGTCCCTCTTCAGCTCTTGAAACAATCTGTGACCATGTATAGCAAGACTCAGACAACATTCAAAACCGTGTTGTTAAAGTCTGGGTAACATTTATGTAACAGCACAGTACAATTCCACAGTAAAAGGACAGGTTCATTCAGCAGCCCAATCTGGTTTCACGAGAATGTGGGGAAGCCATTCATCCCATCAACACTACTGGGCAAAAGAAGGATAGCCCTTTCAGTCCCTCCTGCCTGTTGCACAGCAAGGTGCGAGTCTGCTCTCTCCCACATGTCACGTACATGGGATCAGAAAGAACCATTTCAAACCCGGAGTCACTTACAAAGGAACAGGAAGAGGCTATTAAGCTTTTCAAGCCACTAACACAGGAACAGGAAAATGTCAGAGATGCTCCAACATCACAAACAAATGGAGCAGGGTCTGCACAGACACACTGCTCCAAATTGATCCACATGCCTTAATTACATATGTGTTACTTTAACATGGTTTTCTGGCAGTCGGAATGAAGCCAACATTTTTTAGCCATTCTCCAAGTTATCTTCCATCTCCAAGAAGGCAGTCCCATGGTCTCCGTAGAGGTCAGAAACAAGTGGGGAATAACTAACTGTTTCAGCATGATGGTATTTTGGCTGCTGACAGGATTGTGTACAAAATGACACTCAATGCAGTGTCACACCGTAACTGTGCATTAAACTGTTCAGAGTTCATTCAGAGCCTGCACCTCGCTGTCAATTGACGTGTGGGTTCTGCAGATGCATGTAAACTGTCGTGAATTAAACATTCAATGAAAAGTATGACATTGTCACCCCTTTCAGCTGTTTGGGGTATAATGAGTTGCTGTCCATACCCATCAAGCTTCAACTTCTTATTCTCTCACAGCGCTCCAGATTAAGCACATCGTTACTGCACTCTCTCCTCATGGTAACACCATGCTAGTGTTTAGTCTGGTCAAACGCCTTTGCACTGTCTCGGTGACAAAGAGATCATTGATTATAAAGCAGACCAAATCTTTACACAAAGCACCAAATATTATCTCAACAAAACACGATCAGTGGGAAAGATATTCTAACTTTTGTACTTCGATCATTTTGCCTGAAGAGCCACAAATCATTTCCTTCCTGCCCCTGTATGAATTCTGTCAGTGACTTATGACCAAGGACATCCAGGTCCTTTTCAACAAAAGCACTCGCCAACCTCTCTACCATTTAATAAATATAAATGTACATGATGATATTTGTTGTTCACATCTGAATAATTGTTATACCTTGTGAACAGCTATTGCTCAAACACTGAACCTGCTGCCACCCATCAATCCTTCAGTCCAGAGAATAACAGTATTCTTCTCGTATCTCTGTTTCTCAAATTTTAATCCATGTGGTATATATTCCACCCCTACCTACCCATGGACTCTAACATTCCCCATTCACCTGTATTCAGACATGTCAAGCGTCTTCTAAAAATACAAATACTCCAATCCCATTGGTTCTCAACTGTCGATGTCACAATGGACAATCTCCACAAACAGGTTTATCAAAGATCATTTCCCTTTCCTGAATCTAGGCCGAATGTACCAAATCATATCATTATTCTCCAAGTGTCTAGTCGTCATGTTCCTTCAAAAAGGTTCCAATTTTTTTTTCTCACAGCTGACATCAAAGTATTTAGTTTTCTGTTTTCCCTCTCCATCCTGTTTTAAATATTTAGGTTGACAATAGCTGCTGTCCAGTCTGCAGAATCATTTCCAGAATCTAACTAGCTTTGAAGAATAATCAGTAATTCTTTCACTAGCTCTGTTCTCGTCTCAATTACTCTGAGATGTAACTCATCAGATGCAGCAACTTATGAAACTTCAATTCAATTAGATTTTCATTAACATAAACTTCATTAATTCTGATTTCCTTCAGTTTCCAATTTTTACCAGTCCCTCTGTTCCCTAATATTTGTGGAAAGTAGTTTCTGTACCTTCCCCTGCGGAGATGGAACCAATGCATTCCTCTCAGCTGGCAGATGGTTTCAGTCAACTCGTGAATACATTGGAGGACTGCACTTCAGAGATGGTGGATATATTACCCACTGCTGCCTGAAAAGTTCCAGCATCACTCCAGTTTAATTTATCGTGAGTGTCAGCGCAGTCCTACTACTGGTGTGAGAACACAGGTTATACTGAAGGATGGGATACAGCTCAGTGACCACCTCAGTTCTGAGACAAGCTGTTTTTACACTTTTCACCTGAATGGCTGCAGCTTAGACAAATCTTCCTGGAAATCGCAGAGAGGAAAATATAGTTCCTCGCTGCTCCCTGTTTATAGAGCTTCCCTTCTTTGTAGTCTCAGATCCATTTGTTTATCATGGACCCAGACACACTGTAAATGCAGTATCCAGAGTGGGGTTCCCAGACCACCGGGGCTCCCTGAATGAACCCAGTAGCTGACATCACAATCCTGAGAACACCATCCACAGAGACTCCACTGACTTTCCAGATAACAGCAGCAAGTGAATTCCCCACACTTACAATGCATCCATTCACTACTGAAAATGCCTCGGTCTCCTCTGTTTCTCTCGTAGACAGTGAGGACTACAGATACTGGAGATCAGAACTGAAAAATGTGTTGCTGGAACAGCACAGCAGGTCAGGCAGCATCCAAAGATCTGGAGAATCGACGTTTCAGGCATGAGCCCTTATTCAGGAATGAGGAGGATGAGCGCCTCATCTTCCGCCTACGAACCCTCCAACCACAAGGGATGAATTCAGATGTCTCCACCTTCCTCATTACCCCTCCCCCCACATGGTCTCAATGCCAATCCTCGTACCCAGCACCACCTTTCTGACCTGCAATTTTCTTCCTGACCTGTCCGCCCCGACTCCCACTCCAGCCTATCACCCTCTCTTTAACCTCTTTCCACCTCTCGCATTTCCAACGCTCCTCCCCCAAGTCCCTCCTCCCTACCGTTTATCTTAGCCTGCTTGGCACACTTTGCTCATTCCCGAAGAAGGGCATGCCCGAAACGTCGATTATCCTGATCTTTGGATGCTGCCTGACCTGCTGTGCTTTTCCAGCAATACATTTTTTAGCTCCTCAGTTTCTCTTCCTGGCTGAGAAAGCTCTTACATCTCCACACAGTCGCACAGTAACAGTTCTTGTCTCCAAATAAACAGTTGACCATGGAACGTTACGTTTATCTATATCTCAGCGACTATAATTATTGCTGATGGAGTTGATCACCACACTCAGAGACAAGAGATAGAGGGACAATAACTCACGGTAAGCAGGGAGATCCCATAATAAATATGATATTCAGGAATATGTGAAAAGGGGAAATGGTAGAATAACTTCCCATTCTGTTTTCCTTCCAGTCCATCATCAGCAATCCTTTTGCTTGC
Source organism: Chiloscyllium punctatum (assembly GCF_047496795.1). NCBI lineage: Eukaryota > Metazoa > Chordata > Chondrichthyes > Orectolobiformes > Hemiscylliidae > Chiloscyllium > Chiloscyllium punctatum. The sequence continues at coordinate 31,881,076 of NC_092769.1, read as the reverse complement.
TTTTCCTTTCTCTCTCTCTCTCTCTCTCCATCTATCTCTCTTTCTCTCTCACTTTCTCTCTCTTGATGGACATCACCCACTCAACACAAACCTCCCGCTCACCCTTCCTACCATCCCTGATATAATAATATTATTTTTCAGCTGCATTCAGTTTTGATAGGTTCACTGAACTCGAAACATGTTTTTTTTTCCGACCGACTGCCATACCTGCTGAGATTCTCCAACATTCTTTCAGACGGTGGACAATTTTATTTCAGATCGCCAGCATCCGCAATTCCTTGGTTTTTTCAACTTTAATGTTGTTGTTTCGCGGGATGCCAGCATCACTGGCAAGGGCAGTATTTATTGTCCATCCTAACTGCCCTTGACCACGCGGCCATTTGTCAAGGCAATATGGAGGCCACTAAATTGTTGTGGATCTGAGGTGACACTTAGTTCAGACAGGGCAAACATGTTAGGCTTCTTTACCAAAGTTTATCAATAAAATAAGAAAAGGAATCCTGATGGTTTATGCTTGCCATGAGTGAAATTAGGTTTCATTCCAATTTTTGATCTTGGAATTTAACTTTAGTCATCAGCTGTGGTAGGATTTCAGACAATGATTTTAGAGTCATGACTTGCGCCTCTGAATTACACAGTCAGTGACATTATTACTCTGTTTAAGAGTCCCTGTTGTCAAGTAACTGTAGAGACAAGAACAAGTTTGTGGTCAAATTATTTGTAACCGGAAGAGAGGTCAGAAGAGAACTGGAGCCATAAAATCTGTTGTTAACGAAGGGGTAGGTGATGGCGAAGTCAGGAACAGAATTCAGGCAGAGCTGGAGGTTGGGGATATTATGAAGGGGGTGTCAGCAGGTTTGAGCACAGAGAGAGTATATGGAGGTATAAAACAGTTCACAGTAAAAAGGAAGCTCAAGGTTGCGAACAGTCTTATTCCTTCTCAGATGTTTATGAGTAAGAAGTTTGGAAATGCATGAGAAGGAAGAGGTGTTTGTGACTGAATGTTTATGCATTTGTTAAATATAATCAACCAGAATAGCAATAACATTCAGCATTATTTATAGAATTGACAGAGATAGACTTACCAGGAACACCAGTAATAGCGAGGATGGGATAGTACCCAGCTTGAATAATCATCAGTACGGCTCGTATCCACAACTCTAACCATGGCCAATCCTGAGAAAGCCAATAAAGACCCCAGGATAAACTCCTGTCCATTGTTGGAACATTCCAGTCTAATGTTCTCAGATTCGGATCCATTGTTGGAACATTCTAGTCTAATATTCTCAAATCAAATCCATTGTTGTACAATTCTAATGTTCTGTGATTCTGATTTCTCTCTCTTCCTCTGTAGCTGCTGATTCCAATCTTGTTTAGGTTGACGCTGCGCCGAATACTATGGCATAATATGTTGAAAGAAGTCCTTAATTATGCAAGAGGGAAAGCCTCCAGTAACCCAGGTGGGTCCAGAAAGACTGATATTAATCACAGTCACTGAACAAACAGCTCCATTTAACCAATTTCACGGCAACTCTGATATATCACAATAATTGGTGTGGGTGGGATTTTGATATCGATGATTATTGGGCTCATGGCACATGTCCAGTTGTAAACATCGAGGTGAGGGAGAGACATAATTCTTTCTCTTCACAAACTCGATTATTCTGCTGTGTTTTGGAAATATAGGAATTGCTGGCCGTCTGTGTCTGATCACCAGGCCCTCTGCATCTTTTTGTTTTATTTATTTAGGTTTAACTTTGACTTTTGTCTGTCCAGCATTTAAGAACTTAGGTGGGTTTAGGCATTTTTGAGAGACACCTACGGAGCCATAGACGATGGAGATACAGTCCATTCCTTGTGTTCTTGCAGCCACGGCCTGGTCCTGTGGAGTGATGGTCAAACTCTCACAGAACCAGGACGCTTAATTTTACCTTTCACCAGTTATTGCTAGTGTCTCAGCAGGGGTGGAAGGCAGGAAATCTCTCCCCGGTTCTACACACTCTCTCTGTGATTTCTCTCTGAACTATCTTTTAATGTTCTTTCCTCCTGGATTGGAGAACTGCATGTCAGACAATCTGTTTCATGCATTTGTTTTTTGACCTTTGTGTGCTTATTGGATGATACCATATTGGAGCAGTTAGTGTATGGTAGTTAAATAAACTATTATTCTGCTAAGTTTTCGAACAGAATTAAGTTATTGCAAGTTCGTCTTCCTTTTGTTGTCTTTTACTGAAAGTCTTCGAATAAATTGTGTTTTGTTTAATGTCGAATATTTTGACCAAGTAAATTCTATCTCAAACACAGCACCTTAAATTTACCAGCGGAATGGGCCGAGCTGGAGGAGTGATAATCATGTCAAGAATTATATCGGTTACCCAATCCACCTCTAAGAACCAGCCCAGACACGTAAAAGCCCAGATGAGGTACCTCCTCAACATGAAGCGCTGCGTCGACCAGGCTAGTGTACTGCTCAGCAATCCGTTCAGGATCGAACACTGTTTAGAGCTCACAAGTTCACTACTTATGTGTCTAACAGTGCACTGATCTATAAATTTGGACTAAATGATCTGTTCAGCACAGGGCGCCGTGCAGAACACACAAAGGCATTGTTCTATACACACGGACTGGATATCTGTGCAGCATGGGGAGCTGTGCAGTAAATAGGAGTGAATTTATCTTTTAATGTGGAGCAGTTACCTTCCCAGCATATGCAGCTGTGTGCACCAATCGCTGCATTGCTGTGTAACACTGTATTAGATCACTGCCCAGCGTGGGGAACCTTGCAGCTCATGCTGGAAGCGACAGGATGTGCAGCACCTCTCCATTTCCAGCTCCATATCTCCAATGTGGCATGACACAGGAGTGCTGTGTGTGTGAAACTCACTGCCAGAGAGAGATGGTGGGGGAATCAGTTTAAATACCAACAACTGGGAGGAGCTTTGTTAAAAGCGAGGGGAAGATTGAGAGAGAATTTCAGAGAATGATCTGATGGTAGGTTTAAAAATTGTGAAATGAGAACATTTTGATAGCATCTTGCAATATAAGCCACTGCTTCTAGGAATGATGGGGTGAGCAGGATATTTGTGTAAGTTATGACTATTGAGAATTTTGGATAAGCATTTGTCCTGCAGCGTTGTAACTGGGAGTAGGATCAGCAATTCAATCGACTCACTGGGCTGAATCTACAATAATTTGTCTCAGTGCCATTTTCATTGAGTGTGACAGAAGGAATATCTGCACGAGGCACAGCTAGTTTCCTGGTGTTATCTTATCGAACTCACCTCATTAACTACACACCCTACCTCATGGTGTCCCTATCATTCCACGCCAGCACGATTTTCCCATCCATTATGGCTGGAGGTGCTCACCATCACCCGGATGCCCCTGGATATTCAGTAATCCCTGGTTCTTCTGCCATCATGAAAAGGCCAATGGGCACAATGTTGAGTTTTCTCAGTTTGGAGCTGCCCTGCACAGTTTACCCGAGCATGGCAGATAAAAGGAAATTATACCACAGCTTGATGTTTTTGTCAGGTGTGTTCAAGATGGTTTCCTTGCTCAGTATGGAGACAGACCAACAAGGGGAGAGGCCATTTTGGATTTGGTGTTCGGCAACGAGCCAGGACAAGTGTCAGAACTAATGTTGGGAGAGCACTTTGTTGAAAGTGATCACAACTGCCTCACATGTAGCATAGTCTGCGAGAGTGAAAGGAGCAGTTTCCGAAGGAAGATATTTAATAAGGGAAAAGGAAATTATGATGCTATCAGACAGGAATTGGGAAGTACAGACTGGGAGCAATTGTTCCACAGAAAGGGCACAGCAGACATGTGGAGACTGCTTAAGGAGCAGTTGTTGCGAGTGATACACAAATTTGTTCCTCTGAGATGGTAAGAAGGGGTAAGATTAAGGAACCTTACATGACCAGAACAGAGAAACTTCTCGTCAAAAGGAAGCAGGCAGCGTACGGAAGATGGAGGAAGCAAGAATCTAACACAACTTTAGAGGATTACAGGCTTGCTAGAAAGGAGCTTATAAATGGACCGAGGTGAGCCATGATGGGGCACGAAAAAGGCATGGCAAGAAGGATTAGGGAGAATCCCAAAGCATTTTTCTCAGACGTGAGGAATAAGAGAATAATCAGGGAGAAGGTAGGGCCGATCAGGGATAGCGTAGGGAACTTATGCATGGAGTCTGAGCAGATAGGGGAAGTCCTAAATGAGTTTTTTGCTTCAATTTTCACCAGGGAAAGGGAACTTGTTGTAAATGAAAACTTAGAGGAGCTGGTCTAGATCAAGATTAATGAAATTGATGTGTTCGAAATTTTGGAAAACATTCATATCGATACGTCCCCAGACCCAGATTTATCCTAGACAGCTCCGGGAAGCGAGAAAGGCGTTTGCTAAGCTACTGGTGAGGATATTTGCTTCCTCAGTCTCCACAGGAGTCGTACCGGAGGATTGGAAGGAGGCGAACGTTGTTCCTTATTTCAAGAAGGGTAATAGGGAAATCCCTGGCAATTACAGACCAGTCAATCTTACGTCTGCGGTCAGCAAAATTTGGAAAAAATTCTGAAGGATACGATTTATGACTATTTAGCAAAGCATTGTGTGATTAAAGCAGTAGGCATGGCTTTGTGAGGGGCAGGTCATGCCTCACAAATCTTATTGATTTCTTTGAGGAGGTGTCAAGACAGGTCGACGACAGTCGAGCAGTGGACGTGGTGCATGTGAACTTCAGCAAGGTATTTGATAGGGTTCCCCATGGAAGGCTCATTCATAATGTCAGGAAGTATGGGATACAGGGAGATTTGGTTATCTGGATTCAGAATTGGCTGGCTAGCAGAAGGCAGACAGTGGTTGTAGATGGAAAATATTCTGCTTGGAGAACAGTGTTGAGAGGGATCTCACAGGGCTATGTCCTTGGGCCTCTGCTCTTTGTAGTTTTTATAAATGACTTGGATGAGGAGGTTATGGGGTGGGTTAGTAACTTTGCTTATGACACAAAGATTGGAGGCGTCGTCAATAGTATAGAGGGCTACTGTAGGCTGCAACACGACATAGACAGGATGCAGAGCTGGGCTGAGAAATGGCAGATGGAGTTCAACATGGGTAAATGCGAAGTGATTCATTTTGGAAGGTCAAATTCGAATCCTGAATATAGGATTAAATACAGGATTCTTGGCAGTGTGGAGGAACAGAGGGAGGTGGGTGCACAAGTGCATAGATCCCTCAAAGTTGCCACGCAAGTGGATAGGGTGTCAAGAAAGCATATGGTGTTTTGGCTTTCATTAAAAGTGGGATTGAGTTTAAGAGCCGCAAAGTTTTTCTGCAGCTCTACAAGTCCCTTGTGTGACCACACTTGGAGGATTGTGTCCAGTTGTGGACCCCCTACTATAGGAAAGATAAAGGGGCTTTGGAGAGGGTGCAAAGAAAGTTTACCAGGATGCTGCCTGGGCTGGAGGGCTTGCTTTATGAAGAAAGGTTGAACAAGCTTGGACCTTTCTCTCTGGAGACAAAGAGGAGAGAGGAGATCTGATCGAGGTGTACAAAATAATGAGAGGAATAGATAGTGTCAATCCCCAGAGACTTTTCCCCAGGGTAGGATTGACTAGTACGATAAGTCATAGTTTGAAGATATTAGGAGGAAGGTAAAAGGGAGACGTCAGAGGTAGGTTCTTTATGCAGAGAGTTATGATTGTATGGAATGCATTGTCAGCTCCGTTGGTGGAAGCAGAGTCATTGGGGACATTTAAGCGACTGATGAACATACACGTGGATAGCAGTGAGTTGAGGGGTGCATAGGTTAAATTACTATATTTTACATTAGGATTAAATCTCAGGACAACATCATGGCCTAAAGGGCCTGTTTTGTGCTGTACTGTTCTATGTTCTATTTGGTATATTTAAAACAGACACAGATAAGTTCTTGATTGACAAGGGGATCAAACATAACTGACATGAAGAGGGAAATGGGGTTGAAAATCTATCATTCGTGATCGAATGGCGGAGCAGACTTGATGGTCCGAATCGCTTCATTTCTGCTCGTATAGAGTTGTGGCCTAATAATATTTCGGTCCTGGATGGCACGGTGTCTCAGTGGTTTGCACTGATGCCTCACAGCTTCAGGGAACTGGGTTCGATTTCCTCTGGGTGTTCTAGTTTCCTGCCACAGTTCAAAGTTGTGCAGGTTAGGTGAACTGGCCATGCTGAATTGCCGATTGTGTTCAGGGATGTTGATGTTAGGTGCAATAGCCAAGGGTCTATGTACAGTATTAGGGTAGAGAATGGGATTGGTTTGCATACTCTTTGGAGGGTAAGTATAAACCTGTTGGGCTGAAGGGCCTGTTTCCACACTGTAGGAATTCTAAGAAAATGCAGGTTGCTGCAATGTTCCAATGAAGCGCAACCCAAGCTCGATTAACACCTCACTTTACACTTTGGTTCATTACAGTCTGTAGGAGTCAATATTCAATTCCATAAATTCACAGCCTGAACCCACTATGGCTGTTCTCCTTTTTCTGTACACTCTCCCTCCTGGGCTCCCTAAGCTCGTGTCTTGTTTTGTTCCATTCAACAGAGAAAATCAATTTATAATATTTACACATTTATTTACACCCATTATATACCTGTGTCTCTTTCACCACAATTTCAAGCCCATTTGTCTTTCACACTGGGCCTCCAAACACTCTTTCCCACCTCTGCCAAGATACTAAAGAGCTCACTTTCCAATCCTTTACACGTCTGAAGAAGATTTACACTGGACGTGAAACATTACCATTGTTTCCCTGTCTCTGCAGATGTTGCCAGACCCCTGAGTTCCTTGAAAAATGAAAAGTTACAGAATACATTTTCAATACAGCAAAGATCATTGGATACAGGAAATCTGAAACAAAAACAAAAATTATTGGATTTACTGCGTGCTTTGAGGAACAGTCAGAGAACCCGAAAGATTACCTCTGCTTTCACTGCATAGATGCTGTCAGACTTGTCAGTGCCTTCAGCAATTTCTGTTTTTGAACAAGTTTCAAACATGTGTGTCAAAGCTGCTCACACGCCCTGTCCAACATGGAGCGCCATACACTGGGAAGTGAATGATAACGCAAGGTATACAAATTCATTTGTTCTGAAACTACATAAGGCAGTCATCACCGACACTACAGAGCTCTTAATCATGGTCATGGAGAGAAACAGAGGGAAACACATTCACTTTAAACAGAAGATATCATTACCGGTGGGGAAAAGATTCAGGTGAAAACGTTAAATGCTTTTGAGGAATGCGATAAATTGGAGGCATGGCATCATGAAGATACCCAAACTGGATGAGAATTTTTCAAAAAGGAAACGTTCCCACATCAGAAACCGGGATAGGGCACTGTGTACAGGGGAGAAGGGTGATTGGGTCCCTGTGCGAATTGAGGACAGGCAGCAGAATTGTATTGCAGATATTGCAGCTCAAACTGGGCATTCATGTGTTGTTGTAAATCATAGCAGCTGTAGTAGCAGCAGCAGCAGTAGAATTATATCCAACCACAATGTACTCTCTCAGTCTACCATTACCATGCAGCCGATCACCGGTTCAGTGATGAATGTGGGTGAACATGCCACGGTCAGAACCGTGTGTACCTAAACCTGATGATAACCCATTCAAGCTACCGCACTTACTGCTTACATTAACAAACAGCAGATCTAATATTTGATAAAGAGGGCGCCATGACCCCAAGACTGTGACCACTTCTTTTATAACCAGCTATGAATTACTGCTGGCCTGTCTACTCTTACTCTCACCTGTTAGAAAAATCCTTGTTCCTTTTTTTAGAGACGGTTCAAGACCTTCCCTCCTGTTACCATTTTGTTTACATCATTGAAAAACGTACTGTACCTTCCCCTGTGAGGAATGATGCAAAACATGGGTGTAAATTGTCTGTCTGCTCCCTGTAGCCAATTCTTCAGTCACACCCTCCAATTGTCCTCAGTATACTTTCCTAATTAATTTCACCTAAGATCACACAATCATCTTGAACTTTTTTTATATGCTCGGAAAAGTTCGTGCTGCTTGTTTTTGTATTTCTTGCCAATTGACTATATTTTGTCTTTTCTCCCCTTTTCCTCGCTTTCTAGATTGATACAGTCATATCGCGCACAAACAGACCCATTGGTCCAACTTGTCCATGCTGGCCAGGTTTTCCAAACCAAACTAGACTCATCTGATTGCATTTTGTCCATATGCCTCTAAACTTTTCCCATTCATATGTTTGTCCTACTGAGTTTGAAATGTTGTAGCTGTACTTGCATCTCCCACTCTTCCTCTGACAGCTCATTCCATATACACACATCACCCACTGTGTGAAAACATTGATCCTTCGTCCATTTCAAATCTCCCCTCTTTCACCTTAAACCTCTGCTTTCTATGGTTGAACTCCCCCATCCCGTGGGAAAGACCTTGGCTATTCACTCTATTCATACCTCTCATGATTTTATAAACTTCCACAATATCACCCCTCAACCTCCGACACGCTATCTGACACTAACTTTACGAACAAGCATTTACAGATAAAGCACTGCAAATTTGAAACAGTATTCAAATGACAGGTAAATAACATTCAGCCCAAGCTTCATACTGTGATTTGCTTTTTCTTCATGTTATAATACTAAGGCAGCAGGAAACTGTTACGAGTACCAATAAGAGGTCAAACACCTGAATTGCTTTGTCCAAATGGGGTGATGATCTCTACAGTGAAAGCACATCACAGGCCTGAACCATATAAGAAGGGGAATCCTTGTACCACACGGTCAGCGTGCAGTTGCCTTTAGCAGAGTGAGATGAAGGCTCATTATATCTTTTGAAATTTGGATCGCAGTGTGAATTCAGTGCAAAGGGGAGAGATGTTTTCAATAAGGTTTACTCAAAGAAGGAAACTTTCCAGAGTGAGATATGTGGGAGGTGTAAAACAGCATGAATGGAGAGACCGAGCCACACTGAGACCAAAGGCAAAGTGGCAGCACTAAACGCAGCTTGATGCTACTGCAGAGGAGGTAGACTTGATCAAAGAGTTTCAGGTGAAGTGGGGAGGGACCATAATGTAGGAAATGTAATCTGTAATTTGAGAGGGAGAACCTGGAATCACAAAGGGGACACGAGCAGGGAAGAGGATGGAGCAGCAATGGCAGTAGTTTCTGGGGGGAGTTCAGGAAGCACAGCTGAAATTCATGTCTAGCATATGCTTCTGGTCCCTGAAATAGACATTATAAATCTGGCCCTCCACTAATGCTCATCAATTGTATCCTTGAGAGTCTTTGTCAACCATGTGTGCTTCATCTGCTTACTGAGTTCTTCTTTTGAACAGAAACAATAATTACTGAACGGTTTGGGATATCTGCTTGAATGTCTGCTCACGTATACTCACTGGCCTTCCTCTGGGTCTATTTTCACATACCGCTTCCGACCAGATGTGAGGCAGAAATCCTCAAATTAGATGCCTGGTTCTTTTCAATCATTCAGGGGGATCTTCTGCCTGTGGCTGAATACAAGATCAGTGAAGGCTGACTCCATTCTCCAAGTTTGTGCATCTCTGTTGTTTCTGTTTGACGATGCCACATTCCTGTGAGCTGCGTCTAATGTGACCTCATTTCCATCAAACCAGAAATCCCCCAAATCTGGTGGACAGGGCCTTCAGCTATGCCTGTCCCATCTCCCACGGTGTTGCCCTCAATCTGTCCCCTCCATCCCAGAACAATGATAGATTTCTCCTTGTCCACACTTTCTACTGCCAAGAATCCACATTCACATATTCATCTTACGCCATTTCCACCATCTCCAGCAGGACAGCATCATCAAACACGACTTCCCCTCCTGCCCACTGTCAGTATTTCACAGCGACCGTTCCCTCTGTGTCACCGACCATCACCCCGAACGTTTTCCCACTCCCCCATCGCACCATCCCATGCAATTACAGAAGCTGCAACACTTGTCCATTCATCTCTTCCCTCCTCACTGTCCAATGCCCCAAACATAGCTTCCAGGTGAAGCAGCATTTCACTTGTAACCTTTCAATCTGATCTACTGTCTTTGCTGCTCATAATGCAGTCTCTTTATATTGGCTAGACCAAATTAGGATTGATTTGAGGAACACACCCACTCTGTCTGTAGAAATAACTCTGACCTTCTCATTGCTTCCCATTTCAATAACCTACCTTGCTCTCATGCTAACATTGCAGCCCTGGGCTACGTTACAGCCTTTAGGAGTTAATATAGAATTTCACAATTTCACAGACTGTTATAACTGTTCTCCAATTTCCGTACAATCTCCCTCCTGGCCTACCTATGACCTTGGTTGTATCTTCTTCATCTTTAACTCAATAGAGAGAACCTCTTTCTCCCATTCACATCTTAATTTAAAGCTATTTCACATGATCTTCTTGTTCACCACTACTAAAAGCATGTTTATCTTTGGCCACGCCCTCTTTTACCCGTCAACCCACTCCCCACATCTGTCAAGGGATTATAAAGCTCATTTTTCAATCCTTTTTCAGTTCTGAAGCAGTGTCATACTGGAATTGAAACAGTAACTCTGTTTCTCTGTCTCTGCAGATGATACCAGACCTGTTGAGTTTCTCTAGAAATGAATAAGCTCAGAACAAGTTTTCAGTTAAACAAATTACTATGGATACTGGAAATGAAAATGCAAAAATTGCTGGAGAAAATGGGAGCTTTGTCGAAGGGTCACTGGTCCTGAAAGACTAACTCTGATTTCACTCCACAAGATGCTGCCAGACCTGCAGAGTTTCGTCAGCAATTTCTGGTTTTGAACAAGTTCCATAGACGTGTGTTAATGCTGCTCAAACGCTTTGCCTAACACGGAATGCACTGTGATGTGACCAATAATGCAAGGTGCACAGATTACTTGATCTGAAACTGCATAAAGCTGGTATCACTGACACTGCAGAGCTCTTAATCATGGTCAGGGAGAGAAACAGAGGGGAACACATTCACATCCAACACAGAAGATGGCATTGGGGGAATGGAAAAGATTCAGATGCATATGTTAAGGGGTTTGAGTAAAGTCACATACTGGAGGCGTGACACCAGGGGGAGACCCTCAGCAGAATCAGAATAGGAAAATGGAAGTGTTACCACATCAGAAACCAGGTTAAGACGTTGAGTACAGGGCTGATGGGTGAATAGGTCTTGGTGTGAACTGGGGGATAGTCAGTAGATTTGAATTGAACATATTGGAGCTCAAAGTCGGCATTCATGTGGTGCAGTAGAATCACAGCAGCAGCAGAATTGTATTCAACTACAATCTGTAACATTTTCGCCAGGATAATCCCTCAGTTTACCATTACCATCAAGCTGATCTATGGTTCAGTGATGAGTGCGGGTGAACATGATAGGGTCGGAACCATGTGTACCTAAACCTGATGACAATCCATTAAAGCTACCGCACTTGACTGGTTACGTTCAGCAGGACTAATATCTGATACAGAGGGCAAAATGATCCCATAACTAACAGATCATATCGAAGTAGTACAGTGCTGCCACATCCAGACATAAATGTCGATGGACTTTTAAACAACTTACTGGAGGAGAGGACTCCATAAATATCGCCATCCTATTTCACGGGACAGCTCTGTACATCAGTGTAAAAGACATGGTTGTATTATCTGCACCGTCCTCAGCCAGAAGTGTTGAGTTGATGATCCACCTCGCCCTCACCATGCTGCCCGCAGAATCACAGATGCCAGTCTTTAATCGATCTGATTCACTGTATGTGACATGAAGAAACAGCTGAACACAGTAGATAAGACAAAGGCAATGGGCCGTGACACCATTCCTGCAATAGGACTGAAGACTTGTGCTGCACAACAAGCCGTGTGCCTGGGGAAGCTGTTTCATTCAATCTCCAACTCTGACATCTCCCTGGCAATGTGGAAATTTACTCAGCTATGTCCAATCCCATAACAAGGGAATAACAACAGTTATTCTACGCCTGAGTCCCATCGCGATAATCACATTGGTGGGAGTTCTTTTTGACAGAGCTGTCAAGCAGCACAGAAATAACCAGCCCAGTGTGGTTTCAGATAGGTCCCCATTGGAGATGGTGATGTTATGGAAAATTCACTGGATTACTTATCCAGACCAGGCTAATGCTCTGACAGCAATTGGACGTTATAATTAATAAAATATCGAGATGCTAATCCTCGAGTCATTAACAGTGACCTTGAATCCAATGTCGATTGTAAACACCAATTTCTTTCCTCAATGTACTTTCAGGAAGTGAATCTCTCGTGCTTTCCTGGTCTGGCCTAAACGTGACTCCAGACATACAGACATGTGAAAAACCCTTCAATGGTCTCGGAAACGGCCAACCAAACACTCTATTGTATCAAACTGTTCTGGGGCAATTAAAGGATAAAACTGGACAGATCACCCGGCACCACTCTCAGTATTGGAACGGAAAATACTACCGTATTGACCCTGCAGAGATCTCCTTCCTAACATCTGAGAGCAGGTGGCAGCATTTACAGAGCTTTCCCACAGACTGCACAGAAACATCGGAAAATGACTAGGTCATTCAACACACTGAGCATCCTCCATTCTAGTTCATGGTGAAAATCTCCTCAATTCAGTTTGCCCGACACAGTGTTCATATCCTTTAGTATGATTAAACATCAGAACATACAAAGTAGGAACTACTGTATTCGCTTTGGTCCATCAGTTTAGATCCTCCATTCAATATACAGACAGTTATCCAGTCAAGGTGTGTTTATTTAGTGCAATTTCGCTGTAACACAATTAGTGAATTGTGCTCCTTTCTTTATAAAGCGAGCTCCCGTTCACTGTTATGTGAGTCCGTCTCTGGCACCAGAAGAACAGCAAATCCCATCCTCAGGATCCCTCTGTCTGCCAAATGCACCCTCAGTGTACTTAGCTAAAGCAGGAATGTAATCTGCTCTGCAAGCTTTGAAACTGAGCCTGAATGTGGGATTTGTAGTCTACATTTAGAAGGAAATTAATTTCAAACAGTAGGGGAATATCTTGGAGAAAACTGGAATTCCGCATTGGCATCACGTGGTCAGTCAGCTCGCGCGCTTTCTGGTGAAGATCTTGGTGAAAGGTACAGTGCTGTAGTCATTGAATGTAGTGTTAAAGTGTGACATTTACTGTTCTAACTCATTACAATATACGGTTCAAAGATTTATGTAGCCCATGGTATTGTTTGCAGGCACAGGGAGAACGTGCAAACTCCACACAAATAGTGACCCGACTCTGAAATTGAACCCAGATCTCTGGTGCTGGGAGGCAGCAGTGCTAACCACTGAGCTACCCACTGTGGGCAGCGCAACTTCCTGCACAATTCAACATTCGAAATGTGGCAAAACAGTAGGGAGATTCCATAAGTCCCCAAACTTGTCATTGAGCAACAGGAGGAGGACATTGAGATCTTGAGCGGCTTGGTCAGGAACAAGTGCAGGACATGCAAGCCATCGAAACTAGAGTGGAGGAACATCAGGAGGACATTCTTCCCATCGTGTGTGTAAAGCAGGAACAGAATGAGTCCAATCAGTCACCTATGCCTCTTACACAGCAATTGGAGCCGATCGTTTACAGCTTCGTGCCTATTTCACAGGTATTGAAACGGACTGTCGAGGTTATGGAAAGGGAAGAACTTCGAATAACCAACTTCACCCGGGAATGAAAAGTTATGAGCAAACGATTGGGACTGAAGACAAATTGTTCAAATCTATTATTAAGGAATTAACATCAGGAGATTTTGAATGTCAAACTACATTCCATCAAAGTCAACATGATTGTATTAATGATAAATCATGTTTGAATGATTTTCCTAAATTTATTAAGAAAAAGTTGGACAAAAACGTTGAATAACAGGCATCTGAAAGATGTATTATATCTGGATTTCAAGAAGGCATGCTTGACAAATGATTAATATGCAATAAAAGAGCACACGGGGTTAGGACAATTTATTTGCTTGGAGAGAAAATTGGCTAACCAATAAAAACCATGGTATGGAGGTGCTAGCTTTGGACTGGGTTGAGTAAGGTCAATAATCGCATGGCACCAGGTTATAGTTTGACGCGTTTATTTGAAAACACAAGTTTTCATTGTACCGCTCCTTTGTTAGGTGTTAGAGAGAAAAGACCTTAGGCACAAAATTTATAAGGAAAAGATGAAGGGATTGCACAATACATGCACATGAAATGAACATACCAAAGATGGCAGCTAAATCTTTAATCGGTTAGAATGGGGATGGAGGTTTTCATTGATGAATATGCAAATCCAAGAGTTCCTTTCAAGTTCTGCCTGGAGATACCTCCAGGAATTATCAATGTAAAGGAGGTGACCCCTCCAGTCAGACAACTGGCATTTAGGCATTTGGTCTTGTTTGGAGTCTGTATGCGTCTTAACCTGGAATCAGTTTGGCTTTATTTCCAAAGTAGGAGTTCATAAAATATCGCATTGACTGACTGGCTACGAATGGCATATTTTTTTGTGAGAAATATTATGCATCTGGAAATATAAACTGGCAAATGAAACTTACAGATTAGACGTGTGTGTGTATCTGTGTGTTTGCACTCACGTGTGTGTGTGCGTTTGAAAACAAGGTGGAGTGCCTGTGGGAGGGAGAGAGAGAGAATGTGTTTGTGAGAAAGTGAGGGGGAGTATGTGTGTCTTTGTGAGGGAGAGAGAGGGTGTGTGCGTGTGAGAGAGGGGAGTGTGTGTGTGTGTGTGCATGTGAGAGATGGGGGCGTGTTTGGTTGTGGGGAGGAGAGGATGAATTTGCATGGATGTATTTAAAGGGGACAGGGAAAGGATGTGTGTCTCCTCGTTAAAACACAGGAAGATTTGGCAGATCCCTTCCCCCCCCCACACACTCTGTGGTTTCAGAGCTTCCCCTCTCTGCCCCATTTGCTCTTCATTCTGCAGACCCAGATGTTGTAACAACAGTCACCATGACTCATCCAGAGTTGGGTCACCAAATCCTCAGGTCTCCCTGAATATCTGAGGCAGCTCACAGCACAACCTCCAGCAAACCATCCCCATCACCTACACTAACCTTTCTTTAACAGGAGTCAGTCAGAAGCACCTCATCTCCAAGTTAGAGTCGTGTTCCTTGACAATAATACTCTCGGGGTTTCCTCATGTTATGGACGGCACAATCATCTGAGAGGGACAAACACAGGCCTTCAGTGGTCAGGCACTGACCAAGTTTCAAAGACGTGTCTCAAAGCTGCTGGGACCCCCTTTCCAACTTGGAGCAACAGCCCGCCACATACCATTGCATTGTTTCTGCGCTTCATAATGCCAGCACTCAATACCCTCGGGATCCAAAAAACAACACCAGGGAAAGGTACAGAAAAAAAACAAACAATTAATTAACTGATAACATGTGGAGAAAATATGGATAAGGAGACAGGGGAGTGGGAGTAACTGGAGAAGTGAGGCAATGGTGAGTCCAATCACAAGAATGAGAGCATTATTTATAATTATTGCCAGAACAGTTGAAATGGTTAGTTACATCATATTGTGATTCTGCCTCATAGAACCATCCCAGACACCATAAAGTGGGACAAGGTACCAGCCAGAATGGAGAGCCATCCAGACCATGCTCGTGGACTAATCTATAAACTGGACTACCTGTCCAGCATGGGCACCATTGCAAAACATTGCCTGTATATTGCTACTAAACTTGCACTACAGAAATGTCTTGCACGGGAAGAATTGTAACCCATGCAGTGAGTGACAGAAAATAGGATCCCACAAATGTATGGCTCTGTGTCTCCACTGCCGAAATTGTGTGTGTGTGTGTGTGTGTGTGTGTGTGTTTTGATGGCAGTAGATATGTAATTTATTATTTGAGAGAGAATAGACACAGAGGATATCAGCTTAAATGTGAACAACTGACAGGGCTTTGTGTAATTAAAAGAGGGAGACTGAGGACCGTGTCATAGTCAGAGGTGACGATGTGCTTGTGAATATTAAAGTAAAGGCATTGCCAGAGCCAACAACAATATAAAGCAATCCGTACAGGAATGATGGGATTTTGGTCTGCCTTTAGATACAAGCCGTGGAATCATTCGCTTTATTAAGACTGTGTTCATAGCTGAAGGTTCAAACAGCAGATGGGATGAACCAGTGAAGTATAATCTGCAGTTGTCAATAGTTAAAATAAGAAATGACCAGGGTATGGTGTCAGCAATCAGCTTGTGGCCAAAGGGATCACCGTAGTTGTGACTCGTCTGTTTCAGCCTCAGTTATTGGCCAGGGATGAGATGGAGTCAGAGGAAAGAAATGGAGTTTGCATCCAGAACAGAAGACAGTGACCTCCAAGCTTTCAATATTTAAATAGCAAGTGCAGTGATGCAATGAATCCTGGTTCATGCCTGAAAGTGAGTAGGTCAACCAACAAGGCCCAGTGCCAGACCTACAGAAGGAGAGAAAGAATGAATAAGTTCACTGTTGTTTGTTGTGGTTTGGAGCGTGAATACTTACAGAGTACAGTAAATGAAAAGAACAGCAATACTGTCACACATGGTTAATGCAAATAATATATTGACAGTGATACTTACCAGGGACACCAACAATAGCCAGGATAGGAAAATAAAAATATTGAATAATGTAAAGTGCATATCTGTTCTGCGATGGTAACGCGGATAATAAGTAGAAAGAATCCCAACATAATAGGATAACCTCCTGTCCGTTGTCGGAACATTCCAGTCTATTGTATTCAGATTCTGATGCACTGTTAGAACTGTCCAGCATAACGTTCGCAGATTCTGATCCACTGTTGGGAACTTTCCAGTCTAACATTCCCAGTTTCTGATCTTTCCCTCTCTCTGGACCAGCCGATACCTGTTAGTGCTATCAGTGATGCTCCCGCCCATACATATTGATGGGAGCCATTTTGTCATTAAAAGATGGAAACCCTCCACTGGCATA
The DNA here is from genome assembly GCF_047496795.1 of Chiloscyllium punctatum. NCBI lineage: Eukaryota > Metazoa > Chordata > Chondrichthyes > Orectolobiformes > Hemiscylliidae > Chiloscyllium > Chiloscyllium punctatum. The sequence goes on along the minus strand of NC_092769.1, from coordinate 31,864,119 downwards.
ATTAGAATCCACGGAGACTGACATTAGTCACATTCACCAAATAAACAGGTTCAGTTGACCAGTTCCTTACATCATTTTACATAACAAAATGGAAGGGCACATTTACTCGGTTTGGATGGAATGGATAAGGGTTGCTGAGGGATAGACCATAAATTTTTCAATCTTTTAAATCTGATTTCGCTGTATGTGGGTGTATTGTCGGAACAATGAACTGTTGTGTATGTTTCACCCTGTTCATAAAAGGAGACAGGAATAAAATAACAGACGACCTGCATAAAATATATGGTGGAGAATTTTCTCGATACCTTTGTGTAATGCTGCTCCAATTAGAACTTCCCTGTTATTAAGTCCTTTCTTAACCTTGTGACATCATTCAGAGCATTGAAACTGCTACTCAGGAACAGGGAGAAACAGGAGGTAGTCACTCAACTGCTCTAGACTGGGACACAGGGACAGGAGACAGTGTTCCAACTGTTGAAGACGGAGACAAAGGGACAGGAGATAGTCACTCAACTGCTCTAGACTGGGACACAGGGACAGGAGGCAGTCACTCAGCCATTCGAGACTGGGATACAGAGAAATCTGGAGGCTTGTGAGGAACCAGATTTCTGTTCCCAAGGAACTGGGGGATTTGACACACTACCCTCCAGTCTGGGATACTAGGAAAAAAAAGGGAAATTGGCTTGTTACTAACAGAAATATCTGAATAAGTTGCATGAGCTAGCCGTTCAATCCTGCTCCAACATTCTTCAAAAACATGGCTGATCTGATTTTCATTCCTTCTTTCCATTTTACAGAGATTACCCTCTCCGCAGCCTTTCCTCTATTTGTTGGTCATGTTTCAGATCTAGATGCTGTAACTACAGTCACCATGTTTCATCCAGAGTTGGGTCACCAAGGCCTCTGGTCTTCCTGAATTTCCACAGTAGCTTAAAGCGCAACATCCAGGAAACCATCCCCAGCATTTCCACGAACGTACAAAAACTAGAGTCAAGTTAAATGTTAGTCAAGTGCAAATGAGAAGCCTGGTCTGAATCACTAACAGTTGTGGGGATTCCTCATGTTACTGACCACCTGAGCAGCAGAGAGTGATTAACACAGACATTCAATTGATAGGCACAGAGCAAGTTATAAACATATGCTTCAAAACTGCTAAAACCGTACCCTCCAACATGGAGCACTGGGCAGGACACTGGGACACACACAGAAACAACACATGCACACAGACCCACACGTATACACAGACACATTAGCATCGTGTGGATATAACTAGATAAGTTATGCTTGAAGCTGGGATCAAGGCTTGTTGTGAGAAGGCAGGAGAATTGGCTTGAAAAGCATGTCCGCCATGGTCAATAGCTCAGTAGACTGAATAGGCCAAATGGCCTTTTTTCTGCTCTAATTATTTACAGTAACGGCACATGCATTTGTCTATGCTTGTACGTATACTTGTATGTGCATGTGTCTGTGTGTGTCCGTGTTTTTGTGTCTGTGTTGTTGTGTGTTTGAGTGTGCCTGAGTGTACATGTCTGTGTGTGTGTTTGAGTGCGTCTGAGTGTGCTTGTCTGTGTATGCATCTGTGTGTGTGTCTGTGTGTTTGTGCTCCTCAGTAATTTTAGAAATGGGAATATCAATGTACATTTTTGTAATTTATATTCTATTTGACATTCACCGTTCCATCATAGTTTGAGGAACCTTATTTTCGTCATGAATTTGTTATTTTAACAAATGAACGAAATCAACCTGACCTCTTCTGAGGATGACCCTGACCCAATGTGAGACCAATAACATTGGCCATATCATCAACCTGGTTACACCGATAATTTGCTGTGACCAATGGGGGAGTAACAGTAGAAAAGAAAGCAGTTACCTAACAACCCAAGGAACTCAGTTACCCAACAACCAGTAAGCCTGACATCAGTGGTGGGTGAATTGTTGGAGGGGATTCTGAGGGATAGCCAATTGCATGCATTGACAAAGGCAAGGATTGATTGGGGACAGTCACCATGGCTTTTTGCATGAGAAATCGTGTCGCACTAATTTGACTGAGTTTGTTAAAGAGGTGACAAAGCAGATTGATGAAGGCAGTATTGTAGATGTTTTCCATACAGACTAGAACAAGTTGATAGACAATGTTCTGCATATTCGGCAAGTCAGAAAGGATAGGACACATGGGAACCATTGCACCGACGCCAAGTGAATACAAATTAGATTGAAGGGAGGAGACAGAGGTTGGTAGAGGATTGAATTTCAGACTGGAGGCCTATTTTAAGGTACGAGGGGAAATATTTTAGAGAGAAATTAGACGCAATGTTTTCATGCAGGGGGAGGTGTCCATGTGGAATTAATTGCCAGAGGAAGTGGTGGAGTCTGGCATCTTGCTGGGTATCTGAATAAGGAGGTTTAGAGGAATATGAGTTAAATGATCTTAAATCAGATTCGATCATAATGGGATGTCTGGTCAGCACTTACACATTTGCATGCTATATGACTCGATAAGAGGGATGAGCAGAAATTCTAAACAGGCAATTCTCTTCCCCACAAGTTTGTGATGTCTCTTTGTTTATATTTATTCAACGCTGAGTTAGTTAAATATTGGACAGAGAAGTGATTCTTGGATAACGGCACATAGACAGGAAAGTGAAGCTGAGACCACAACCTGATCAGCCACAATCTTAGTCCCTGGTAGAGAAGGCTCAAAGTGCCTAATGACCCACTCCTGCTCCTCAGTCCTATGTTTCTGTGTTCCATTCAGCCCATCAAGCCTGCAAGACCGGAGCAATTAGAGGCTAGCTACCCCTTTCACAGAAATAGAGGAGACCATTCAGCCCCTCAAAACTGTCAAACCCTGTTTGGGATTGTTTAGAAAGTGTAATTGGAAAACCCCTGCTGTGGTATGAAAGAGGCTCCTCATCACTCATAACCGAGGTTCCCCTTTCTGCAATTTGAGCTTCGTTTGTTGGTCAAGTTGTAGACCCAGTTTCACTGTGAGTACAGCCGCCATTCCTCACCCAGAGATGGTCCAGACAATCTGGCAATATTCAATAACAGACCTTCCAGGAAATGAACAGCCTCTACTTTCCAATAATAGAATGCGAGAAGGCCACAAAAAGGGATATGTCATTCATCCACACGCCACGACACCACCAACCCCCACCACCATTCCCCCACCCCTCCCCGCAAGCATGTCTTCACCCACAATAAGGTCTAATATCCTCTTTCATGTCTAATTCTTCATAGCCCTCAACTCTGGTCAAATAGCACTCCTTGCCCCCACACTGTGACCTATTGATATGAGCAAAAGACATGAACACAAGGGCTCAGGGAAGAGTGACCGGCCCTGACATCAAGGCAGCATTTAACTAAGGATGGTCTCAAGAAGCCAGAGCAGGATTGTGCTTAATAGGAATGAGTTGTAAACTTCCCTGGTTAGAGTGATTTAAAGCATAGAGCACAATGATTGTGGTTTGAGGACAAATGTCCACGCAGTCCTGAACATGTCTGCAAACGATCCTCAAGGTAGCTTCCTCAGCACAAACATCTTCAGCTGCTTCATAAATATCTTGACCCCATCATAAGATTAGAAGTGGTGGTGTTCACTGACGATCACACAATATTCAGGAAAAATGTCCCCCTTCATCGCCTGAAATAGTCTCTGTCCATGTGCAACAAGACCAGGACAACAGTAAGGCTTGTGCTGTTGGAAGTATCGGTAACATTCATGTAACAGTGCAGCTGGACAGTGCACAATTCCACAGTTAAAAGGAGGAGATTATTCAGCGCCTCACGCTGGCTTCACAGGAATATAAGGAAGTCATTCAGCTTAATTAAATTATTAGAGAAGTGTAGAGATAGCCCATTTTGTGCCTCCAACCAATTACACGGAAAGAGAAGGAGTCACGTGTTATGGACGACAGCAGAGCTCCTCAAGAATATTTGAAGGCATTGGCCTAGCCTCTATTAATAATTAAGTGTTCTGATGCAGTAATATCGCAAAAAATATGTACTTGGCAAAAAGGAAAGATCAGACACAGATTCTCAGATGCAGTTCTACAATCGAGGAGGGAAAACAAATCAAGTGAAAATTTAGAGAGTTGCAGCCAGGAGACTTCCACTGAAGCTTCCAACTCTGTGGTGACCCCAATAGCTTCTGATGTTACTGATAAACCAGAACACTTCCTGTAATATGGCTTCCAGAACTGCACACAATATTCTATTCATAGCCTAACCAATGACATGTTTAACTCAAATTATGTCGCCTCGATGAATGAACACTATGCCTACAGTCCCGTGTGATTTCTTAACTGGTTATTATACTGTCCAGTCACATTCACGGATATGTGAAGAAACACCCTCTGACCTCCCTAGTGCTCAGCTATTCATTGAATTCTCCCCTGTCTGGTTGCTTCTTACAAAGTGCATCACCTCGTATTTATGAGGGTTCCATTCCATCTGCCATTGATCTGACCATCTGACTATTCCACCTGTATATTCCTGTAACATAAGGCCTTCCTCCTCACTGCCAACCACCTGGCCAATCTTTGTGTCAACAAAAAATTACTTATTACTGTCAGCCCCAACCCCCGACCACCCCCTCCACATTCACACTTACATAATTTATGTATACCACAAATAATTAGATACACTGCACTGCTCGCTGTGGTACACCACCAGATACCGGTCTATTTCTACCTTATTTCCAGTAACTTGGGACCACATAGCTGTTCTCCAGTCCTCTAGCGCCTCCCTTGTGTGGTCAGTTTCGACTTAAACATTTAGGTCAGGACATTTCCTCTCTTGTCTCCAACAGCATCCTGCGATAAACACATTTGGACTTTACATCATCCAAAATCATCAATCCCAACTTGCATTTTATATCAAACTGTTCGAGAGCTTCCCAGTCCATCTTCTTGAATTCTGTACCTGCATCTTCCTTCTCCCAAATCAAACAGGTGTGAAGTTCTCGTGTTACAGTCTATCAATGTTCTCCAGTTTCATATAATGATAACCCCCTTGGTTTCGAAATAGGTCCTAATTTTTCCCTGGTTATTCTGTTCTGCTTGATGTTTTTGCAGAACATCTTGGGTTCCCCCTAACTTTGCCTGCTGCACTTGTTCATTCCCCTGTATGAGTCAGTCTGCTGTGGGTGAATTTTCTAAGTTTTCCTGAGATCACCTCTCATTCTTTGAAACAGTATAGAACACAGGTACAATCTCATCCACACTGCATGCAGTCTGTGCAGAACGCCTTTACATCGATATTCCAATTTCCGCTAACTGAAGGCAAACTTCACTTTTACCTTTCCATTTCCAAAAGTCACCCCGAACCACGTTAGTTCAATTTTATTTACTATTCACTTTCTGAGCTCTTGAACATCCACTTGAATATCTATCTTTCTAAAATCCAGTAGTTCTCCACTGTCTGCTCCTACAAAAAACATCTTCAAACCATTTCAAAAAGCTCTGCACCTGAAGCCAGATAAAGTGAATCATTCACCCTCTCTTTCTTCCCTTTTGTGATAAAATTGGTTGTTTTTGATTCTCAGTATTGCTCTCTGCCATATTATGTGAGTAAGGAAAGTGACTAAGGGAAAAGGACCACGAGAATCACAACCAGCAGGACACAGCAGCAATGGATACATCCGCGGCTGTGACGTCAGCCTCTGCAAACGCTCCAGGAGACTTATCTGTGGAGTAGAGCCTGGTCTTGGAGTTCAGAGCCTGCGAGAGAAGATTGATTCAGCGATGAAGGAGACCTAAACCAGGCTGGAAACTGCAGAAGCAGGACCAGGAGACGAAGAGTCTCGGGCCGTGCAGTGTTGAGATGGAACAGCGGACCACGGGCTTCAGAAACCATGGCAAAATCCTCGGCGGGTCGGGTCCATGCCCTGGAGTGGTAGGTTACGGCCTTAATAGAATAGGTCGACGTCTTCGAAAATCGGGACGGTCAGAAGAACATCAGCCTGGTCGGGCTGCAGGAAAGAGAAGAAGAAGGCTAGCTCGTCAGCTTCTTGGAGCAATGGCTCATACAATATCTGAAGCTGGAAGTAAGGGCAGACTGGGTGCGCGTCGAGTGGGCCGAGCGGGTCGCAGTGTTCAAGCCTGGATCAGACCAGCGCCCCCACCCGGTACAAGTGCAATTCCAGCACATAGAGAGAAAAAAAAGTGCTGTCAGCTTCTCGAGCTCTGGGGAAAGATCCATAGGCTCTGATATACAAAGGATCACGAATTATGTTTTTCGAAGACCTTTCTACGGCTGTGGTCCGCAAGAAGCAGGCCTTTGATAAGGTAAAATGGAGGCTGAGTGATGTGAATAATTTGTTAGGATATTCGGCAATCTTATCTTTCAGCCATGGGGAGGGTCTGTGTTTAATTTTGACTCACCGGTAAACGCAAAGGACTTCCTGTACACCTTAAAATAGACTGGCTGGTTCAAATAATATGGACAATTCGGTTCTCTTTGATTTCTCTGGGGTTTGCCTGGTTTACCTCGTTTTTTTTAGTATGTGGATGTCCCATTTTTTCCCTTTTCTCTCTTCTCCTTTCTTCCTCCATTCCCATTATCCTTTGTTTTTCTATCATTTGCTTTTCGCTTCTCTCACTTAACTCAGAATGGGAAAGGGAGTTTGGGAATGGTGGGGTCGGTTACATTTTGTTTTACCAGGACTGCCTCAGGTCAAAGTATGGATGGGACGGATTGAATTCCCACTTTGAATTTTCTTGTTGTAAGATGCGTGCAACTTTTTAAAACTTTGTTTTGCCTGGGTTTGGGGAGCAGCTTCAGCTAGGATGAGCCATGGGGGATTGGTGGGTAATATGAACACCCACTGCAGGAAGGGGGAAAGTCTCCACTTATTTGTGTTATATGTTGGTTTATTGTAGAAATAGTTGTTAGAAGTTTTGATTTGGATGTTATTGTAGTAATATTTTCAAGTTTGTATGAACTGTTTACTGCTTTCACTTGGCGCGCTATAAATGGGGTTCTTCTCCCAGTGGGTCATGGGCTGCTTCAGATGACTATGGCTAACCGCTCGTTTAAATGGTGCACCTGGAACGTTAAGGAGAGTCACTCACCGATTAAAAGAAAAACATACTTTCAAGCCTCAGAAAGGAAGGTGTTGGTGGAGCCTTGCTACAAGAAACACATCTAACTGAAAAGGAGCACTTAAAGTTACAGCAGGGAAGGTTTGGCTTGGTGTTTATTTCATCCTTTAATTCAAAAAGTAGAGGAGTAGCTTCATTCAGTCATACAAACCTTCTGCTTCAGTTGTTTGACCAAATTAAGGACGATCGTGAGTGGTTTCTGATCCTTAAAACTTTAATACATGGAGAAGAATATGGAACATTGTATAATATTGCCCCCCTCAAATTTCTAATGGTTGTGCCCTCCAGGTTGATGATCCTTGGGGAACATCGTACCATTAAAGGGGAGACTTTAACCGACTTATGGATCCCAAAGTGGCGAGGATGTCAAGGGTTCTCACGGGTATTTCCCAGCCATCAAGGCAGCTGGTGGACCTGAACACAGAGCTGCGTTGGTGAACGTTTGAGATGTCTTCACCCTGAAGGTCGGGTTTTCACCTTTTTTCTAACCCACGTAAGTGCTATACCAGGATTCACATATTTTTTGCGCCATTGGCCTTTAAAAATTCGATGCTGTTTTGCAAAATTCTGATCATGCAGCAGTGTACGTGGATGTTCAGGCTGATGGAGATGGGACAGGCTCACAGCACTGGCGCATGGATCCTTGCCTCCTGAAAGATAGCAAATTCATTGAGCACTTTTTGCGGGAATTTAAGTTTATATTAGGACGTTAACTTGGGTACGGCCAGTAATCTGTCAGTGTTCTGGAATACTGCCAAGGCCTATGCAAGGGATTTGATTATTTCTTGTTCGGTGACTCGGATGCGGCAGAAGGGAAAGCAGTCGCGTATGCTTAAGTCTTAGCTCAAGGCAGCTGAGACAGCATAATTTGACAGACTTTCTGTAACTAAGTTGCAGGAGATTACAGCCCTCCGGGTTGCTCAGAAAAAATGTGCTCACCCAGAAAGCAAAGAGGGAGATTTCCTTTGCGAAACAGCGGTTATTCGAGTCTGGTGCTAAACCGAGAAGGCGCACTTGGCCCGAAAGAAGAGTGCCCAAATCTACTGCATCCATTAGAGAGGGTGCTGGTACTATCACCTGCGATCCGAAAAGGTTTAATGCAGCATTCAGCAAGTTCTACTCTGGATTGCTCCAGTCAGAGGATTGTGCAGACAGATTGGTGAAGACAGAGTCCTTTTTAAGACCCTGGACCTCCCAAGTGTAACTTCAGAGAAGGAGTCTCTTTTGAATGCCCCTCTGACAATCCAACAGCATGCGGTAAGGCAGCTCCAGAGTGGAAAATCGACCAGCACAGATGGCTTGCGGAGTGAGATTTATAAGGGGTTCATAGAATGATGGCAGGGCCAATGTTGGATATATTCAATTATTTTTGTAGACAGGACTACAAGAAGTTTGCTTTATATAATTGACAGAAGGCTGGTGTGATAAAAATACCTAAATAGAGGAAACCTCCTTGTGACCATCTGAAAGGGAATCGGATTGCACCCCCCCCATGATCAGGTACTCGAATAACACCCCAACAGGCATGGCCTGCGATTTCATAAAATTGATGTTATACCCAGAGAACTCAGAGAGAAGCAAATATTTCTCTTATTCTCAAGAGAGGGAAAGCACGAGAGGATTGCCTATTCGTATAGACCTATACTGTTATTAAAAATGTGAACTTCGAAATTTTGTCGAAAGTTCTAGCGTTGAGGCTAGAGAAGATATTTTCCTTCATTGTGAAAGAGGACCAGACAGGTTTTATTAGGAGTCGCATGTCCCCGATTAATATTCAGAGAGTGCTAAATATGGTTCCGGTGTGGCAACAAGCTCGATTCCAAGCTTGGTAGTCTCGCTGGATGCAGAGAAAGCATTTGATTGGGGGTAGTGGCCATATGTCTTTTATGTCTTGGAACTGTTTGGCCTTGGAGGTGTCTTTGCCTGGTGGATAGCAGAATTATATAGTGACGCTAAAGCAGCAGCAGTTCTCCCTAATGGTGTTAGGTATAATGGTATAATTTTAGCATCGGCAGAGGCAGCCGTTATTCTTTGCATTGGTGATTGAGCCGCTGGCAGAGGCCACCCAGAGGGGTCCCAATATAACTGAATGGGTTGTAGGGTCAGGAAGGCATAACAGATCCTTTACACAGACGACATTCTTCTCTCTCTAACTAACCCGATGATATCTTTGCCCCGTTTAATAGAAGTGATTGATTTCTTTGGATCTTTCTCGGGGTATAACATCAATTATATGAAATCGGAGGCCATGCCTGTTGGGGTGTTATTCGAGTACCTGATCGTGGGGGTGCAATCCGATTCCCTTTCCGATGGTCACAAGGAGGTTTCCTCTATTTAGGTGTTTTTATCACACCAGCCTTCTGTCAATTATATAAAGCAAACTTCGTGCAGGTGCTCGAGAAGATAAGACAGGACCTTCGGCTCTGGGAAGATATTCCAATATCCTGGTTGGGTAGAATAGTTAAAATGAATGTACTTCCTCGTTTCTTCTATCCCATGCGAATGGTCCTTTTGATGCTCTCCAGGTCGGTTCTATGGAGGCTTTAAAGTTGGTTAAGCTTGTTTACCTTGCACCACAGGTGGCCACTTATGAAGCTCACCAAATTGCAGCTTCTGCAGGATATGAAGGGTGTGAATTTTCTGGACTTTAACAAATGCAAACTAAGTTCCCTGCAATCGGATGTGGCTGATTGAGCTTGAAGCATCGCAAGCAAAATGCCCCCTCATTAGTCTGCTGTTCATGGACAAGATGAGGACTGTTATGGACCATCGCAGAAATCCAATTGCCCTTAACATAGTTAAAGCCTGTGAAATGATGCGACAAATTGAGGGCAATTTACAGAAATAAACTTCCCCTTTTACTCCCATTGTAGGATTAGTAGGATCCCAGCTAGGGCTGATGGATTATGGCTTTCGGCTTTGGGAGACCAGAGGAGATTCCTGTTTGGGAGAATTATTTGACGTAGTGGTCAGGATGGCTTTCAAGTAGCTGAGACAGAAATATGAGTTATTTTGGAGGGGCCTGTTTCATTACTTTCAGATAAAGAATTTTATACAGGAAAAAAGACTACATTAATGGTTAATCCCCATAGGTCGGAAATTGAGAGAAGAGTGCTCTGGTCCACAGGTGCTCTCTCGGTCAGCACCCTCTATCATTTATTATGAGACAGTATCTCAAAGGATATAGAGCGGCTCTATGGAATCTGGGCCCAGGAAGTGTGGGTGGAGATCTCACCAGAGGAGTGGGAAGATGTTTGGGAGACCGTAAGCAAGATTTCAATTTGCAATAGGACGTAGGCTATGCAGTTTAAGGTACTCCGCAGGGTTTAATTGACACCAGAGCAGCTTGTCAAATTTAAGACAGGTGTTTCAAAAATGTGCCCAAATGTACAATACACGTTAGTGCTCTTACTTATTACCTGTGATCATGCCACAAGTTTCGTAGGTATTGGTGCACTATAGCAAGAGTTTGGAAGGGGTTTGGGAACCGAGGTCAAGGCAACTCTGGTGCCCCTCCTCTTGGGTTCGCTGAACCTTCCCTCTTTGGAATTGCATTGGAAGAAATGGTTTCGTATTCTTTCATTTTGTGCGAGGAAGAACATTCTGATGAACTGGGTTCCAGGAAATCTCCCAGGATTCTGATCATAGTGTTATGGAGCCCATGTCCTGGACTTCCTTACGAGTATGGGCACCAGAAAAAGGAACATTGTTATAGGATATGGCGGCCCTATTTCAACCATATAGACATGGTTTTATTGGCTATATTGGTCAGTGCATTTGTGTAAAAGTGAGGGCTGTGTCTGGGGGCCCAGGGGCCTCTGAGAGGAATAATTCTGAACAAATACGGGTATGGCAACTCATGCTACCAGTGATTGGGAGCTTTGGCAAGATTATGCTGGGTGTTGTAACTTCATGTAATTTAATTTAATTTGCCTTGGTTCAACTCGGTTTAATCTATGTTTTGTTTTGTTTTTGTTTTGACATCAGCCCATTGATTTTGTGCACAGGGAAGAGAATGAGTCCTTTCAGCCACTCATGCCTCTTACACAGCAACCAGAGTAGGTCATGTCACACCATGTGACAATTATACAGGATTGGAGGGAACGAAGCGAACATAGAGAGGTGAGAATGCAAGCTTATCACCTTCACGATGATATATAAAGTAATGAGAAAACTGCTGGAATGTAACAAAATTGTTAAAATCGATTATTCAGGAATAAATGAAAGGCCATTTGCAGAGTCAAGACACAATCAATCAGAATCAACATAATTTTACAAATGATGAATCGTATTTTCATTACTTATTTGAGTTTTTAAGAATGTGACAAGCAAGCTGCGTACTGGGGATCCTGAGAGATGTAAAATCAGGACTTGCAGAACACATTGAATAAGGTGTGCACGAATGGTTAATCTGCAGAATAAGATCGCATATGGTTAGAAGTAATTTATTCGCTTGGATATAGGATTGTGAAGCAAAGAATTGCAGTGAGATGGAATAACTGGTTCATTTTCTGTTTCCAAAAAATACCATAGGGCTCAGTCCCCAGACCCCAACTAATAGCAATCAATACTATCACTTATTTGAGGGGATGGACATACTATAATCAGTTTTTCAGAATACAGTGACTCAAGTGAGAAAGTATAATGAATGGTTACGGATAGGTTGGGCCATTATTTGTCAGACGAAATGAAACGAGGAAAAGTATATGGCCGTTTTGGTCGGTGTATCAGAAGAGCTACTTACTATTCAAACAGAGGGAAACTACGAAGTGTTAAGGTACAGAGGGATCTGGTATCCTCATCCATATCGCAAAAGATACATATGCAGGTATAGCAGAGAAAGGCAACTGCAAATTTGGCATTTATTTCTGAAAGAATAGATTATAAAGCGAGGGACCTGTTGCTGCAATAATGCCAAGCATTTGTGAGATCGCAATTGAGTACTGTTTACAGTTTTGGTATCCTGATTGCAGGAAGGATGTAATTACCATGGAGGCAGATCAGAAGAGGTTTACTAGACTGATTCCAGAGAAAAGGAGTTTGTCCTCTGAAGAGAGATTGAACGTTCAGGTCTATACTCTCTGGAGTTTAGAAAAATGGGAGGAGATGTCACTGAGGTCTGGACAATGCCAAAGGTGATTGATAATGTCGATATGCATTGGGTATTTCCTCATGTGGGGAAATCTAAACAAGAGATCATAGTTTTAGGATAAGAGGAGTGGAATTAAAACAGTGATGAGAGAACTTCTCTCAGATGATTGTAAATCTGTGTAATTCAATCTTCCAGAGTGCAGTGGATGCTGGGATATTGAGTAACTGAAGGGATATGGAGAGTGGGCCGGAAAGTGGGACTGAGACCGAGATGACATCAACCGTGATTGTATTCAATGGTGGAGCAGGCTGACATCAGCCGTAATTGTATTCAATGGTGGAGCAGACTGGAGGGGCTTATATTGCTGACTGATGTTCCTCGTCCTTATTAAGCCCTTCGAATGGGGGAACACAGGACTGGGGAAGGGCTGGTTATTAAACAGAAAGCAGGCACTCCGGATAATTCAGTTATAATAATTTTTAAAGAATGTAACCAGTAGGGTCACACAGTGACCAGTGCAGGGTCTTCAACTATTTACCATCTATATCAATGATCTAGAGAAGTGGAACAAATGTACTGTAAATAAGTTTGCCAATGGAAATAATATAAGCAGGAAATTAAATTATCAATGGAAGTTATAGAGTTTGTAAATGGTTAATCAATGGATAAAAATTTGGCAGGTGGGATTTAACGTCATATATAACCTGTCATTTTCTTCCAGGAAGAACGGCAGGCAGTATGTTACTGAAATACAGAGGGATTACAGGACTTGGTGACACCGTGTGTACTGGAGGGTTCACTCTGAGCCAGTGAGACATGGCAAGTGTTGCTCCATCACCCTGCTCGCCTGCTGCCTGATGTTCCCAGCAGGCCTATTGCTCTCATCCACCAAATATATCCTCTGTCACTGAATGATGACACTGAGGTTGAGATCGGAGGGATGATGAAGCCGTCACCCACTCCTGCCTGGAAAGTTCAGGAAAAAAGAAGCTGAACAAAACTGTGACCGTAAAAGACACTGATAGCACCGCCCTCCTCCTGGTGTGAAGCTGCAGGTCGTGTTGAAGGAGGTGACATGGCTCTGTGACCAACTGCTTGTTCAATCAGTGTCCCCTCAAACTCTACTCCTGGGTTAAGTGGAGCTTGGGAAGCTGTTCCTGGAAAACCCGAGGTGGATCCAGCAGATCCCTTTCTCCAGACACACGCATTGAGTGGTTTCAGAGCTTCCCCTCTCTGCAGCCTCTGCTCCATTTGTTGTTCATGTTACAGACGCAGATGCTGTTAGTTTCGTCCCCATGGTCCATTCAGAGTTGGGTCACCAAATGCACAGGTCTCCCTGAATGTCTGAGGCAGCTCATAGCACAGCCTCCCGAAAACCATTCCCTGCTCTTCCACTCACTTTCCAATAACCGGAGTCGGTCAGAAGCCCCTCAGTTACAAGTTTGATGCCTGGTGCTTCACAATAATACGAGAGGGGCTTCCTCATGTAACTGACCGCATGATCAGCCAAGAAGGGCAAACACAGATGTTCAGTGAACAGGCACACGACAAGGTTCAAAGACGTGTCGCAAAGCTGCTGGGACCCCCTGTCCACCATGGAGCACCACATGGGACACACCAGGAAGTGAACAGCCAGAGACACACAATTTCATTGTTTCTGAGCTTCACAGTGCCAGCTCTTGATACATTAAGGATCCAAATGGGACCCACAACCGTGATGTAAAGAAAAGCATGGGCCGTGCACTTTGCACATTGTTTCTGAAATTCATAATTACGTCCCGGGGGATTCAGGGATATGTGCACCAACGGCCAGGTTAAGGGACAGAAGGACGGATATTCGTGTTATATTTGGATGATTACTTGATCAACAAGTTGAATAAATATGGTTCTTCTCAGACAAATGGGATTAGCTGGAGGAGTCAGACACTGGCGGGTCCAATGACAAGAATAAAATCATAAAATACATATGCTGACAGATCAGCTCAAATGATCGGCTTTGCCAGATACCAAATCGACCTCACAGAGTCAGACATCATAATCCAGATTAGATATCTATTCAACGTGAAGCACTGTGCAGACCAGGCTAGTGTACCGCTCAATACAACCAAGCAATCTGTACAGACTGTCCAGACCACATCAGCCCCCGGGGAGTTGTGCAGTGAATAACTCTGGAAACCTGGAGCAGTTACCCTTCCAGCATGTAGAGCTGTGTCCATCATCCCTGTGCATCGCTCAGTAATACTGAGTTTGATCACTGTCCATGTCGGGAAAATTGCAGTCCATGCTGGAAGTGACAGGATGTGCAACTCCCATCCATTTACAGCTCCATATCTTCATTGTGCCAGGAACTTTAGAGCATCTAGTCAAGAGGAACGATGAAGCTTGCTTAAGGTTGAGGAGGCAAGGGTTAGACAGGGTTAGAAGGTTGCAATGTAACCAGGAAGGAACTGAAGAATGAAATCAGGAGAGATAAAAATGGGCATGAAAATGCCTTGGCGAGTAGGATTGAGATAAAACCTAAGACATTCTACACTTATGTGAGGAACAAGAGGATGACCAGAGTGTGTGTAGGGCTGATCAGGGATAGTGGAGGGAACTTGCGCCAGGAATCGGAGGAGATAGTGGAGGTTCTTAATGAATGTTTTGCTTCAGTTTTCATTAACGAAAGGGGCATTGCCGTTTCTGGGGACAGCATGAAACAGGCGGATATGCTCGAACAGGAGGATGTGCTGAAAGGTTTGTGAAACACACGGATAGATAGATTTCCTTGGCCAAACAGGATATGCCCTGGGATACTATAGGAAGCGAGAGAAGCATTTTGCGATGTTCTTTGCGTCTTTACAGTCCACTGGAGTCTTGCCAGATGACAGGAGGCTGGCAAAAGTTATTCCCTGGTTCAAGGAAGGGAATAGGCATAATCTAGGGAATAAGAGGCCAATCAGTCTTACGCCAGTCACGGGAAAATTATTGGAGAGGATTTGAGAGGCAGAATTTATGAATGCTTGGAAAATTATAAATGATTAGAGACAGTCAGCATGGCTTTGTGAGGAGCAGGTCATGCCTCATAGATCTTATTGAATTCCTTAAGGATGTGACAAAACACGTTGATGAATTAGAGCAGTGGATGTGGTATATATGGATTTTAACAAGGCGTTTGACAAAGTAACCCACGGTAGGCTCATTCGCAAAGTAAGGAGGCATGGCTTACAAGGAGATCTGGCTGTCTGGATGCAGAATTGTCTGGCCCACAGAAGACAGAAGGTGCTGGTAGATAGAGCAGATGCAGCCAGGAGATTGGTGACCAGCTTGGTGATCTGTTCTGGGACCTCTGCTCTTTGTGATTTTTTAAAATAAGAGTTGGATGACGAAGATGGATTCATAGGTTTGCTGATGGCACGAACTTTGGTGGAGTTGGTGGTTAGTATGGAGGGCACTTGTAGGTTGCAACAGACATTGACAGAACTGAGTTGATGAGTGACAGATCGAGATAAAACTGGAACAGCGGGATCTTGGGGTCCATATCTATGGATGCTCAAAGTTGCCATCTAGTTGTTGCTTTTGTGTAGAAGACGTATGATGTGTAGGCTTTCACAGCCGGGGAGATCAGTTTCAGAGCTGTGAGGTTATACTGCAGCTCTATAATCCCACTGTTTAACTCACTGTGATAAAGTTGAATGCTGTTCTGCATTGAGAGCTTGCAAGTACTTGTCATATCACTAGCTAATATTTTCAGCGTGTACTGGACAATTTAAACTAGAACATAGAACATAGAAAAATACAGCGCAGGAACAGGCCCTTTGGCCCTCGATTTTGCACTGATCCATGCCCACCTAACCTATACTAGCCCACTATCCTCCATATGCCTATCCAATGCCTGTTTAAATGCCCATAAAGAGGGAGAGTCCACCACTGCTAGTGGCAGGGTATTTCAGGAACTCACGTCTCGCTGAGTAAAGAATCTACCCCTAACATCTGTCCTACACCTACCACCCCTTAATATAAAGCTATGCCCCGTCGTAATAGCTGACTCCATACGTGGAAAAAGGTTCTCATGGTCAACCCTATCTAAACCCCTAATCATCTGAAACATTTGGCTGTGAAACAGATATGAGGTTAAAAATAATGACTGCAGATGCTGGAAAGTAAATAATGGATTAGTGGTGCTGGAAGAGCACAGCAGTTCAGGCAGCATCCAACGAGCAGCGAAATCGACGTTTCGGGCAAAAGCCCTTCATCAGGAAACAGATATGTTGAGCTTTGGTTGCTCTTTTGACAACTGTTCGAATTTAAACAATCAAGTTGAAATTCTGACCCACTATACTAAACCCAATCAATTTTAAATTTATTGTTTTGCCAGCATCAAACCAATGAGATGAGCTGATAGTGAGGGAATAAAGAGGCACGCATTTTGAAAGTTAGACAGAGAGTAAACTATCATTGTGCGAGTCTGCCATGAACAACATTCTCTGTGCAAGATACCTTTTTTTCACGAAAGACCCTTGCATTAAAAGACAGAACATGACCCAGGGAGATATTTAGTGGAAAGAAGGAGGGCATTGGAGACAACAACCACTGTCTGGTTTATGTAATTTTCATACAGTTTTTCTTTATTTGGAAGAGTATATTGTCAAAGGTGGAGGAAGATAACAAACAGTTCAGAGAAAGGGAAGATTAGAGTTGGGAAAACTGTTGTTGTCAATGTTAACTTTTAGAATTAAGGAATACATTGATATTATTTTCTATTAAGTAGTGGAATTTGCGAGCTCTCTACACTCGACTTTAACAGATTCTGAGCGAGGTGAGCTTTTCTCAGTGTTTAGTTTAATTAGCAGAAGGGTTCATCGCCGTGTCATAACACCACACTTGTAATACCGTGTTCTAGTCACCTCATTAAGGGAATGAGGTGGAAGCTATAGACATGGCGCAGAGAATTACCTATGGAACAGCAGAAAGATTGACACAAGCCACCTCAAAGTGAGTGAAATATTGAGAAAGTCACCACGTGAAAAATAAACACTGGCAGATTCCAATGTGCATAAGGCAGTGGGTGGAGTGCGTCTGCATTGATGACTGGGTATCTGTGTTTATGTGTGTGTGTGTGTGTGTGTGTGTGTGTGTGTGTGTGTGCATCTGTTATCGGTATTTGTTTTTGTGTGCCTGTATTAGTATATGTGCTATCAGTCTCCGTGTGTGGCTATGCATCTATATTTATATCTCTGTGTCTCTGCATATCTGATTTTGTCTCTGTGTGTATCTGTGTTTCTGCATTTATCGCTGTGTTTATCTGCATGTCTGTATTTCTCTCTGTGCGTATCTGCGTGCCTGTATTTACGTCTGTGTGCATCTGCATGTCTGTATTCGTCACTGTGTGTATCTGACTGTCTGGATTTACCTCTGTGTGTATCTGCGTGTCTACATTCATCTCTGTGTATATCTGTGTGTCTCTATTCGTCTCTGTGTGTATCTGCGTATCTCTGTATGTATCAGCGCGTCTGTTTTTGTCTCTGTGTGTGTCAGTTTAAATCTGTGTTCAACTCGGTGTGTATAAGTGTATCTGTATTCGTCTCTGTTGGTATCTGCGTGACTTTATTCGTCTCTATATGTGTCTATATTTGTCGTTCTGTGTATCTGCGTGTCTATATTTGTCTTTCTGTGTATCTGTGTCTGTATTCGTCTCTGTGTGCATCTGCATGTCTGCATTCATCTCTGAATATGCGTGTCTGTATTCATCTCTATGTGTAAGGGCGTTCCTGTATTCATCTGTGTGTATCATTAAATTCGTCTCTGTGTGTAGCTGCGAGTCTGTATGAGTATCTGCGCATCTGTGTTTGTCTCTGTGTGTATCTATGTGTCTGTTTTCATCTCTGTGTGTATCCGTGTGTCTGTATTTGTCTCTGTGGGCATCTGTGTGACTATTCGTCTCTGTGAGTATCGGCGTGTCTCTGTGTGTATCTGCGTATTTGTGTTTGTCTCTGTGTGTAGCTGCGTGTCTGTATTAATCTTGCGTGTATCTGTGTGTCTCTATCCGTCTCTCTGTGTATCTGCGTGTCTCTGTGTCTGTGCGTGTCTGCATCCGTCTCTGTGTGCATCTGCGTGTCTGCATTCATGTATGTATCTGCGTGTGTGTATTCGTCTTTATCTCTTTCTGCATGCCTGTATTCATATCTGTATCTTCATGTGTGTTCGTCTCTATGTCTATCTGCATGCCTGTATTCATGTGTGAGTGTCTGTGTGTTTGTATTCATCGCTGTGTATCTGCGCGCCTGTGTTTGTCTCTGTGTTTATCTGTGTGTCTGTGTTCATCTCTGTGTGCATCCTTGTGTCTGTATTCATTCTTGTGGGCATCTGTGCGAGTCTATTCGTCTTTGTGTGTATCTGCGTGTCCGTATTTGTCTCTGTGTGTATCTGCGTGCCTGTATTCATCCCTGTATCTGCGTGCCTGTATTCATCTCTGTTGTGTATCTGCATGTCTGTATTTGTCTCTGTGTGTATCTGTGTGCCTGTATTTGTTTCTGTGTGTCCCTGCACGTCTGTGTTTGTCTCTGTGTGCGCCTGTGCATCTGTATTCATCTTTGTGTGCCTGTATTTGTCTCTTTGTGTATTTGTGTGTCTGTTTTCATCTCTGTATTTTGTCTGCATGACTATATTCGTCTCTCTGTGTATCTGTGTGTCCTTGTGCACAGCGGATCTGTCAGCCTCTCTGGTGTTTAAAGTGATGCAATGTCCCCCTCTGCTGGCCTTCACACTCCTCTGAGTTGACAGCGCCACAGGGTGACAACCATCAGGGGATTCAGTCTGGGAGGGAGGGGGACGGAGGCAGCTCAGAGCGCCATCCAAACTGATAGAACCATCTGCACACGCACACACACCCACAGTTTGGTATATGGAGGATTGTAATTGTACTGAGGACCCTTCGAGTGGAGAATGTTCATGTGAACTAATGCCGATGCTCGCTCTGCAATGTGGAAGTGATTTGTCTTTGAAGATTATTCATGACCCAGAGTGCCCAAATTAAAAAGTATTTCCACCGCAAATGCTTCCAAGCAAGGTTGACGGAACCAGTTGTAAGTTGATGCAATGAATATATTGCACGTTCATTATCTTGAAATGATTTATGATGCACTCCTACAAATGATAAATGAGAAAAGATTGAAATGTTCTGAGATTGACACAGTGTTGGTGGTAATATCTCAGTAACGATATCGCTAGGTATCAGATGAAACTGTTCTGTACTTCCAATGACGTTATTAGAAAAACCAAACAGCCATGCAATGTGAGAGATTGACAGTATTTGATGTCCTCTGAAAGAAACAAAAAAACTGACACTAGTGCAAAGGCATGGGGAGGCGAACAGAGGGTGGCATTGTATAACTATAAACTAAACAGGGACAGACGTAGGGCTGTGGAGGGTGGTGAGGAGTTGATCGCAATTTAAATGGATTTATCCCAAAAAACAGCAAGACCTCGTCTCACAGAGATACACACAAACATACACAGACACTTTAAACACACAACACATATACATAAAGATATGGACACACAAACAAACACATGCACACTCCTGCACATAGTTTCTTTAAGATAGAGATGAATAAACTTCTCATTAATTCCGGAACTAATGATCATTTGGCGAAGGCAGGAGAATGTCGGTGAGAAACAGTTCAGCTGTGATCAAATGGCACAGCAGATCCAATCGGCTAAGTGGCCTGATTCTGCTCCATGTTCCCATTTTCAGGAGAGTTTCGCTATCAAAGGTTGAATTTGAATGCAGATTACACGTAGGATTCTTGGCAGTGTAGAGGACCAAAGGGATCTTGGGGTCCACGTCCGTAGATCCCTCAAAGTTGCCAAAGCCCTCAAGGTGATAGGGCTGTTTAGAATGTGTATGATGTGTTGGTTTTCATAAACTGGGGGATTGAGTTTCGAGCTGCGAGGTTTTGCTGCAGCTCCATAAAGGCCTGGTTAGACCACAATTGGAATATTGTGTTGAGTTCTGTTCGCCCCATTAAAGGAAGGATGTGGAAGCTTTAGAGAGGGTGCAGACGGGAGTTAGCAGAATATTGCCTGTTCAGTAGGGCATGTCTTATGAAGAAGGTTTGAGGGAGCTTTAGCTTTTCTCATTAGAGCAAAGAAGGATGAACGGTGAATTGATAGAGGTGTGCAAGATGATGAGTGGCACAGATAGGATGGATAACTAGAGTCTTTTTCATAGGGTGGAAATGGCTAACACGAGGGAAACATAATTTTAATGTGATTGGAGGAAGGTTTTGGGGAGATGTCAGAGGCAGGTTATTTACACAGGTAGTGAGAGGTGCGTGGAATGCACTGCCAGCAGTGGTAGTAGAATCAGCTACATTAGGGATATTCAAGTAACTCTTGGATAGGCACAAAGATGACAATAGGATGAAGGCTCTGAAGTTTAGTTTAATCTTAGAGTAGGATAAAAGGTCAGCACACCATTGAGGGCTGAAGGGCTCTTACTGTGCTGTACTGATCAATGTTCGCTGTTCTAATTTCTTGAACTCTTGCGAAAATATTATACCTGGAATTCCTTTAACATCAGTGGAGGTTAATCTGGTCAGTGTTTGATTGTCGAAGGTTAATGAAAATTTGGGGAGGTTTCAGGGGCTGAATGGTCTATATCTGTTCCTAACTGTTGTGTCCTTGGTTTGAGAGGAAACCATTTTGAGAATAAGGGCATTCCTATTTCAGACTGGGAAAGGGATGTTCCTTTCTCTTTAGGATTGTGTGTTCTGTGGTCTTCTCATTCCCAAGGAGCAGTGAAGACTGGGTTACGGAAAACACTCAAGGCAGAGTTATATAGATCTTTAATGAACAAGAGAATCAATGTTTATTATGAACAGATAGGAAAGGGATGTTTAGTTATAATCACATCAACAATGAACATTCTGAATTGTGCAGCAGACTCGAGGGGCTGAATGGCCACTTGCTGATCTTGCTTCATGTGTTGTTCACTCACTGAACCCCGCGATGCTGTTACTGAAGATGAGGAAGATCGCATTCATCCATTCAGGATCGATTCAATGAGACATGAGGAGACCTTTCTGCTCCTCTAATGATTTACACAGGATTAGGATGAAGTTTTTCAGCCATTTCAGTACATTACGCAGCACAACAGGAGTTCACACCTACTTTCTAGGTTGGTACACAAAAACAGGGGAGCCCTGGGTAACTATCAGAAAATAGATAGTCGGGAGAAATGTTTATTTTCGGGTTGGAAATCTTTAACTTGGTGAAGTGCCTCAGAGATTAGTGCAACATCAAAAGCTATGTAGAATCTGTCAATGATTTGCGTGTGGGAACTGATTGGATGGAACTCAATTGGCTCAACCACTAAGATAATCATTCGATAAGATGTCAAGTGGAGGTAGAGAGTCTGTAGTGTGATACAGACAGGGAAGGTTAGTGTGCAAACCTTCAGCAGAAACAGGATAACATGGGCTACCGACGTTTGTGCTGTGGCAGAAGGGGAAAACAACAGTAAACTAATTAAAAGAAGAGAGAGCACAAAACTCAGTTGTACAAAGGCATTTGTTCACCCTGGTATATACATCACACGGGGTTATTATGCATATGCAGCAAGTAATTAGGAAGGTCGATTGAACACTTCAGGATTGAGAACCAGAGGCGTTCATAAGATATTGAGTAGAGTGTATCTGATGCATAGCCTATGGACATTTTCTCTGGTATGGGAGTCTAGAACTGAGGATTCAAATTTAAGAACACAACATGTCTATGTTATATACTCTTTCCATAGTATAAGAAAACAAGTACTATGAAGACATGATTTTATTGGACAAAAATATGAGGACACATACGAATGTATCTTCATTAAAACTCCTACATGGAGCAGAGAACAGGGTCGAAGTCATACAGTTCTGAGAATGTTCAAGGAGGCCTCACGTGGTCCAGTTTCATGGTCAGATAACATTAACGTATATTTCTATTGAGATATGGAGAAAAGGCAACATGCTGGAGAAGCCACTGCTTATTGCTCCCTCTCTTTCCTTGTTCCTTCTCCCAGCAATGTATGAGAGGTGAAAACCGTTCAGTCATCTTTATCATTCATGTCGGATTACTGTTGAGGAATCATTGGCATCTCCCTACTGCCTAAAATCAAAGGTAATTTAGCAAATCCGACTGTTCCAGGAATAAATCCTGCTTGTGTGAGCAGAACAACTTCAGAGTCAGAATAACATTTAATTATTTTACTTTTGTCTTGAGTTTAACTATTGCGTGGACAAAGCTCTTTCAAGCTGATACTTTGCAAAGGTTTATTTTCCTGCTTGTCTTTAGGCATGAGTATGCATGTGTCTGTGTGCACTTGTGTGTGTGACACTGTGCGTGTCTTAGTGTGTGTGTCTGTGTGTATGCACAGACTGCATCTCAGTATGCATTGATAGATAAATATTAATGTACAGATTTGCCCAAACAGTTTGCCATGTATTTTTTCATCTTAGCTTTGAGTAACTTTGCTATGGTGAATTATTTTTGCAAATGTAAGATATCGAAATGTCTTGTCCCCAGCAAAGAACCTGACTTAGTCTGAGACCTATATCATTGGTCATATCACCAACCGAGCTACATTTAAAATTTATCATGATCAATGGAGGAACGGGACTAGAAAATGAAACAGTGGTCCGTCCAGCCCCAGTCTGAACATGGAAGAGGAGAATTTCACAAAAGTTTGTTTGTGTGGGAATGCTCTTCCCCAGAAGATTGTGGTGCCTGTGTGTTTGCATTTAGTCAAAGCAATGGCAGTCAGATATTGGACAGTAAAGGACAATGAACTACAGATATGGAAGTGGGGCTGAGAACACATCCAGATCAGCCACGATCTTACTGCCTAGTTGAGAAGGCTTAATGTGTCTAATGACACACTCCTACTCCTCAGCCCTACGTCCCTATGTTCCATTCAGTTCCTCAAAACTGCAAGACAGGAGCGTTTGGAGTTCATCTACCCCGATAACCTGGTGCACAGAAACCGAGGAGACCATTCACTGACTGAAGACTCGAGAGTATAGCGCTGTAAAAGCACAGCAGTTCAGGCAGCATCCAACGAGCAGGAGAATCGCCGTTTCTGAGCATATACTTCTGCGCTAAACGTGGTTTCAACAGAATACAAGGACGCCATTCGATCGATTGAAACTATTGGACAAGAATAGGGATCGCCCGTTCAGACCCTCCTGCCGATTACACAAGGAGTGAAGGAGTGTAGTCAGCACATCGAGATGTTAAACAGGAACCGGAGTCGCCAAGTCAGGTCCTTGAGCAGCTTCCAGATGACCAGGACGTGGCCATTCAGCCTATCGAACTACGTATACATAAATAGGAAAATGTCTTTGATGCCCCAACATGACAAATAGTGAAGCAGAGTCTACTCATATAGACTGCTCTATGTTGTTCCACCTTGTTCCTTTGCTCGTGGTGTATATGTGTCACTTTAACTGGTTTGCTGAACGTGAGAGGGAAAAGTGAGAAGTGAAATGTTTGTACGAAGTCTCAAGGAAATGCCTTCTATCTCCGAGAAGACATTATTGTACTCCTATAGAGGACAGAAGGTGGTGGGAATATCGAACTATTTCAGGAGTAAGGCATTAAGGCTTCTGATAGATTTATGAACATTGCAGAGACACATGCCAACTGCACATTGAGACAGTGAGAATTCATTCAGAGCCTGGAGCTCCCTCTCAACCAACATGGGGTGTCCACACTGGTACGTGAACTACTGGGAATTACATATCATGGGGAAAATGCAATTTCTCACAAAATCACCATCTTTTTTCCGGACATAATAAATGTTAGTCCATAATCCTCAAGTTTAAATGTAATTGCATGTTATTCTCTTGAAGTGCTACGGATTTTGCTGGATTATACTCTTATACCTTTTATCAGTTAATTATCGTTTACACAATGTAATTCTATAATTTACTTGCAAAGGTGCAAACATCTAATAAGATTTTGTATGCCGTTTCTTTTTTAGGTTTTTTGTAGCCTTAGCCCAAAAGTAAATGTTTTGTTTACTGAACAGCCTTGGGCAACTGTCTGTGTGGCGTTTGCACATTGTCGCCGTGTCTGCGTGGGTTTCCTCTGGGTGCTACGGTTTCCTCCCAGAGTCCAAAGATATGCAGGTTAGGTGAATTGGCCATGCTAAAGTGCCCACAGTGTCGGGGGTGAATCGAGGGTAGAGGAATGGATCTAGGTGGGTTACAGTTCGGAGGGTCGATGTGGACTTGTTGAGCCGAAGGGCCTGTTTCCATACTGTAGGAATCTAAAAAAAACATGTTTATCGGGATTCAAGGGTCAGACACAGTATGTATTTTTCATTGGCTAAGAAACAGAAGGGAATAGAAGACAGTGACTGTGGAGACTGATGAGGAGTAAAGTGGCATCCCCCCGTCCCCAATGTCTTCTTGACAGAGAGAATAAAATCAAATGTAGAGAAAGAAACAGATATATTCGGAAGAAGGAATAGCAAGTGACAGTGTAAATGAAACAGGATAATTTGAAATGGAATGGCCGAACAATGATTGATCTGTGTTTGTGAGAGAGAGAGTGTGTGTGTGAGTGTGTGTGTGAGTGTGTGTGTGTCTGCGTGTTTGTGAGTGTGTGCGTGTCTGTGTGTGGGAGTGAGTGTGTGTGCCTGTCTGTGTGTGTGAGTGTGTGTGTGTCTGTGTGTGTGAGTGAGTGTGTGTGTGTCTGTGTGAGTGTGTGTGTGTCTGTATGTGTGCGTGTGTGTGTCTGTGTGTGTGAAAGTGTGCGTGCCTGTGTGTGTGAGTGAGTGTGTGTCTGTGTGTGTCTGTGTGAGTGTGTCTGTGTGACTGTGTGTGTGTCTGTATGTGTACCTGTGATTGAGAGAGTGTGTGTATCTGTGTATGTGTGTCTCTGTGTGTGTGAGTGTGTGTATCAAGACAGTCAGGGTATAGAGGTGTGTATACTGACCTCAGTAAGGAGAAGGCGCTGGGGTGGATGAAGTTGAATCAATCAGCGAGACCAGTTGGGCAACAGCTCGTGGTTCTAAAGAGATATCGAAGGTGATTGTAGAGGCATTGCTGGTGATCTTTCAGGAAACTTTGGAGTGAGGGAGGACTGGTAAATGTAACCTCCCCGTTTAAGGAGAGAGGGACACAGAAGACAGGAAATTATAGAAGGACTTATTGGATCTATGGGTCTATGAATAGATGTGTGGAGCATAAGAACAAGGAAGTTGTGAAGCATATTGGAAATGGTGTGGTTAAGCTACAGCATAACAAGAGCTACAATTACAATGCCATTGCGAACAGCAGTGATGAAAGTACGGTTAAAACAAAGGAAATCAGTTCGAAGCAGACAGGAGCATTAGTGACAAAAAAACTGTTTCCTAGATCCTTTTGTGAGAATGTTGAGATAAGCTTGTCAGTAAACAGACAAGGAATGTATAAAAAGCACAATAAAATCTGTTGCTGAGAAGGTCTCAACGTGCAACTATGTAGCCAATACCTATGAATCTGAAAAAGCACAGCAAGTGAGACAGCATCCTAGGAGGAGGAAAGTCAATGTTTCAGGCTGAAAGACTTCATCAGGATTGGGGTGGGGGAAGGAGA
This sequence comes from Chiloscyllium punctatum, assembly GCF_047496795.1. Lineage (NCBI taxonomy): Eukaryota > Metazoa > Chordata > Chondrichthyes > Orectolobiformes > Hemiscylliidae > Chiloscyllium > Chiloscyllium punctatum. Next base: position 31,838,320 of record NC_092769.1, on the reverse strand, counting down.
TCCGGGAAGTACATAGAGGGAGGGACGAGGAGCTGGTGGAAGGCTAGGTGGGATAGCGATAGGGGGATGCAGGCAGGGAATTATTGTGATTGCTCAGTGGGAAGGATGCAACAGATATGCGAATGGGAAGATGCACAGCTTTGGTGAGGTCAGGGAAAGGGGACATGGGGTAAAGCTGTTGATCGAGAGATTTTGAAGCCAGTGAAGACAATATTAAGCTGTAAGGTCTCCAGCTGAAATATCAAGTTGTGTTCCCCAGTTTCTGTTTGACCTCACTCTGACAGTGGAGGAGGCCTGTCGCCGGATGAGCAAGGGGAGGGGAGTGATTGAAATGGATAGCAACTGGAATGCTGAATTTGTTAAAGCATGCAGAGAGCCGATGCTCCATAATTATGTCCGTGAGTCTCCCTTTGGTCTCCACAACATAGAGGAGACAACGTTGGGATTTGGAGATGAGCTCGGTAGGCCAGGATCAGGCTCTGTATGGAGCATTAGTGCTCTGTACGAAACAACCAACACGACTTTCCAGTTACCATTCATTTTAATTCCCACTCCCACTCGCCCGGCAACATGCCCATCCTGAGCCAGACCACTATCAGAGATACACCACCTGAGAGTTTACCTTTGAAGCTGATAGCCCAATGGCCTCAATATTGACTGAAGCCGATTCAAAAACCCTCCGGTTGCCACCTTATCCCATGTCCCTTTTCCCTGACCAGACCCACCTGTATCTGCTCCATCCTTCTCATTGACCAATCACAGTAACCTCATACCTGCATGTACCTACCACCACCATACCCACCTGCCACCCTTTCATATCCCATCACTCCATTTCTAGGCTCCCCTCCCCCTCACCCGTCCTGACGAAAGGTCCACGATCAAAATATTGCCTTTGCTGCTCCTCTGATTCTGTCTGGTCTGCTGTGTTTATCCAGCTCCAAGTATATTAACTCTGGCCTCCCGCACCTATAGTACTTCCTCTCTCCAAGCTGTGGAACTAGGTGGTCTAAATATAAGAAAAAATAAATATGGACATTTGAAGAAATGGCGGACACATCTGTTATTTCTTATCAACCCAATACACATGTTCCAGAAGAAGCAGCATTTCATTTGTACTCTTTCAATCCAGTCTCCTGTCATTGCTACTCACAATGCAGTCTCCTTTATATTGGGGAGACCAAACAGAAACTGTATTGAGGAACACTCCCACTCTCTCTGTGGGAATAACCCTGACCTTCTCATTGCTTCCCATTTCAAAAGCTTACCTTACTCACATGCAAACATTTTAGTCCTGGGTTGCTGTAATGCTCCAATGAAGCAAAACCCAAGCTCGAATAACATCTCACTTTAGACGTTGGAACGTTCTATCCTGATGGAAGTTTTATTCAATTCCATACTTGCACAGCCTGACCACATTATGGCTGGTCTCCATTCTTCACACATTCTTTCTCCTGGTCTCCCAATGAACTTGCCCTATTTGTGAATCGTTTGTCTTGCAGTTAATTAACGAACCCATTTCCCCCTTCACATCTAATTAATACTCATTTTACATTTGATTCTCTTTTACCAGAAATAAAAGTCAATTTGTCAGTGGCATTGCTCCTCTACATCATCTTGTTTCCCGTTACCCCTCCTCTACTGCGGTCAAGGGATTTAAAAGCACATTTTTCAATCCTTTTCTGTTCTGAAGAGGAGTCACACTTGAAAAGATTCAAGAAAAACCTCCTCTCCATTGTTGTAATGTTCCAGTCTGCTATTCTCAGATTCAGATCTGTCCTCTCTCTGTGTACGCAGCTGTTGATCTCTGTTACTGTTGGAGCTGATGCATCTGCTCCTACACTGGGATAGCGCACTGAATGAAGCCCTTCACCAATAGGAGAGGGAAACCCTCCAGTGACACAGTTACATTGCATGGAGACTGACATTAATCACAGTCACTGAGCAAACAGTCCCAGCTTTTAATCCAGCACATTCAGTTCAGAATATAACTGGACGCGACTACATGTCGACATTGCTGGCTATTGGTCAAATCTCACATCACCAATTGCTCTAGTGATGTCAGTTGTGAGGGAGAAAGATGAATGCTATCTTTTCGTAGGCTAGATGATTCTGCTGTTACCATCTCTCCCCAAATCCCTCCACCCACCAAAATAAACACAATCAGGATATTGCTTCTGTGCGGATCTCTCCTCCACGGGAACAACCGCCAGCCAAAACACTGTCACTGGGCACAGTCGCCTTGAACATAGACAGGAAGTTTGGACTTCTCTGAATGTTCCTCTCACTGCTCTAATAAGGCAACTAGGGAATATGCTTCAGTAATTTATTTATACAAATTGACAAACTTCTAAATGCAGTTTTATTTGTGTAAAACCGTACTTTTTTACGCATTTTGGCCTCAGTCGAAACCAAAAGTGATAATTACAATGAACTTATTCATTAAGACTTATGAATTAATGAGTCAGGTTCGGATGATCATGACATTCGCTGGGAGATAGGACGGAATGGGATAGTGGCTGTGGAGACTGCTTGGAGGGGGGGGGGGGGTACAATGATATTCCCCAGTCATCATCACTCTTTCTTCCAAACAGAATTAAATCTAATGCACAACAAGGAAACTGCCAACATTTGAGAGATGCAATGCTGAATGACAGTGTGAACTGAACAGGATCATTTTAAATGTGATAAAGTGAGCTTTATCTAATATACACACCACTTAATCATTGGGAATACAGTTCGATTAGGATCACTGGACCAGAAACATTAACTTTGATTTCTCTTCACAGATATTGCCAGACCAGCTGAGCTTGCCCTCTAAGGTCTGCTTTTTTTTTTGGTTTGAGCTTGATCATATTGTTCATATCCGGCAGGATACTTAAAAATAAAAGCAGACACTAATTACAAAATGTGGAGGGCTATGGGGACAGTGCAGGAGACTAACAGTAGAGATATAGTCGTTCCAAACTGGAAGAGACAATGGGCTGAGTTTCCCCCACTTTTGCTGTAAATAATTCTGTGATATGTAACCAAAGCCTTTGGGACGGGGTAGACAAACGAGTTCAACGAAGGACACAGAGTGCTCCACCATCAATAATTTATTCCTGTTATCGCATGAAATTTCTGCTGCCTCTAAAATGTCTTTTCAAACAAAGTGGAGTTCCTGAGATTTACAGGATAATCAGAAAAATATTCTTTTTTCCTTTGAATCTTAAAGAAGCAACAGATTTCGGCTGTAACACAGGTGTCACAGACACACCAACTATAACAGGAACAGGAAAGGACTACATTGTCCACATATAACCGAATTCAGCATGTAGCCCTGTCAAAAAACATGAAATATAGTGATACAGAAACATGAAAAACAAATTTAAAAATGGTGAAGAAGCGCCACAGATGAGGAAGTATCTGCAGAGATAAAGAAAGTGAACATATCGAATATGATGTAACCCTGTTCTGAAAAAGTCATATTGGAATCAAAGGTTAATTCTAAGTATCTCTGCTCAGAGGGTGCCAGACCTGCTGAGCTACCCTCTATCGATTTTTTCTTTTTTTTCTGAACCGTGACAAATTGACTGATCTGAACGATATAAGCAAAGCTGCTATCTGAGTTGAATCTCCAGTAATTTGTAACCAAAAGAGAAAATGCTTGAAAATCTCAGCAGGTCTGGCAGCATCCGTACTGAGAGAAAAAAGCTGACGTAACGAGTCTAACTGCGTCTGTACAGAGAAATCAGAATTAACATTTCTATTTCAGTGGCACTTCCTCAGAACGGATGTTAGCACTGAAAATGTTGATTAATATACAGAAGAGGCTGAATAGCTGTAAATGGAGACTGTTAATAGCTAACAATAGGGGGTGAGTACTAGGCCTGGGGTATGGGTAGGGGGCTTTGAGGAGTCCAGTCCCGAAAATTATTGAACATTATTTTGAGTCTGAATTGCTGCAGGTGCCGTGCATGGAAAATGGGGTGTTGTTCATCCAGCTTGCGTGGAAATGTCCTGGAATACTGCTAGGTGGGGGCGAGTGGGTGGGAATCTCCAGATGAAATGTTGTCAGATTTAGTTAATAAAATGGCCTGATATGCCATGGCAGGGTTATGGAGGAGCAGGTGATATGTGGAAGTATCCGAGAGCTGGCACTCAGCCTCTGAAATGGAGAGGTGAGTTCACCAGACTACAGCAGCATCACCCTTATCGACACAGGCTGAATAACACAGTCAGGGGTGGATCGAAGCATACAGCTTATAGACTGTTCAGAGGGTAATAGGTGACCAGTGATACGTGGGATAGGGTGAGGGGGATGCAGAGAAATTAAAACAACCAGTGTCACATTGAAAGTTCTCAAAGAACAGATTGAGTCAAAGTAAACACCAGAGGAATGGGTGCAGGTGGAGGGAGAGTGTTGTAGCTGGGGGAAGGGTCTTTGGGATGGAGAGTGGACTCTTGCCCAAACAACTGGACACCGAGGAGAAGACAGTGGAAGAGGAGTTCAACATTATGTCATTCCTGCAATTCATTAAAGGGGGCGCAGAAGGATAAAGCTGAGAACTTTGCAGAGTACAGAACATTCAGCATTACAGCGTGGCAGTTTAGGAGGGATGGTGAATACACGACAGGAGGTGGGCTTGGGGGAGGGGATGGTCTCAGAGCGCAAGGCATGGGTGGGGTGACAGGTTCCAGAAGCTCATAGGCATCTCTAAGTTATTCCACCTTGTAGTCCTCGTATAGCCGGCGAGCACGGCGGATGAGCTGGAGAATGATGTAAAATTGTGGAATGGTGCAACCTTGAGTCAATTTGATGAGATGCTGTGGGCAGAGAAAATATTGATCTCAGTGGCACTGACATCGCACGATCAGTCCACAGAAAGTAATTGAAAATTATCGTTATCTTATTGGAATTCTCTGATTTCATTGGGGTGAAACTCAACCAGCAAGGTCTTACTTTTCTGACACTTTAGACCAAACTGTGAAAACAAATGATGTTATTAATAAGACAAATCCATCCATGGTTTTGGATTGCAGTAGCAAAGGCAGAGTTTATTTGTCATTCCCAATAGCTCTAGGGAAGGTTTCATTGTTCATTGAGGAAATTACCAGCACAGAATTTCCTCTGATTCCCGTTAACCACAGTGTTCTGAGGGTTAATGATGCTACATGAGTCAAATATTACTTAGTTGCGAGGCAAGTTACTCTGATCTCACCTCTAATGGCATTGGAAAATCAGTTAAAATGGTAAAGAGCAAAATGATAGTACACGGCTTATTTGATCAATGTGGTCACTGTCCTGACAACGTTTAAGGAAAAACTGATGCATGGTCGTCTGATTCTGAGGTGAGGTTTGTCCTATTTGTGATGAGGCTGGTTTGGTTAAGCGTGTGACACAGAGACAGAAATAACGTTCCACTCTGTATAGGGAACAGAACCATCATGTTTACGGTGCATTGGACGGTGACAGACACACACTATTGTCTGTTCCTATTTGACATTGATCATGCCAATCTCATCATTCACTGATGAACAATAGCAGCACAGAAGCCAGCAGTTCCCATCACCCCTGTTGGAAAGCAAACAGGGAAAGGAAGGGCCAGTGGAAGTGGGAGTAACTAGGGAAGTGGTGTAACTTACAGTGGGAGTGGGAGAAGAAAGATGTGAAGAGAAATCATTAATGGAAGAGTATGTAGCTGCAGATGGGGAGGTGCAAGGGAAGTAGGAGTGTAAGAAAAGAGTAAGAAGGCCGAGGAAGAGTGGCTAATGAAGTTTTAGTGACTGGGAAAAACTTGCTTTAGCAAATGTGAGGTTGGGTGAAAAATATCACCATTCAGGAAAATTGGGATCTGGTTCCATTGAAAATTAAGATTTGATGTACTTCATTTTCTATACTTGATTCTTGATCAGATTGCACATTCACTCTGTATTTTTGTATCTCCATCAAGTGCGGATTAAATTTATTCCCCCGAGCATGGTATCCCAACATTTTTGAATTTTTTAACAATATGTATTTGCTTCCAATTCAAGGTAGACATGAGAACATGATTTGATCTCCTGCAGTTTGCCCAGAACGTAGAATTTAATTGAATAGTTATCCTCATCACATTCACTGATTCAAGCATTGACTCAGTATCCATCCTGCAGATGAAAAACTTCTTCAGCTCTGACTATTGATACAAAGAACAGTGCCACACAAATGGCTTATGTTCCAGTGCAAGGGGCCAAACCCTAGTTCATCTTAAATTAGGTACACGCTTTATGAATAAGACATGCTAAGGGGCAGAGTCAAAAAGGTGAATTCAATTCTGTGTCGAAAATGCTATTAGCAGTTCCCTCATAATAGGTGTTAACTACATCACTATGTAAATTCCCCAAAATAAGAATAGCAAGAGACTGGAATTCATAATTCCTCTTCTTTGAATAACATCTGGAGAACAGGAAGGAAATCAAGGTTTGTTTGTGATATTCATAAATGATGATAGTGAGAATGTGGAAGATGGGGGCAGTGGAATGATAACTAATGTTGGGGATGACACAAAGATTAGCTGGGTGATTCACAGTGAAGTAGAAAGGGTTAGGCTACAGGACGATATAAACAGATGATTTCTATATCCAGATTAATATCCGATGAAGTTTAACACTGTTAATTCAGATTTTCATCGTCTCACATTTATCAAGACAAATGAGTACTCAAACTGTGAATTGCAAGGGCTAAATTTGCTCCTTTTTTCATTGCAGCAGGGAAGGTTGAGGAGGAAACCTGGTACAGGTGTACAAGAGCAGAAGGGGAAAGGAGATGATGAGCAGACAGCAGCTGTTTCCCTTACTCGAAGGGTCAAAAACAAAGGGATATATACTTAAAGTGAAAGGCAGGGGATTGAGAGAGGATTTGTGAGTCTGTTTTGAACTGGGAGGGTGGCACAGACAGAGAATATAAAATTCCTACAGTGTGGAAATAGGAACTTTGGTCCAACACATGCACACTGACCCTCCAAAGAATAGCTCACACAAACACGTTCCTCCTATATTTACCCCTGACCTACACATCCCTGAACACAATGGGCAATTAAGCACGGCCAATTCACCTAACCTGCACATCTATGGATTGTGGGAGGAAAACGGAATACCTGGAGGAAACCACGCAGACATGTGGAGAATGTGCAAAATCCATACAGGCAGTCACCCGAAGCTGGAATCAATCCTGGGTCCCCGCGCTCGAAGGCAGGAGTTCTAACCACTGAGCCACTGTTCTGCCCCTGGTGACATGTGTTTGGAGTGCATTTCCTCAGCGGGTGATGGAGCAGATAATCTCACAAATGTTTCAAAAAGCCTTTGGATATACCCTTGGTGATGCAGGCTCGCATTTTCATTCAATGATTCTATGTGGTGGCAGCCATGAACACTGATATATTCTGAAGCAATAGCTAATGGCAGTTCCTGGTTTGTTCCATTGACTGTACTCAGTGAGTGAACCTCCAGTGAAGTGCTGGTGTTATCTGCCACTTTCTATTGAAGTGTTTCGGTTTCCTTGCGTTGGTCATGTAAATTCCTCTGTCCATGATGTCATTTCCGGCCCTATTCGTCAGAGGGTGGGAGATGACATCAAAATTGATGTGTTTATTGATGGAGTTCCGGTTGAAATGCCATGTTTCTAGGACTTCTTGTGCTTGTGTCTGTTTGGCCTGTCCTAGAATGAATATACAGACCTAGTCAAAGTGGCGTATTTCCTCATCAGTACGTAAGAAATTAGTATTGGGATCCTGTATTTTCTGGCTAGTTGATGTTCATATATCCTGGTGACTAGTTTTCTGCTTGTTTTCCGTTGTAGTGTTTGTTATAGTTCTTGCAAGGCTTATTGTTCCTGGAGCAGAACAGAGATAGATATGAGTTTATTGCGGTGCTCAAAAGTATGAATAAACTGTCAGAGTGAAAAATAGTACTTTATTAGTTGGCATTATAGCACCAAAGAATTCTAATTTCAAGGTTATATGCAAAAGTGCGAGGAGTGAAATAAGGAAAAGTGTTTTTATTTAGAGAGTTGTTACAAATTGGACTTGACTGACTGGGAAAGTTGTCAATGAAGATTCAAAAGAGAACTGGATATATAGAACATAGAACATAGAACAATACAGCACAGAACAGGCCCTTCGGCCCACGATTTTGTGCCGAACTTCTATCCTAGATTAAGCACCCATCCATGTACCTATCCAAATGCCGCTTAAAGGTCGCCAATGAATCTGACTCTACCACTCCCATGGGCAGCGCATTCCATGCCCCCACCACTCTCTGGGTAAAGAACCCACCCCTGACATCTCCCCTATACCTTCCACCCTTCACCTTAAATTTATGTCCCCTTGTAACACTCTGTTGTACCCAGGGAAAATGTTTCTGACTGTCTACTCTATCTATTCCTCTGATCATCTTATAAACCTCTATCAATTCACCCCTCATCCTTCGCCATTCCAACGAGAAAAGGCCGAGAACTCTCAACCTATCCTCGTACGACCTACTCTCCATTCCAGGCAACATCCTGGGAAATCTTCTCTGCACCCTCTCCAAAGCTTCCACATCTTTCCAAAAGTGACGCGACCAGAACTGCACACAGTACTCCAAATGTGGCCTAACCAAAGTTCTGTACAGCTGCAACATCACCTCACGACTCTTGAATTCAATCCCTTTGCTAATGAACGATAATACTCCATAGGCCTTCTTACAAACTCTATCCACCTGAGTGGCAACCTTCAAAGATCTATGTACATAGACCCCAAGATCCCTCTGTTCCTCCACCTGACCAAGAACCCTACCATTAACCCTGTATTCTGCATTCTTATTTGTCCTTCCAAAATGGACAACCTCACACTTGGCAGGGTTGAACTCCATCTGCCACTCCTCAGCCCAGCTCTGCATCATATCCAAGTCCCTCTGCAGCCGATAACAGCCCTCCTCACTGTCCACAACTCCACCTATCTTTGTATCATCTGCAAATTTACTGACCCACCCTTCGACTCCCTCATCTAAGTCATTAATAAAAATTACAAACAGCAGAGGACCCAGAACTGATCCCTGCGGAACTCCACTTGTAACTGGGCTCCATGCTGAATATTTACCATCTACTACCACTCTCTGACTTCGACCGGTTAGCCAGTTTTCGATCCAATTGGCCAGATTTCCCTCTATCCCATGCCTCCTGACTTTCTGCATAAGCCTACCATGGGGAACCTTATCAAATGCCTTACTAAAATCCATGTACACTACATCCACTGCTCTACCCTCATCCACATGCTTGGTCACCTCCTCGAAGAATTCAATAAGACTTGTAAGGCAAGACCTACCCTTCACAAATCCGTGCTGGCTGTCCCTAATCAAGCAGTGTCTTTCCAGATACTCGTAAATCCTATCCCTCAGTACCCTTTCCATTACTTTGCCTACCACAGAAGTAAGACTAACTGGCCTGTAATTCCCGGGGTTATCCCTATTCCCTTTTTTGAACAGGGGCACAACATTCGCTACTCTCCAGTGCCCTGGTACCACCCCAGTTGCCAGTGAAGACGAGAAGATCATTGCCAACGGTACTGCAATTTCCTCTCTTGCTTCCCACATAATCCTAGGATATATCCCGTCAGGCCCGGGGGATTTGTCTATCCTCAAGTTGTTCAAAATGTCCAACACATCTTCCTTCCTAACAGGTATCTGTTCTAGCTTATCAGTCCGTTTCACACTCTCCTCTTCAACAATACGGTCCCTCTCGTTCGTAAATACTGAAGAGAAGTACTTGTTCAAGACCTCTCCTATCTCTTCCGACTCAATACACAGTCTCCCACCACTGTCCTTGATCGGACCTACCCTCGTTCTCGTCATTCTCAGGTTTCTCACATACGCATAGAATGCCTTGGGGTTATCCTTGATTCTATCCGCCAGGGATTTTTCATGCCCTCTCTTAGCTCTCCTAATCCCTTTCTTCAGGTCCCTTCTGGCTATCCTGTATCCCTCCACTGCTCTGTCTGAACCTTGTTTCCTCAACCTTATGTAAGCCTCCTTCTTCCTCTTTACTGCACATTCAACCTCCCTCATCAACCAAGGCTCCCTCACACGACCATTTCTTTCCTGCCTGATCGGTACATACATATCAAGGACACGTCGTATCTGCTCCTTGAAAAAGTTCCACATTTCCACCACATCCTTCCCTGACAGCCTATGCTCCCAACGTATGCTCCTCAAATCCTGTCTTACAGCATCGTAATTTCCCTTCCCCCAATTGTAAAAACTTCCTTGTTGTGCGCACCTATCTCTCTCCATAACCAAGGTGAAAGTCACAGAATTGTGGTCGCCATCACCAAAATGTTCACCCACTAACAAGCCCACCACTTGTCCCGGTTCATTACCGAGTACCAAATCCAATATGGCCTCCCCTCTGGTTGGACAATCTACATAATGCGTTAGAAAAGCTTCCTGGACACACTGCACAAACACCGCCCCGTCCAATCTACTTGATCTAAAGAGCTTCCAATCAATATTTGGGAAGTTGAAGTCGCCCATGACTAAGTCGCCAATATTTGGAAATTATTAATTTAACGGGCAACAGAGAGAGGGCTGGCATATGGGAGGTGCTGGGAGACATTTTTGGAGCTGATTCATGCATAATGCCAATGACTTCCTCCTGTACTTTAAAGTTTTGTATTCTATCAAGTGTCAGCTGTGAAGAAAAGTCAGTATCCAAGTATTTCACATTGTAAATGCTCACAAATATCTGATTATTTGGTGCAGCATAAGTATTTAAAATTATTGCAAGGTCACCTTCATTATGAAGTCTAATTGTTACTCAGAACATCAATATTTTACATGTTGTATTCCAATTACTAAAACAAATATATCATTGCTTTGGCACAAAGCCCTTTGGAAAGCTTTGACATTTCGCTGACACGATATTATGTTTGTTGGTTTTTTTTCACTATCCACATTTCATATTAAATACCTTTCATTCTAAACATTGGAAGTTTTCAAATTATTGTTCACTGATATTTGATGACACAAATAATTTATTTGGTTTAATATTCACAGTTCATGTTGAATTATTGTCATTTTAAATTGCTGGCAAATAGCTGAAGATCGTACATTTCAGTGAGAAATTAAACTGATTGATTATATATAAATGTTTAAGAACTCTAATTCTATTTGTATGTTCAATCTTCTGCTCACTCTGAACATCGAATTATCCAAAAACCAACCACTTTAAATGTTGGAGTGGCAAAACATTGCTTTGAATCCTGACATTGAATATCTAATTCTCTTACCACAAGAGTTATGTTGTTTCTTCGATAAAATAAAATGTACCTGCTTTATATCTGTGTAAGAAAATCTTGACAGGAGTTATATTTTAGTTCCATAAATATAGAATCACCATAATTGATTTAAGAGATTATAGTCCAGTTGAAGGATTATCGTTCTCATTTTATTGTTCTGGATTAGCAGTGCTGGAAGAGCACAGCAGTTCAGGCAGCATCCAACGAGCAGCGAAATCGACGTTTCGGGCAAAAGTCCTTCATCAGGAATAAAGGCAGAGAGCCTGAAACGTGGAGAGATAAGCTAGAGGAGGGTGGGAGTGGGGAGAAAGTAGCATAGAGTACAATGGCAGAGTGGGGGAGGGGATGAAGGTGATAGGTCAGGGAGGAGAGAGTGAAGTGGACAGGTGGAAAAGGAGACAGGCAGGTAGGACAAGGCCAGACAAGTCATAGGGACAGTGCTGAGCTGGAAGTTTGGAACTAGAGTGAGGTGGGGGTAGAGGAAATGAGGAAACTGTCGAAGCCCACATTGATGCCGTGGGGTTGAAGTCTTCCGAGGCGGAAGATGAGGCAGTCTTCCTCCAGGCGTCAGGTGGTGAGGGAGGGGCGGTGAAGGAGGCCCAGGACCTCCATGTCCTCGGCAGAGTGGGAGGGGGAGTTGAAATGTTGGGCCACGGGGCAGTGTGGTTGATTGGTGCCGGTGTCTCCCCATCCCCACCCTCCTCTAGCTTATCTCTCCACGCTTCAGGCTCTCTGCCTTTATTCCTGATGAAGGGCTTTTGCCCGAAACGTCGATTTCGCTGCTCGTTGGATGCTGCCTGAACTGCTTTGCTCTTCCAGCAACACTAATCCAGAATCTGGTTTCCAGCATCTGCAGTTAATGTTTTTACATCATCTTCTTGTTGCCCAATTCATGAACTATAGCAAATATCCGATTATTGTTCGGTGTCAGTAAACTCAACATCTTGCAATGAGCTACGCTGAAACTTGCTTCCAATTTAGCTGAAATAATTTACAGTGTTAATGGACCTCACAGCTGCCTGTGATACAGAGAGACTCAGTGGCCTGTTCCAAAATTTGTGCATGGAGCTTCGAACCTGCTTCAGGTCAGTCAGGCAAATATCACTTCAAAACAAATCAGTTGGAACCTTCCTTGGGTAGGTGGATAACCCGCCAACAGACTATAACTGGTCTCAGTGTCGGTACAAATATTGTCCAGGTTAAATACTAATGGCTGACCAGCAACCAGGTTTTGAAATTCATCTTCAGTCAGAGCCTGGCCCAGAGAGCAGACGTGTTGACATTGAGAGCCAGAATCACACCATACAAGTTACCTATAGTGATGAAACCTGACCTGCCTCACCGACTCCATACATCTGCACCCCGGACCAGGCATGGATGAAGACGTAAACAAGTTGACATTCTATTGCAGTTCCTTGTGTCTCTAAAGCCATATCTTCTAAATGTCACCTTCACATTCTCCAGTATTAAAATAAAATTGTACATCTCTGTGAATGATCAGAGTTACTACATGGATCACACAGTCGAACTGATATGAAGTAACCAGCAGCAAACGGCAATCCAAATTCACATTAATAACTGAACTTTGTGGATACTGTCTGGTCTAAGTAAACACAAATAATATACTGGCTTTCAGGTGCCTGTAACAATGCACACCACAACTGGAGGCTTTGGCCTTAAACCCCTCCAAAGTTTCCTGATCTCATACATATCACTCCCTCACACATTCAACAATTTAACGGGAATCCACAAGCCGGCTGAAACTGGAAACATAGAATAGTGCAGCACTGTACAGGCCTTTTGGCCCTTGACTTTTTATCCATCAAGCCAGCGGATAAAGGGGGCGCTGTGGTAGTCTGGCGCACTGACCTCTACACCGCTGAAGCCAAACGTCAACTCGAGGACACCTCTTCCTACTGCCCCCTCGACCATGACCCCACCCCCATCACCAAACCATCATCTCCCAGACCATACAGAACCTCATCACCTCAGGAGATCTCCCACCCACAGCTTCCCCCAGCGAGAAGGGGACATGAAAAGTCCTTGGTTGGTAGCATTATGGAAAACCCTAAGGCTTTCTATAGGTATGTCAGGAATAAAAGGATGACTAGGGTAGGTATCGGTCCAGTCAAGGATATTAGTGGGATGTTGTGCGTGGAGGCAGAGGAGATTGGAGAGACACTAAATCAATACTTTTCGTCAGTATTCACTCAGGAACAGGACGTTGTTGCCAATGTGAATACTGAGTCACAATTAAGTAGAATGGATGGCTTTGAGGTATGCAGGGAAGAGCTCCGGGGAATACTGGAAAGGGTGAAAATAGATAAGTCCCCTGGGCCTGATGGCATTTATCCTAGGATCCTCTGGGAAGCTAGGGAGGAGATAGCGGAGACATTGGCCTTGATTTATATGTCGTCGTTGTCTACAGGAACAGTGCCAGAAGACTGGAGAATAGCGAATGTGGTCCCCTTGTTCAAGAAGGGGAGTAGGGACAGCCCTAGTAACTATAGGCCAGTGAGTCTCACTTCTGTTGTGGGCAAAGTCTTAGAGAGAATTGTAAGGGATAGGATTTATGAACATCTGGATAGGAATAATGTGATCAAGGTTAGTCAGCATGGTTTTGTGAAGGGCAGGTCGTGCCTCACAAACCTTATTGAGTTCTTTGAGAAGGTGACTAAGGAAGTGGACGAGGGAAAAGCAGTAGATGTGGTGTATATGGATTTTAGCAAGGCGTTCGATAAGGTACCCCATGGTAGGCTACTGCAAAAATTCCGGAGGTATGGCATTGAGGGTGCATTAGAGGTTTGGATTAGGAATTGGCTGGCTGGAAGGAGACAGAGGGTAGTAGTTGATGGTTATGGTTCATCTTGGAGTGCAGTTACTAGCGGTGTTCGACAAGGATCTGTTTTGGGACTATTGCTGTTTGTCAATTTTATAAATGACCTGGAGGAGGGGCTTGAAGGCTGGGTGAGCAAGTTTGTGGATGATACGAATTTGGGTGGAGTGGTGGACAGTGAAGAAGGATGTGGCAGGTTACAGCGGGATATAGATAAGTTGCAGAGCTGGGCAGAAAGGTGGCAAATGGAGTTCAATGTAGGTAAGTGTGAAGTCATTCACTTTGGTAGGAGTAACAAGAAGATGGATTACTGGGCTAATGGTAGGCTACTTGGTAGTGTGGATGATCAGAGAGATCTTGGTGTCCATGTACACAGACCTCTGAAAGTTGCCACCCAGGTAAATAGTGTTGTGAAGAAGGCATATGGCGTACTGGGCTTTATTGGTAGAGGAATTGAGTTCCGGAGTCCTGAGGTCATGTTGCAGTTGTATAAGACTCTGGTGCGGCCTTATGTGGAGTATTGTGTAGAGTTTTGATCGCCATACTATAGGAAGGATGTGGATGCACTGGAACGGGTGCAGAGGAGGTTTACCAGGATGTTGCCTGGCATGGTAGGAAGATCGTATGAGGAAAGTCTCAGGCACTTGGGTCTGTTCTCATTGGAGAAAATAAGGTTTAGGGGAGACTTGATAGAAGTGGACAAGATGATTAGGGGTTTAGATAGGGTTGACAGTGAGAACCTTTTTCCGTGTATGGAGTCCGCTGTTACTAGGGGACACAGCTTTAAATTAAGGGGTGGTAGGTATAGGACAGATGTTAGGGGTTGATTCTTTACTCAGCGGGTTGTGAGTTCATGGAATGCCCTGCCAGTATCACTGGTGGACTCTTCCTCTTTATGGTCATTCAAGTGGGCATCGGATAAGCATATGGAGGTTATTGGGCTAGTGTAGGTTAGGTCGGCTTCGGTTGGTTCAACATCGAGTGCTGAAGGGCCTGTACTACGCTGTACTTTTCTATGTTCTATGTTCTATGTACTCTAAGATCATACTAACCTACATACCTTTCATTATACTATCATTCATGTGTCTATCCAATTAAATATCCGTAATATAGCTCATTTTACTACAACTGTTGGCTGTTCATTGCACAGACCCACCACTCTCTGTGTAAAGAACCTACCTCTGACATCTCCCCTAAACCTTCCTCCAATTACCTTAAAATCATAACCCCTCGAGGTAGCCATTTCCACCCTGGGAGAGTCTCTGGCTATCCACTCTATCTATGCCTCTCATCATCTTGTACACCACTGTCAAGTCACGTTCCATTCTTCTTCGTTCCAATGAGGAAAACACCACAGCTCCCTCAAATTTTCTTTGCAAGACATGCCCTCCAGTCCAGGCAGCATCTTGATAAATTTCCTCAGCACTCTCATCAAAACTTCTGCATCTTTCCTACAATGAGGCAACCAGAATAGATCACAATATTCTACGTGTGGTCTCACCAGGGCTCTATATAGTTGACGCATAACCTTCCAGCTCTTAAACTCAATCCCTCGGCTATTGAACACATCAAACACCTTCTTAATCACCTTATGAACCTGTGCAGAAACATTGTGGGAGCTACGCCATTGCCCATTTGATCCCCCGTTCCTCCACAATGTAAGAATCCTGCCTCTAACCCTGTATTCTGCATTCAACTTCGACCTTCCAAAATGAATCGCATCCCACTTTCCCATATTGAACACCATATGCCACTAAGCAGTTGAGTCCTGCATCCTGTAAATGTCCTGTTGCAAACTACAACAGCCCTCTACACTATCCATAATTCCACCAACTGGTGTTACATCATGAAACTTACTAACCTACCCTTCCACTTCGTCATCCACGTCATTTATTAAAATCACAAACAGCAGAGGTCCCAGAACCGATCCTTACGTAACACCACTGCACACCGAATTCCACACTGAAGACTTCCCATTTACCACCACCCTCTGTCTTCTATGGGCTAGCCAATTCTCTATCCAGACGGATACGACTCCGTGTATGTCATGCCTCCTTACCTTCTGAATGAAACTACCTCGGGGAAGCTTATCAAACACCTTGTTAAAATCCATGCACTCCGCATTCACTGCTCTCTCTCCTTCAGTGCGTTTAATCCCCATCCTCAAAGAATCCAGTAAGAGTTGTGAGTTATGACCTGCCCCTCACAAAGTCATGCTGACTGTTTCTAATCAAACTCTGATTTTTCAGAATCGTCTCCAATACTTTGCCCAACACTGATGTAAGGCTGACTGGTTTGTCATTCTCAGGATAATCCCTGTTCCCTTGCCTGGACAAGGGACTAACATTTGCCACACTCCAATCAACAGACGCTTCTCAAATGGAGAGTGAAGACGCAAAGACCATCGCCAAAAGCACAGAAATCTCTTTCCTCTCTTCCTGTCGTAACTTAGGGTGTTTCCCGTGTGGCTGAGGGATTTATCTATCCTTTATCTATCCTCAGTCTGTATTCGACCTCAACTTGTTTACTCCCTGTCTAACCAACTGATTGACTGCTTTCCATTTCAGGGCTCTGTACAGTGCTGCCATCCTGAGCAAGTATGGTTCCCAATATCCTGTGTATTATGGAATGGCAAACATGGGAAGGCACAAATGCCTTTCTCATGGGCGGGGGGAGGGGGGTGCCAAAACTTTGACTCTGCTGCTCCTCAGATGATGCCTGAATAGTTGTGCTTTCCCAGCGCCACACTTTTCGACTCTGATCACCAGGACCTGCAGTCCTCACGTTCTCCATTACTGAGGGCTGTCCTCTCTGCACACTGAGCAGGCAATTAATCAGCGGAAACCCGTTGTCGTTAGAGCTGACTGTTCAGTTCTGAAAAGCTGCATTTGATGAACACTTTTACTAAAAACGAAATTACAACTCAACAAATATTCATTCAGTCGCAGATTTACAGTTTTGGTTCATGAATTAGGCAGCTTGATAACCAACAGTGAATGACTGAAGAACTCCGAGATACAGAGTATTCCAGGTAATATATTTCAGGTTGGATGTGCTTTACCTTAATGCTGGGAATATTATCAGACAGACAGATATGACAAGGAAACGAGATGACATGTGGAAGTGTGTCATTTTTACCATTACAGAGATGTGTTCGAGGGAGGTCATGGCTGACAACTCAATATTCTGTGGTAACAGAAATATAGTCAGGCCAGGAGAGAGGGTAAAAGAGGAGGTGGTGTTGGCTTATAAATTATGGATTTAGTTACTGGCTTAAGAAGGGACGATATCTTGAAAGGATCATCTAATGAGGTTTGGTGGTTAAAGCTCAGTGTGAAAACCATGACAGAAACACTGCTTGGGATATATTGTAGAACCCCAGATAAAGGAAAGTACGGGAGCAGGTATATAATCAAGTTATTGAGGTGTGTAAAAACATTAATAGGATCATTATATTTAGGCATTTCAATTCCAAACATTCATTATGGTAGTGATAATTTCTTAAGAGGGAGCAGGTGCTTTGAAATTTATTCCAGAGAAATCCTTAAATCAACATAGAGCAGATACAACAATGGGCAGTGTAGCGTTGGGCCTCACGTGGGGAACGAAGCCAGTCAGATGTTCCAGGCAGAAGTGGGAGAGCATTATCGGACCAGTTATTGTGATATCACACATTTTGACTTGGCTAAGGAAAAGACCCCAAAATGTTTGAATCATAAAAGCTTTTTGGATTGGGTAGACAGATTTTATGAAAAAAATGACAGAATCCTGCCAAAGTGCAGTTGCTTCTGGATGAAACTATAACAGAACAAGTTGGGGCGGGGGTTGGGGGGTCATTTGATTAAAATTGAATTGATGACAGTCTCGGCCCAGCATGTTACACCGAAGTTAAAATTTAGGAAAACAAGCCCAGAGAACCTCAGATGTCGACACAAATCCCGAACAGGATGAAAAAGGAAAGAGAAGCTTAAAGCAGGTTCCAAGTGAGCAGGTCAATGATTGCCCTAAAAGAATACAGAAAGTGGAGGGCTAAACTCAAAAGTCAGCGGAAGAGCAGGAGGAGGGATGATAAAACATTAGCGGGTAAGATTAGCAAGAATCCAAAGTCATATTTTTGGTGTATTCAGGGGAAGACGCTAACGTGGGAAAGAATGGGAGTGTTAGGGACTAAGGGGACAGTCTGTCCACAGAGACAGAGAATATGTTAAATACATCCTCCGAATCGATCTTGAGTTTGGAGAAGCTGTTACTGGATTCAGGGAGAGTGACCGTCTGACCCGTGAGCAAATTGATACAGGAGCTGAGGAAGAATTGGAAGTTTATGCAAGATAGAGTGGGCAAATCACCAGATTAAAGACCACCAAGTCTCACATCAGTGAGAGGGAAACAATTGTAGAAAATCTGGAGGGCTGTTGAGGCTGGATCATTAAATATCTTCAAGGCTGAGACAGACAGATTTTTATACAAGTGTTACGGGGAAATTGCAGAAAAGTGGAATGGGGATTAACAAAATAAAAATAACCGAATCGAAGGAAACACAGACTCATTTAGAGGACAGACATTTTGTTGTCCCTATGTCTAATGGTCATCTTTTCCAATAGCCCTGCATTCACAAGAACATCACCTCTCTCGAGGGATTCAAGGAATTCATAAACGCGATACGAATAGACAGAAAGTATGAGGGGACTGCGACAACACAGATTGCCTGTCGGGGTGAGGATTTGCATTGACAGAGTCACCACTTCCAGAAGGAAGATCTCAGCAAGACACCCTCCAAGGCCAATCAGAGACGTGCACTGGGGACCTGGAAGTCAGTGGCCAGGTGTCAAGGAGTCTTGAAGACCTAAACACTGCATCACTGTCGTGTCTCCTTCCTTCGCTGGCCAAAACTATATATGGAGGGGGAGAGAGACATGCCGTTGTTGCAGAGTATGCAGTAAGGCTTTGACACGAGAGGCTTCAGACAGCTCCAGCTCAGCAAAATGTACAGGGAAACTGAAATAAAGTCCTTTTAACATTATTGTTATAGCCGTCGAGATGGCAGTTAGGGCAGTCACACGATCCTCTTGTTTCATGTGGGAGCTCACGGAGATTTTCACTGTCCCTGATGACTATTCGTGTGGACTGTGCACCCAGCTTCAGCTCCTGGGAGACCGTGTTAGGGAGCTGGAGCTAGGCGGCACGGTGGCTCAGTGGTTAGCACTGCTGCCTCAAAGTGCCAGGGACCAGGGTTCAAATCCTGGCTCGGGCAACTGTCTGTGTGGAGTTTGTGCATTCTGCCCGTGTCTGCATGGCCTTTCTCTGGATGATGCGGTTTCCTCCCACAGTTCAAAGATGTGCAGATTAGGTGAATTGGTCGTGCTAATTTGCCTGTAGTGTAGGGGAATGGGTCTGCGTGGGCTGCTCTTTGGAGGCTCGGTGCGGACTTGTTGGGCTGAAGGTTATTTAGGATGCACTCAGGGTCATCTGAGATACTCAGAACTTCATAGATAAGTGCTTTAGTGGTGGTAGCCACACCCAAGACACAGCCCAAGTTATGTTTCTTTAATGACTGCAATATTCCAGTCAACGTTCATCGCCCTCGGTTCATGAGCTTTACCTGTCAGTCCTGTTGTATTTAAATAAACACAATTTAATCCAAGAGGCGATCCTTGATTCCGTCATATTCCAGGTAGAGAGTAGCTGTGCGACCACCAGGAATGGCAAAGGGAGTCGTCAGAGAGTACAGAAATAGCCTGTGGCTATTCCTTTCCATAACATGTAGACCATTTTGGATTGTTGGGGGTAATGCCCGTTCAGGTGAAAGCAGCAATAGTCAGGCTGGTGGGATTGGCACTGGCTCAGGGGCACAGCGGGAAAGGGTAAAGGTAAACAGGTCGTTAAAGATAGGAGGGTCGATTGTTAGAGGGACATTCGGAGATTCTGTGGCCACAAACGGGAATCCAGGATGGTGGATTACCTCCCCTCTACTCGGGTCCAGGATGTCGACAAGTGGCTGCTGAACATTCTCAAGGGGTTGGGTGAGCATCCAGAAATCATTATGCACGTTGGCACAAATGATACCCGTTGAAATAGGGCCGAGGTTCTGGAGTGAGATTACAGAGAGCTCGGAGAAACATTTTAAAAAAAACCTTGACATTGGTCATCTCCTTAGAGGGAGATTACCGTCCGAGACATGCACTGGAAGGGACACCAATATCTTGGCTGCCAGTTATGCTAGTGTTACCAGGCTTGGTTTAAACTAGATCGGCAGGGGGTGGTATCCTCCAGAGCAGGGAGACAAGTGCGCGGCTGGATGGAGATAGAGTCATCAGAAATAGTAAATTTAGGCTGGAAAATGACAGAGAGAAATGCCTTTTGGATTAAATTGCACTATTTCAATACAGGTAAGGCCAATGAACACAGGGCGTGGAAATGTAGGTGGGACTGGTATATTATAGCCATTACACAAACATGGCTAAGTGATGGATAGGACTGACAGCTTAATGTGCCAGGGTACAGTTGCTTTAGGTGAGACAGAGATATTGGAAGGAAGGGAGTGGAGTTGCATTTCTGATTAAGGGGAGTACCACAGCAGTAATCAGAGATAAAATAATTGATGAATCACCCAGTGAGGCTTTGTGGGTGGAGTTAAGAAATAGGAAAATGTTCGTGAGGTGATTGGGGATGTGCTATAGGCCCCCAAATAGTCAACAGGAATGAGAGTAATAAATATGCAGGGAGAGAGGGGAAACCTGCAAGAGCAATAGGGTTTTCATAATAGGGGCTTTTATTTTTTCGAATACAGACTGGAATGGCCAGAGCGTTAAGGGATTTGATGAGATAGAATCTGATAAAAGCTTCAGGAAAGTTTCCTCAAGCAATATACAGAGAAACACGAAATTTTCTGAGGAAATAGGGCAGGACAGGTGATTGAGTTAACAGTGGGGGAGCACTTTGTGACCATTAACCGTAGTTCTATTAATTTTCAAATAGTTATGGAGAAGGACAAAACTGGTCCACCGGTTCATGTTCGTACTTGGGCCATGGCTCAGGTCCAGGCAGCTGGGAACAAAGAAATTCCTGGAGGTATATAAGAGATAATGGAGTTTACTGCTGAAGGAAATCAATAGGGTGAAAAGAGAGCAAGAAAGTGCCTTGGCTGAGAAGATTAGGATGAATCCAAAAAGGTACTTTAAATATATTTTTAAAAAATCAAAACAGGATTGAAAATAGGACCCCTCGAAGACCAATGTGGACAAGTAAGTGTGGAACTATAAGTGATGGGTGAAGTCCTCAACGAATATTTCTACTCTCTGTTTACTGTGGAGAAAGACATGTTGACTTGAGAACTAGAGGAAGTTAGTGGTGATATCTTAGAGCCAATCTATATCATAGTTGAGGAGATTTTGGACGTTCTAGAATGTTTGAAAGTGGATAAATCTCATGGTCCTTACCCGATATATCCAAGAACACCTCAAGGGGCTCCAGAAGAATTTACGGGGACCCTGGCTTTTAATGTTTATCATCAGTAACCACCGGTAATGTCCCGAAGACTGGAGGATCGCAATTGTTGTGCCCTTATTCAAGAAGAACTGAACAAATAAAAGCCTTGGAACTACAGATCAGCAGGTTTAACATCCGTGGTAGGTAAGTTACTTGAGAAGGTTCTGAGGGATAAGATGTACATGGATTTAGAAAGACAGGCTTTGATTAGGAATAGTAAGTGTGGCTTTGTGCGAGGAAGATTGTGCCTGACAATTCTCTTCAAGTAAGTGGATGATATGACCAGGAAGATTGAGTTGTGAGGGGCAGTAGATTTTAAAACATGTGGTGTTGGATAAGCACAGCGGGTCAGGCATATTCGATGGGCAGAAGAATCTATGTTTCGGACATAAGCCTTTAATCAGGAACATCCAAAACATCGATTCTCATGTTCTGATGCTGCCTGACCTGCCGTGATTTCCAGTGCCACACTTTTAGACACTGATCTCCAGCATCTGCTGTGCTCAATTTTTCCATTGGCAATAGATTCAGTCGATATGGATTTCAGTTACAGCAGAACAGAATGAGGCTTTTAGCCCCTGGAGCCTGATATACAATTTCAGGAGGAGGCCAATAAGCCCCTAGGGCCTATAAAACTGTAACCAGATCATGCAGCACCAGTATCCAGTTGCACAGCAACAGGATCAATCTATTCAGCTACTTGAAGTCAGTAACACAGGAAATAGAAGAGGTCACAAAGTGACTGGATTATGGAGTATACTGGAATAAAACCAGGCGACATAACCCCTCAGACCTGCTCTTCCATTCAGTAAGTCAGGGCTGATTTGCACTCGGCCGCAATTTCTCTTTCATGCCCATTTTTTTGTAGCTGTCGACTCTCTGACGGGTCAAAACCCATTGACACCCACTCGCACCCCCCAAACATTTCAGTGATGTAGCCTCCCCTACCTGTCTGGCCCAACTATCACTATTCCCTGAGAGAAGGAACTACTTCCCACACATATACCTTGGTCTATTGACATGAATAGAAAATATGAACACAGTGTAAAGTGACTGGCCCTGATATCACGGCAGTATTTGATTGAGCAAGATGTCAAGGAGACTGAACAAAATTGAACTTGATGAGAATCAGTTGTAAATTCCCCACTGGTTGGATCATTCAGAGCACAATGGGGCTGGTGGACATCCATCCTCTCAGTCCCTGGATATCTCTGTGGGCAATCCTCAGGGTAACTTCTTCGGCATAAACATCTTCAGCTGCTTCATCAATGTCTTTCCTTCTTTCATGCAATCAGAGGTGGGGATATTCTTTCAAGATTATACAATGTTCAGAACAATAAGTCACCTCTTAAGGTACTAAAGAATCAAATCTGGACAACATTCAAGCTTGTGCTGTTAATATATAGGGAACATGAATTAAAAGCACTGCTGGAGATTAAACATTTCCACAGTTAAAAGAAAGAGGGACCCCTTCAGCAAGTCTAGCTCGTTTCACAGTAATATAAGAAAGCCATTCAGCCCATCAGATCTATTGGATAACAAGAGGTGCAATGCGTTCACTCACTCCTGCCTATTACACAAGAAGACAATTTAAAATAAAAGCAGGAGTTGGAATCAAAAATACACACTCAGGAGCTGGAAGAACAGAATAAGCAAGGCAGCATTAACACTTTGAGGAGCGTATGCCTTGGATATAACCCTTCGTCAGGACTGTGGATGGGAGTAAGGGGGTCTATAGATAAAGTGCGGGTGAGGAAGGAGGAGGCAGAGTGGCGAGGTGGGGATTAGTGAACACAGATAAAGGGGATCAGCGAGTTGTTGATGGAAGGGCTGAATCCAGTTGGTAGCTGGACAAAGGTTGCTCAGAGGAATGGACGGGAGGGGAGGGCCTGGGAAGGGAGTCGGAGGACTGGAAGGGAGGTTATTTGAAATTGAAGAATTCAATGTTGATTCCCCGGGGTGCAGGCTGCACAGGTAACAGATGAGATCTTGTTCCTCCAAATTATGGTTTGGTTTATTGTGGCAATGGAGGAGGCCAAGGATGGCCATGTCAGAAAGGCATTAGTAAAGAGAATTGAAATAGGAAGTGACTGGGAGATTTTCCATTTCACCTAACAACTACCTTTCAGTTCCCATCCGGATTCATGCCTCCCATCGCCCAACCAGGTTGCACATAGCACTTATGTCTACATAGCCGCAACTGACCATCTCCCTGATCTCCCCACCCAAACCACTCCCTTCCTTCTTTATCTGCAGCTCCCCCACCCCCCAACCCAGTTCTGAAGAACGGTTATACCTGAAATGTTGACTTTCCCAGCTCATGGTGCTGCTTGATTGCTGTGTTCTTCCAGCCTTCTGTTTGTCTCCTACAACCCAGGAAGATAGAGTCTAGTCTGCACAGCGTGCTGGTAGGCAGGAACTAAGGGTTGCCCACTGAAGTCCTTGAACCTCTGCCCTCGGGCCAGGAGGAAGAATTCAGTTCCTCCAGACACTGACACATGAACAGAAGAGGCCAATCAGCCCTTTCCAAACTGTTAGACTGAAATTGGAGGATGTCATTGTTGCTGCAACACGACAAACCAATGAGCCATAGACTGCAAAGACAGACTGCTCCATGTTGTTCCTCCTGGCCCCATTGCTAATGGTACACACGTGCTATGTTAACGTGGTTTGCTGACCATGAGGAGGGAAAGTGAATGGTTTGTGCCAAGTCCCAAGAGGCATCTTCAATCTCCGAGATGTTATGAACTAGGTTAGACTACTCCAAACACTTTTAAGCAGGCAGCCCAGAGCATACCTTTGCAGTTTGTTTCAGTAAGTGTACAATGAGAATTACCGGAGGTAATTTAGCTAGGTTGACTACTAGATTTTGAAACAGACAAAAACTTTATTCATAAAATTACACAATGAAACACAAAGAACAGAATAAAAAATCACGACAGAATTCAACTGATTCAGCTAGACTTAATTATGCTATTCCGAATACACACAAATGGCCCAATAAGCAAACTCCCAATAATAAAAAACAGTATAAATGGAACACAAACTTCCAGGTTGAAGTTGAAGGTCAGAAAAGAGAGAGAGTTTCCACACAGCTCCCAGTTGAACTTCCCAGTTCAGGACTCAACTGAAAACTGCGCAGCTCAGCGAGTTCAGCTAAAATCGCTCCCCACTCTCCGTCCATTACACTGGTCACTTATAAAGCATGGCCACTTTAGCCTGAAGACTCATCTGTTTCCATATAAATAAAAGACCTCTGAAAGTACTTTTCATCTCTGTACCAAACCAGACTGATGGGAGCTTGGAGAAAGTGAGGAAGGGATTATGCCGGAAACGTCGATTCTCCTGCTCCTTGGATGCTGCCTGACCTGCAGCGCTTTTCCAGCAACACAATTTTCAGCTCTGATTGGAACTTGGCCCCGTTTTATTGCTCCTCTGAAAAAAAAACCAAGGACAGAGTCTACTTGAGCCAAGGAACAGCTTTTAGACAAAAAGGGACTTGCTTTGTGACACATCTTTCACCCCTTAAAAAAAACATCAATGATCAAAGGTGGCTGCATTTTTAACCCTTCAGACCCAGTTAGTAGTCTTAAAACTGACAGATATACTGTACTAATTGTAAACATTCAAACATGCACAAACCCATACAAAACCAGGCTGCTGTATACCCACCACCGAACACCTCCGTATCTCATTCTAGTCTCAGCAAGTCATCAGCTTTCACGTTTTCGCGATCTGCCACATGCACAATTGTCTGATTGAACAGCTGCAATAACAAGCTCCATCTAAACAGTCTGGCGTTTTTGTCTTTAATTTTTCCACAAATGTCAATCTGTTGTGATCAGTGTATGCGATTGTTTCAGATGCATTGCTGGTAATATAAGCACAGTTATGGTGTAATGCCAACACCACGTTTAAAGTCTTTTTCTCCACTGTTGAACATTTCTGTTGATGTCCGTTCGACTTGCCAGAAAAAACACCCGATCGGTCTTTCTATTCCCTCATCATCCTGCTGCAGGAACACTGAACATCACTGGCATCGATAGCCACCTTGAAGGACTTCGTATAATCTAGTGTAGCTAATATTGGGGCAGTGTCTAACACATGTTTTAGGCTGGAAAATGCCTTTTGACAGTCCTCTGTCCACTGAGAGTTCTTGCCCTTGACAATTCGGTGAGTGGAGCAGCCACACCGCTTAAGGTTTGGCACAAACTTTCAGTAAAATCCAGCCAATCCCAGGAACCATAGTATTACATATTTATTTTTGTCGACGGTGTGGAACATTCACCAACTACTTTCGTTTTTGTATCTCATGGGGCCATTGGTCCATGTGCAATAACATGACACAGGAACGTGACTTGGCTTTCTCAAATTCACTTTTAGCTAGGTTTACCAGCAAGCCTGCCTTCTGAAGTCAATCAAACAAGTCCGATAAATGCTGTAAATGTTCCTTTCAAGAGTGACTAAAAACTACCAGGTGATCAATGTACACCACATAGTTGGGGAATCCGACAATGACCTCATTATCAGTCTCTGAAAGGTGGCTGGATCGTTTTACATATCACATGCCACAACTTTGAACTGAATCCATTTAGTGTTATGAAAGCCGAAATTGCCTTTGCTCTCTCTGACAGAGGTCCTTGCCAGTAGCCTCTGAGCAAGTCCAACTTAGAAATGCAAGTAGCTTCTCCCACTTTTTCGACAAAGTTCTCCAAACATGGAATTGGATATGCATCAGTCTTTGTAACGAAGTTAAGTTTGTGATAGTCCACACATGTCCACTGGGTAATATCTGTATTTGGCGCCATGACTATATATGAGCTCCAAGCACAGTAACTCATTTCGATTATGCCATCTTGGAGCGTGTGCTCTATTTCCTTCTGAACCTGTGCCAACTTTAGAGGATAATGCCTTTAAGGATGTTATTTAATCAGAACAGCATCTCCTGTGTCTACATCATGCACAATTATGGTCGTACTTCCCAGTTTATTTCCGTATATCTCTCCAAGATACCGTAATAACTCTTTAAGGTCACTATGCTTTTCTTGTGGAAGGTATCTCAATAATTTATCCCAATTTTTGGCAACTTTCTCATTGTTCAATTTGATATTAGGAATGTCTAATTCAGAATCCTTCCTTCTATGCTGTAATCATTAATACCTTCTCCTCTTGCTTTCCTTCCCTATCAAAATACCTGTTGAGCATATTCACATGACACACTCTGTGAGATTTCTTCCTGTCTGGAGTCTGTACAAAGTAGTTCACTTCATTCAATTTCTTCCCAATTTGATATGGTACTCAAAAGCTTGCTTCTAATGGCTCAACTGTTCCTGGAAGTAACACCTATACCTTATTCCTAATTGCAAAATTGCCAATTTGTGATTTCTGATCCACTTCCTGTTTCATTGTATGCTGCGATACTTTTAAATGCTGTCTACACAACTCCCCAGCTCTATTTAATCATTCCCTAAAATTTGATACATCGTCCAAATGGGTGGTCTCTGAATTCTGACTTATTAATATCTCCTTAACCAATGTTAACGGTCCTTTTACTTCATGCCTGCAAATTAATTCAAACAGACTGAATTTGTTCGATTTATTCTGTGCGTCTCTGATCACAAATAGTTCAAACGGAATTTCCTTTTCGCGATCATCTGGATAATCCTGACCTTAAAACTTCAACATGGTCTTCAGTTTTTGATGCCATCTCTCTCATGCTCCCTGAGATTCCGAATAGTACGCAGTAGATTTGAATTGATTTATTCCCAAGTTATCCATCACCTCCTTAAATTGTTCAGATGTGAGGTTTGATCTGTCTGGATCTCTACTGGTAGTCCGTATCTAGTAAAAACATGAAGTATTTTTTTCTACAACTCTTTTAGCTGTGATGGTGCAGAATGGGATTGCCTCTGGAAATCTAGTCGACGCATCCATTATTGTTAATAAATACTTATTCCCACTTTGTGTTTGAGGTAGGGGCCGACGCAATCTATCAAGACTCTTCTGAAAGGTTCCTCAAATACTGGAAGATGTATTGAAGTTGCAGGTCTTATTACTGCCTGTGTGACATGTTTGAGACGTCTGGCAAAATTCAACTACATCTTTGTGTAGTACAGGCCAGTGAAAATAACTTTGTACTCCAGCCTGTATTGTTCTCACCCCGAAATGATCTCCACGTGGTAGCTCATAAACCACTCGCAGCATCCTCCATTCTATACCCAAAACATTTTGATGAATTTCTGTCCACGTCTGATCTGCTTCAATGTGTGCTGATCTCCACATTAAGACATCATTTGTTAAATATTAACACACAGGAATGCAATCATTCTCTTTCTTGCTAAATGCCTTTTGATATAACTGATGTAACTCCTCATCTTTCTGCTGCAAATCAATGCACTTAGCAGAGCTAAAAATACTTGCATGTTTTCCTACTTGCTCCTTCTCTGTTCCACGCAACTGATCAAAAACAACTTTTGGCTAACTCGATGTCAGCTTCCTTATCTGCGCCTATACCCTGCTTCAACCAGTGCATCTGTGATCTTGTGATCATTCAATCAGGGAAAATTTCTGGATAAACATTCTCCAGGTCTTCAGTTGCTTGCATTTCCACTGACTTTCAACTAGAGTAGGCAGCACGCCTACCGGTGAATCAGCTATATCATTTGCAAGGACAAATTTTATTCCTGGAGCTGAGAATGTGTCCAGTCCTCCTACCACACATTATCTACACTTCTCGGGACTCTTTAGCCTCACTTTACATAAAGGAGCACTTTTTGTCTCATTATGAATTCCTGTTACAAGCACATTTTCTGGCAATAGCCTCTCAAGAGTGCATATATCCTCACCCCTCAGCATTACAGACTGAAAAGATCCTAGGTCAATTAGTATTGGAACCTCCTTACAAAATTACTTCTGGCCTATGTAAATAAACTTTACCCTTTCATGTAGACTTTTTATGCAGATCTGGCAGGTCCTCTGATTACCTTGTACACTCTGAGGCAGTTACCTATCTTCCCTTGTGCGTTTTGTTACTAGTGCAACAAAATGTCTAGGCTGGTGTGGTTATCTGGTTTTCCTACATCTGGTTTTCTCCCAGCCCAACAACACTGTGATTTTGTGTAGCCCACTTTATTACAATGAAAACACCAGAGTTTTTTTTAACTAATTTTTCCCCCTCAAGTTTTTCTTTTTTGCCGTGGTAAATTATCCTGATGATCTTCACTGAGATCTACCTTTCCCTTTGCACGTAAGGATATCTCTTTGCTCCAATTTTTATCTCTTGTAGACTGGAACTGTATCTGAAAGCTCAACCAAGTCTAATGAACCAGTTCATAATCATCAGCCACTTCAGCTGCTAACCTTACTGTTTACACTCTCTGTTCTTCCACACGAGTTTGCACTACTTCAGACAGTGAATTTTTGAATTCTTCTAAATACTTATCTCTCTAAGGTCATCATAGTATTGTTTGATTTTTAATGCTCGTATCCAACTATCGAAGTTAGTCTGTTTGATCCTTTCAAACTCAATGTAGGTGTGACCACGATCCTTCCTTCGATTCCTGAATTGTTGTCTATAGCTTTCTGGAACAAACTCAAAGGCAGATAAAATGGCTTTTTTTACCGCTACTGTACTCCCGTATACCAACGGCTGTATCCTCAGCCCCATACTGTACCACGTGTACACCCAAGGCTGTTCACTCAACCCCCTACTGCACTTCCCGTATACTCACAGCTGTGCCCTCAGTCCAATACTGTCCTCCCTGAAAACCCACAACTCTGTCCTCAACCCCCGACTGTGCTCCCAGTAAACCCACAGTGTGTCCTCAGCCACCTACTGTACTCCCTGTACACCGCAGCTATGCTTTCAGCCCCCTAATGTACTCCCTGTATACCCACAGCTGTGTCCTCAATGTCCTACTGTATTCCCTGTACACCCTCTGCCTCCACGGTGCTCCCATACACCCACAGCTGTGTCCTCAGCCCCATACTGTATTCCCTATACACCCTCAGCATTGCCCTCAGTCCCCTACTGTACTCCCCGTACACCCTTAGCTGTGTCCTCAGCCCCATAATGGACTCCCCATACACCCACAACTGTGTCCTCCGCTTCCATGGTACACCCCCATACACCCACAGCTGTGTCCTCAGCCCCCTGTGGTACACCCCGTACACCTACAGCTATGTCCTCAGCCCTCTGCAGTACTCCTGTACACCCAAGGCTGTGTAATCAGCCCTCTAGTGTACCCCCTGTACACACAACGCTGTGTCCTCAGCTGCTATTGTACTCACTGTACACCCCGGCTGTGACCTCAGCCCCCTACTGTACTCCCCGTATACCCACAGTTGTGTCCTCAGACCCCTACTGTACTCCCTGTACATCCACAACTGTGTTCTCAACACCCTAATGTACTCCTGTACACCCAAGGCTGTGTCATCTGTCCTCTACCGTACTCCTGTACGCACACAGCTATGTCCTCAGCCCGCTACTGCACTCCCTGTAACCCCGGCTATGTCCTCAGCCCCCTACTGTACTCCCTGTACAGCCAAAGCTGTGTCCTCAGCCCCTACCGGACTCCCTGTACACCCCAGCTGTGTCCTCAGCCACCTCCTGTACTCCTTGTACACAATCACAGCTGTGCACTCAGACCCAACTATACTCCCTCTAAACCTGCGGCTGTACCCTCAGCTGCCTTCACTACTCCCTGTACGCTCACAGTTGTGCCCTCAGTCCCCTACTGCATCCCTGTACACACATGGCTGTGCCCTCAGCCCCCTGCTGCACTCCCTGCACACACAGGGCTGTGAGCTCAGCACCCTACTGTACTCCCCGAACACACAGGGCAGTGCCGTCAACCCCCTACTGCACTCCTTGTGCACCCTGGCTGTGTCCTCAGCCCCCTACTGTACTCCTAGTACATCCACTGCTGTGGCCTCAGCCCCTACCTGTACTCCCCATACACATAGGGCTGTGTCATCAACCCCCTACTGTACTCCTCGTACACCCCGGCTCTGCCCTCACCCCTACTGTACTCCCTGTGCACAAACGGCTGTGTCCTCAGTCCCCTACTGTACTCCCTGTACACACACGGCTGTGTCCTCAGTCCCCAACTGTACTCCCTGTACACACGTGGCTGTGTCCCTCAGCCCCCTACTGTACTCCCTGTGCACAAACGGCTGTGTCCTCAGCTCCCTACTGCACTCCCTGTGCACACACAACTATGCTCTCAGCCCCCTACTGTAACCCCTGCACACCCAAGACTCTGTCCTCAGCCCCCCACTGCACTTCGTGTTCACCCCGGCTGTACCCTCATCCACATACTGTACCCCCTACACACAGGTTGTGCCTTCAGCCCCCTACTGTACGGCCTGTATATCCATAGCTGTGTCATCAGCCCCCTACTCTACTCCGTGTACAGCCACAGCTGTGTCCTCAGCCCCCTACTGTACTCCCTGTACACTCATGGCTGTGTCCTCTGTCCCCTACTGTACTCCCTGTACAGCCACGGCTGTGTCATCAGCCCCATACTGTCCTCCCTGTAAGCTCACTGCTGTGTCCTCTGTACCCTACTGTACTCCCTGTACAGCCACGGCTGTGTCATCAGCCCCATACTGTACTCCCTGTAAGCTCACTGCTGTGTCCTCTGTACCCTATTGTACTCCCTGTACAGCCACGGCTGTGTCATCAGCTCCTTACTCTACTCCCTGCACAGCCATGGCTGTGCCCTCAGCCCCCTAATGTCCTCCCCATATACTCACAGCTATGCCCTTAGCCTCCCACTCTCCTCCCTGTACACCCTCGGCTGTGTCCTCAGCTCCCCACTGGACTTTCTGTTCTCCCATTGCTGTGTCCTCAGCACCCTACTGCACTCCCCGTACACCCACGGCTGTGCGCTCAGCCCCCTACTGATCTCCTGGTGCACCCACAGCTGTGTGCTCAGCCACCTACTGTCCTCCATGTATACATATGGCTGTGTCCTCAGCCCCCTACCGTACTCCCTGTGCACCCACAGCTCTGCCCTCAGCCTCCTACTGTACTCCCTATACACTCACGGTTGTGTTGATAAATTCCAAACAACGCCAGTTACATGTTTGCTGCTGACATCACCAAAGCAGGAGGTATAACAACCAACTGTGAGTCAGAATACGGAAAGGACATAGTGGTGTGGTGGCATGGTGTAATGATAAAAACCTCTCTCTCAAATTTGGCATAAGTAAAGAACTGACCATTGACTTCACTAAGAAAGTAGGGGAGTATACCCCAATCTACATCAACGGTTGAGGACGTACAGAGCATCAACTTCCTCGGAGTGACGATAACTGCCAACCCTGGATGTCTCACCTAGGTGTGACAGTCAAGAACACTCGGGTGGCTCAGAAAATTCAACATGCACTACTTCTACAGATGCAACATTGACAGCGTACTGACCGGGTGCATAACAGTCTGGTACGGCAACCGCTGTGCCCTGAACTGTAAGAAACTGCAGAAGGTTGTGTTCACAGCCGTGACCATCAGGGACTCCAATCTCCAAACGATTCAGTCTTCTGCGCTGTTTAATCGTTCCCTAAAATTTGACATTCTCCAAATGGGTGGTCTCTGAATTCTGCCTTATTAATTTCTCCTTAACCAATGTTAACAGTCCTTTTATTTCATGCTCAAAAAATAATTCAAATAGTCTGAATTTGGTCGATTCATTCTGTGCGTCTCTGATCACAAATAGTTCAAAAAGAATTTCCTTAACGCAATCATCTGGATTATCCTGACCATAAACCCTCAACATGGTCTTCACTGTTTGATGCCATCTCACTCATGTTCACTGTGATTCCGAATAATATGTAGCAGATTTGAATTGCTTTATTCCCAAGTTATCGATCACCTGCTTGAATAGTGCGGATGTGAGGTTTGATCTATCTGGAGCTCTTGGTAGTCCGTACCTACGTATAAAATAAGTACTTTTTTTCTACAACTCTTTTCGCTGTGATGCTACATAATGGGTCTGCCTCTGGAAATCTAGTGGACACATCCATTATTGTTAAGAAATACTTATTCCTACTTAGTCTTTGCGATAGGGGACCTACACAATCTATCATGACTCTTGTGAAAGGATCCTTAAATGCTGGAATAGGTATTAAAGTTGCAGGTTTTATTACTGCGTATGTTACATATTTGAGACATTTGGCAATATTCACTACATCTTTGTGAAGTCCAGGCCAGTGAAAATATCTTTGTATTTCAGCCTGTAATGTCCTCACCCCGAAATGATCTCCAAGTTGTAACTCACGTGCCACTCGCAGCACTCCCTTTCTATACCCAACAGACAAAACAATTTGATGAATTTCTGTGCACGTCTGATCTGCTTCAATGTGTGCTGATCTCCATATCTGCATTAAAACATCATTTGTTAAGTAATAACACATAGGAATGCATTCATTCTCTTTCTTCCTAAATATCTTTTGATATAACTTCTGTAACTCCACAACTTTTTGCTGTAATTCAATCAGCTTAGCAGAGCTAAAACTACGTTCATATTTTCCTACTCGCTCCGTCTGTTTTCCACTTATCAGATCAAAAAGAAACTTTTGGATAACTCTACATCAGCTTCGTTATCTGTGCCTTTATCCTTCTTAAACCTCTGCTTCTGTGATCTTCTGGTGATGCAATCAGGTGAAATTCCTGGATAAATATTCTCCAGGTCTTCCATTGCCCGCACCTCCACTGGCTTTTCAACTAGAGGAAGCAGCACGCCTACCAGTGAAGCAGCTATATTATTAGCAAGGACAAATTTTATTCCTAGAGCTGAAAGTTAGGGGTCTAGTACACCTACCGCACATGCTCCAATCTTCTCTGGACACTCTACCCTCACTTTACATAAGTGAGCACTTTTTGCCTCACTATGAATTCCTGTTACCAGCACATTTTCTGGAAATAGTCTCTCAAGAGTGCAGAAAGCCTCACCCCTCAGCATTACAGACTGAAAAGATCCCGTGTCAATTAATATTGAAACCTTCTTACCAATTAATCCTGGCCTATGTGAATAAACTTTACCCTTTCATGTAAGTTTTGTTTGCAGATTTGGCACGTCCACTGATCATCTTGGACACTCTGAGGCAGTTGCCTACTTTCCCTTATGCTTTTTGTTACGAGTCCAACAAAACTTCCAGTTTGTTTGGTTATCCTACATCTGGTTTTCTCCCAGCCCATCAACACTGTGATTTTGTGTGGCCCTCTTTTTTACAATGAAAACACGACAGGTTTTTAACTTCTTTGTCCCCCTCAAGGTTTTCTTTATTACTGTGGTAAATTATCCTTACGATCTACACTGTGATCTACCTTTCCCTTTGCACGTGAGGATATCGCTTTGCTCCAAGTTCTGTCACTCAGAGACCAGAACTGGTTCTGGAAGCCAAACCAAGTTTATGGACCAGTTCATAATGATCAGCCATTTCAATAGCTAACCTTGCTGTTTACACTCTCTGCTCTTCCACCTGAGTTTGCACTACTTCAGGCAGTTTGAATTCCTCCAAGTGTTAACCTCTTTAAGGGCATCATAGCTTTGCTTGAATTTTAAAGCTCTTATCCAACTATCGAAATTAGTCTGTTTGATCCTTACAAACTCAGTGTAGGTTTCACCAGGATCCCTCATTAAATTCCTGAAATGTTGCCTATGCAGCCAAAATGATTTTTTATCCTCCTTATACTCCCCAGATACCTCATCTGATAGGGATGTGAATACCTCAACAGTCCTACCTACAAGTTTCGTTTGGATCAACAAAACCCACATTGCCTCTGGCCACTGCATTTGTTTAGCCAACTTTACAAATGAGATGAAAAGGGCATCACATTCTTCTCATCAAATTGAGGCGATGCTTGAACATACTCAAACAAATTCTCACTAGGCTTATGACTAGCAGGGGCTTGCTCATCCTCACTCTCTTCGTAACGAAGCACACCTTCAGCCGTTATCTCCAGCCTTTTACACTGACTTTCCTTTTTAATTGTCAGTTTTTGTTCTTCAAAAGTTCTCTCTTTCTCTCTCCCCTATTGCTCTCTCTTTTGCCATTTTTTTATTTTTACTCTCTGTTCTGCTGCTTTCTTTTTTCCCCCTCTTCTGCATTTTATCGAAAGTCTAATGTTTCTTTTTGGGTATTAGTTTGATTGGGTTGAGAAAACTTAGAATAATAATGGCTATTTCAGTCGCCAAACGTTTTCTGGGTGTGCATGCAGTGACTTTGGAAATTTTACGAAAAATGAATAAGACCAAGTTGCATGAATTAGCAGAGAAGCTGGAATTGGAACTGACTGCTTCTGTGAGGAAAGGAGAGATAATTACAGCGGAATCTCGTCCAATAAACTTGCTGGAGAAACCAACAGAATCAGAGATGGCAAGAAATTAGTTGCAAATGAAACATCTTGAGCCAACGGCGAGAGGTAAGGAAAGGGCAGCCAAATTCCTCCACACTCTCCTCACGACACCATCACCGCAGGGATTAGTCTGGAGAAACTCCATTACACCGTCTCTCTGTACCAAAGAGATCATTGATTATAAATGAAGGAAATTACTGTCTCAAGTATACTCCACAACTGCAGGACGGTGTCTTCACTCTTATTCTTTAATCATTTTGTAATGAACGATACTACTCAGTTGTTGTGCTGATTACTTGCTGAGTCATCGAGTTATAGAGATGCACAGCATGGAAACAGATCCTTCGGTCGGAGCTGTCCGTGCCAACCAGATATCTCAACCCAATGTAGTTCCACCTGCCAGTACCCGACTGCTCTGTAGGAATTCTGTTACTGCCTCATGATCAAGGACATCCAGCTCCTTTTCACCAAGAGCACTTCCCATCATCTCGCCTTCTCATAAATACAAACTGAGAAGGATGGCAATTTTTGCCAATCATTTATTTGCCTTATGAAGCAAAGTGACACCAACAACAACATCACTGTTGCCATTCGAGTTGATTGGAGACACTGAGGAGGCGATGATCTAGCTGTATTATCTCCGAATATCAATCCAGGGAATCAGGTAATGACCCAGACACCAGAGCCGAATCCCACAACGGCAAATGTTGCAAATTAAATTCAATAAAATATCAGGAATTAAGAATCAAATGAAACAATGAAACCAATGTCGATTGTCCTACCTGGCACCCTCATGCCCTTCAGGAAAGGAAATCTACCATCTTCAGCTGGTCGGGCTTACATATAACTCCAGACCCACAGCAATGTGGTTAACTC
The DNA here is from genome assembly GCF_047496795.1 of Chiloscyllium punctatum. NCBI lineage: Eukaryota > Metazoa > Chordata > Chondrichthyes > Orectolobiformes > Hemiscylliidae > Chiloscyllium > Chiloscyllium punctatum. The sequence continues at coordinate 31,802,475 of NC_092769.1, read as the reverse complement.
TCAGTTGCAGTTTGAAATAGCCAAGCCAGTCACTCAGTTATATCAGTCACTTCAAAGCCTCAAAGAAATGAAACACATGGATCTCAGCACTGACTCCTTAGAGCCCACAGGCTGCAGTTGGTCAGGAAGGCAGCTCACCAACACCTTCTCAAGACCAATGAGGAAAGGGAATTAAATACTGACCCAGCATCCCATTACTGAATAAAGGAAGATGATCACACTCAGGGAATAGAGAACAACAGACATAAATAACTTTGAGCAGGGACTTTTACATGTACCTTATATGGTCATGATTATTAATAATATGGGAACAGAAAAAACATAAGTAATGTTTAATTTCAGTTTTTATTTCCATCACAGCTGACCATCAACAATCCCTTTGTTTGTTTCTTTCTCTCTCTCTCTCTCTCTCTCTCTTTCCATCTATTCAACTCAATCCTTCTCCCCTTCATAACAGATGTCGGTGTCACCAACATCAATTACACTATTTCCCAACTGTGTTCAGTTCTGATGTATGAATCGAATTGCCAATTCTATTTTTCTCTCGACTGGAGGGGGCTAACAAATCTGCTCAGTTTGTCTGGCACTTTCGCGTTCTTTCTTGTTTCTGATCTGTTGCATCATTCTTTGCTTTATTTAACCTTTAATTTTGTTATTACTTGGAATGTCTACATCGCTGACAGGGGCAGCATTTGTTGACCTAACCAAATATCATTTACTGCGAGGTCATTCTTTCAGGCAGTACAGAACCAAGCACATTGCTGTGGGTCTCACATCAATCTTAAGCCAGACCAGAGAGTAAAGCAAGATCTATTTACCAAAGGACATCAGTGAAATAGCTAAACGTAAATGCTGGAGATGTAATGGTTGTTATGAGTAAAACTTGCTTTTTTCCCAATTCCTGTCTTGTGTATTTACTTTCTGAAATCATCTGCGGTAGGATGTGGAACAGTGTGTTTCTGTGTAATAACCTGTGCATCTGAATTACATTTCTTCCGACATTACTGCTCTGAGAGAGTGTTCCTGACATTAAGTTATTTTAGAGACAAGAACAAAGTTGCGATCGAAATATTTGCAACTGAAAGAGTGCTTAGAAGAGAGGTGGAACCATAACGTCTGAATTTTACCAAACCATAGATAATAGATAATGAAGCATCAACATTGAAGCCAAGATGGTGACTGGGCATATAATCGAGCTGGTAGTGGGTCGGTTTGGTGATGGACAGAATACCAAGACATAAATAAATTCAGGGATGAAAGGTACTTCGGTATTGTGAACAGTCTAGTTCTCAGATGTTTGTGAGGGCGGTTCTGAAATTTGTGGGTAATTAATGGAATTTGCATTTGAAACTGAAGACAATAGTTTCCGTCTTTGACAAATATAGATAATAGAAATAGCAAAGAAATTCGCCATGGTTGAAGAGATTAATAAATGGATAGAGATGAAGAAACTTACCAGGAACACCAACAATAGCGAGGATAGGATAGTAACCCGCCTGGATAATCAGCAGTGCAGCCCATATCCGAAGTGATAATGTTGACCAAGGCGAGGAAAAAAGCAAAAGACCCGAGGATAAACTCCTGTCCATTGTTGCAGCATTCCAGTCTAATGTTCTCAGATTCTGATCCATTAATGGATCATTCCAGACTATTCTCAGATGTTTAAATCTCCTTTTTGTGTCTCTGCAGCTGTGTCCCTTTGAGCGTTGGAGTTGATGCATCTGCTGCTACAATGGCATAAGCCATTGCAAGAGGCCCCTTACTAATAGGAGACAGAAAACATCCAGTGACACAATCAGGATCCATGGAGACTGGCATCAATCACAGTCACTGAACAAACAGCTCCATTTAACCCCTTTCAGTATGGTTCCTTCAGTTCACAAAAACTACTGAACTGGATTGAATGTTGGCACCGCTGGCTATTGATCACATCTCCCATCACCCATTGCTCTCGTGAAGTTAGTAGTGAGGGAGAAAGATGCATGCTTTCTTATCGCAGGCCAGATGATTCTGCTGCGTTGTCCATTTGTAATACTGTTACCGGCTGAACCGCCCACCACCACCACCATCAAAAACCACAATCTACATGCTGTTACCGTGCAGATCTCTCCTCGACTAGAACAGGCACCAGCCAATATATTTACAGTGGATATATTTGTATTCCAATACATAGGAAATGTGAATTTGTCTGGGCATTCCTTTAATTGATTTAATAAGGCAATTTTGTATCTTCAACATTCAATGTGCTTCAGCATTTTTTTAAATATAAACTCACAAACATCTTAACGCACTTTATTAAGCACAAGTTTCTTCACTTTCTCCTCATGGTAGAATCATGCCAGGGTTTAGTCTGGTGAAACCCCTTTGAACTGAATCGCTGCCAAGATCATTATTTATAAAGCTGATTCAACATGTACACAATAACCCTAACAGTCCCTCAACAAAACACTATCATTTGGAAAGATACATTTGCTCTGGTACTTTAATCATTTTGCATGAAGAGCCACATATCATTTACTTCCTGCTGTGTAAAAATTCTGTTTGTGACTTATGACCAAGCACATCCAGGTCTGTTTTAACAACAGCACTTCCCAACCTCTCACGATTTAATGAACATAAATGTGAATGATGATATTTTTTGTTCATATCTGAAATACTTTATATCTTGCGAAGAGCTATTGCACAAACACTGATCCTTCACTCCAGATAATTATGCGACTCTCTTCATTCTCTCGATAATCCAACTTTTAATACATTCGGTGTATTCCTCCCCTACCTACCCATGGACTCTAAAATTCCCCACTCATCTGTATTCAACCATGTCAAACATCTACTGAAAATTCAAACACTTCATTCCCACCGGTTCTCAATTGTCGATGTCACAACGGACAATCTCCACAAAGTCCAGCAGATTTATCAAAGATGAAGATCATCTCCCCTTCCTGAATCTAGATTGACTCTACCAAATCATGTCATTATTTTCCAAGTGTCTAGTTGTCACATTCCTCACAAAACGTTCCAATGTTTTTCTCACAGCTTACATCAAGCTAACCACTGTTTAGTTTGCTGTTCGCTCTCTCCGTCCTGTTTTAAATATTTAGGTTTACAAAAGCTGCTTTCCAGTCTGGAGGATCCTTTCCAGAATCTAATCAGCTTTGAAGAATAATCAGTAATTCTTTCACTATCTCTACTGTCACCTCCTCAATACCCGGGGATGTAGCTCATCAGATGCAGCAATATACCAACCTTAAATACAATGAGATTTTGAAAGACATACCTTTTATTAATTCGAATTTCCTGTTGTTCCTCATTTTCATCAGTCACTCTGTTCCCTTATATTTCTGGAAGTTTCTTTCTGTATCTTTCTCAGGGAGATGGGCACAATATATTGCTCTCAGCGGACAGATGGGTCCTGTCAGCCAGTGAATATATCGGAGGACTGCACTCCGGTGATGGTGGATATGTTACTCACCCCTGCCTTGAAAGTTCCAGAATTAATCCAGTTTAATTTATGGTGAGCATTAACACAGTCCTGTCACTGGTGTGAGGCTACACAGTATATTGAAGGAGGGGACACAGCTCCGTGACCACCTCAATTTTGAAACAAACTGGCTTCATACCTGACACCTGGTCCAGCTTAGACAAATGTCCCGGGAAATCCCAGGAAAGATAATGCACTGTCCTGCACCTCCCTATTTATAGAGCTTTCCTTCCGTGGAGCCTCATCTCCATTTGTTTACCATGGACCCAGACACTCTGTAAATGCAGTGTATAGAGTGGGGTCACCAGACGCAGCGGCTGACAATACAAACCCGAGATAAGCATCCACAGTAACTCCACTGCTTTTCCAATGACAGGAACAAGTCAATTCCCCACACGGTAAGTGCACGCGCTCAGTGTTGAAAACTATTTCCACTCCTGAGTTTATCTTCCTGGCTGAGAAATCCTTTGCATCTCTGCACACTCCCACAGTAAGAGGTTCTCTCTCCAAAGAAGCAGTTGACAATGTAGCATTAACTTCCTCTATATCTCAGCAACTATAAGGGCAGCACCAGTATTGCTAATGGATTCGATCATCACACTCAGAGAAGAGAGATAAGGGAACTTAATTCACTTTAAACAGGGACAGAACTAAATGGACGCGATATTCAGGAATATGGGAAATGGGGAAATGTGAGAATAACTTGCCATTTTGTTTTCCTTTCAGTTCATCATCAGCAATCCCTTTGCTCACTTTTCATTTCTTTTCCTCTATTTTTCTGGCCATTTCACCATCCAGTCAATTTAAACCTAGCTCCCACCTCTCTCTCCAACCCAACCATCCATGATACCTGGATAAATAATATTATTTCCCAGTTTGCTTTCAGTTGTGAAGCAGGGTCAAAACATTATCTGCATTTCTCCTGACAGTGGCTGCCATACCTGTGAGATTCTCTCACACTTTCAGACTCTGGAGAATTTTATTTTCGATCTCTAGAACCCACCGTTCTGTGATTTATTTCACCTTTAATGTTGTTTCACGGGATGCCAGCATCATGGGCAAAGGCAGCATTTGTTGTCCATCACTAATTGTCCTTGACCACGCGGCCATTTGTCAAGACAAAATGGAGCCAACAATGTTGCTGTGAGTCTGAAGTCACACTGAGCTCAGATTGGGTAATAATGTTAAGTTTCTTTAACAAAGACTATCAGCAATATAATAAAAATAAATCTTAACGGCTTCTGGTTTCCATGAGTGAAATTATTCCAATTTTTGTCATTCAAATTTAATCTCTGACATCGGCTGTGGTAGGATGTTAAACACTGTCTTGGAGTCACAGCCCGTACCTCTGAATTACCCGTCTAGTTACATGATCACTCTGATACTGAGTCCTTATTGCCTAGTCCGTATTCCCTAGTTCCTGCCAGAGAGAGATGGTGGAGAAATCAGTTTAACTACCAACGATAAAAAGGATTTTGGGGGAAAAAGCGAAAGGGAGATTGAGAGACAATTTCATGTAAGATCTCAGGTTTCAGAATGCTGAAATGAAGGCATTTTGACAGCATCCTACAACATGAGCCAGTATTCCCAGGATGATAGGTGAAGGGGATATTGGCGTCAATAAAGATGAGGGAGAGTTTTAGATGAACATTTGTTCTGCAACTTTGTAACTGGGTGTTGGGTTAGCAGAATCTTCGACTTATTGGGCTGAATCTAATAATAGTTTGTCTCAGTGACATTTTTATTGAGTGTGACAAAGGGATTATCTGTACGAGACTGAACTAGTTTCATGGCGCTATCTTATCGAACTCACCACATTAACTACCCACTCAATCTCATAGTGTTCCTTGCATTCAATGCCACCCCAATTCTGCAACCCAATATGGCTGGAGGGACTCACCATCGCACTGATGCCCCTGGCTATTCTATGATCATTGACACTGGTGCCATCTTTAAAAGGCCAATGGGCACACTGTTGTACTTCCTCAGTTTGAAGCCACCCTGCACAGTTGACCCCGAGCATGGCAGGTAAGGGGAGCTAACACCACGCTCTTTCATCAGAGGCACAGAGGTCCTAGTGGATGGGCTAGTATGGGGGATCCATTCTCTTCTCAGAGGAGGCCTCACCACCAGCCCCACCGAGCACGGTCTGAGCACACCACCCAGCTCAGTGCAGTATCTGCGGTCTCTCTCTCTCTCACACACACACACTTTGAATATGGAATTTTCCAGATAGTGTTCCAAAGAATTCCCATTGTCAGGTATAGGAACTTTCAGTCATTCAACCCCCTGGGTGCAAAAATATGCACTTATTTTATATCCAATCACAGTTAGTAATTCTGGCTATTTCACTTTGTCTCACTTTATTGTATTCAGCCAAACACTGCTTCTCTATACTTGTCGCGTTATGAAATACAATTTTGAGCAGAGAACATTTTATCCTCAGCTGTAATCTTGACCGTTATCTGAATTGTACCTTTTTCCTTGTTATGAAAGTTTCTCTTGCCCTTTGCCTGTGCCTGTTTCTGTCTGTAACAGTTACACTGTCTCCCACTCAGTTGGCTGGACGGCTGGTTTGTGATGCAGAGGGAGGCCAGCAGCGCAGGTTAAGTTCCCCACACTGACAAGGGTACCATGAAGGGGACACTCTCTCAACAATGGGCAATCGAGCATGGCAATTCCACTCTAAGCTGCACATCTTTGTACTCTGGGAGGAAGCTGGAGCATTGGGAGGGAACCCACACAGAAGCGTGGGGAATGTTCAAACTCACCTGAGGTTGGAATTGAACCCAGCTCCTTGGTGATGTGTGGCCACAGTGAGAACCACATATCCATCATACACCTCAGTTAGCTCTTTTAATTACTTGTAGCTGACTAAAGAAATCCAACTGGCTTGTTCTGATAACTGAACTTGACCCAGTATTAGACCTTTATCATCGGTCATATCGCCAACCTGGTTACATTTAAAATTTGTTGTGAGCAGTGGAGGAGTGGGACTAGAAATGGAAACAGTGACACCCTCCAATCTCAGTCAGAACCGCAGTAAGGAGAAATTCACAAAGTGGGAATTCATTCAAGTGGGAATTCTCTCACCCAGAAGATTGGGAGGGTTGAATCTTCATATTATATCGAGGCTGGCTTTGTCTGACTTTTCCATAGACAGGTGAATCAGGAATCATTGTGAAATCAGAGAAAAGTGCAGCTGGGAATACAATGAGATGAGCCATGACCTTATTGACTGGTGGAATAGTGTCAAAGTTCCGAATGGCCCAGTCGTGTCTGTTCCATTCAGCCCTTCGGTCCTGCTGTGCAGGAGCAGATTGAGGCCACTCCGATGGTTTGGTGTTGTTTGGCAAATGTATAGGAAAATCCAGGCTGGGTCAGGCAGTGACTCCCCTCACCCAATCCCTCTTTTCGGCCTTCCCCTCTCTGTAACTTCTGCTCCTGATGTAGGTCATGTTACAGGCTCAGATTCGCATTGAATACAGCCCCCATGCCCCACACAAGGTCAAGTCAGACAAACCCTCTGCCGTCTCTGAATGCAACATTTTACATCATTTACAGGAAAATAATCAAGTATTTTCCAAAAACATAAATAAGAACGTAAGAAATAGGAACCTGCGCTGTCATTCAATAAGAACATGGCTGATCTACCCACGGCTCAAATTCACTTTCCTGCTAACCCCTTGCATCCCTCAACTCGCTGAAATGTCACAAACCAATCCACCTGTCTGTAAATATAATCAGTGACACAACCTCCATAACTCTCGGGGTTAGGAAATTCCAGCCATTCACTGCATTCTGAAAGAAGACATTTCTTTACATCTCAATTTGAAATCGATATTCCTTATTCTGTATCTAGATATCTGACTTCGAGACTCTGCTCTGGTGTGGAACCACATTCTCAACACCGACCTTGCCAAGCCCCCTCTGTATCTTATCCGTTTCAGTAATGACACTCTCATTCATTTAAACCACAATGATTAATTACCTCAGCATTTTTGATGTATTCAATAATTCAATCCTTTCATCCCAGGAACCAGTCTAATGAACCAACATTTCTGCATCAACATGCTGACGTAATGTTTCAGATAAATGAACAGCCCAATCCGTTGTACTGCTCCTTTTTTGGGAGTCCTCTCCATTTAATAACAGCCTGCCTTTTGGTTGTCAGTGTCATCCTCAAACTCGGATGTATATTGTACTCAGCTCCCGCCGTCAGGAGCTGAGTCCAGCTCTTGTAAGCATCTCTTGCCGTCGGACTGATATTTGTGGTACTCCAGTAGATACATTTTTTTTATAAAGATCGATGAATCATGACTCTCCGATTTGTAAGTGTTTACCAAGTGCAATCCCATGCTAATCCATCCCAAACCACCCGTCAGACTATGAGCTTCTGTCTTGTATAAGAACCTTTACTTTGTGATACCTTGTGGAAAATCTCTGGAAAGCCTCATGTCTTCCAGTCCCCCTTTATCAAGGCCATTTGTTACATTCTCATGGATTTCCAGAAAAAACTTTGCATGATTTTACAGGCAAAATGTAGTTCTCCTTTAACAAGACCATGCTGACTCTGTGTGAAGCTTTTCTAAATGTTCTGCATTTACTTCCTTAATAACAGATTCTCATAGATTCCCAGCAATAATGGTGAGGCTAAGTGTTTCCTGCTTTCAGTCTCGCTCGTTTCTTGAAGACAGGCGCCACACATTGGAGGGTCTCCAGTTTCACTGGATCACTCCTTTAATCCAGAGAGCTATGGAATATTTCACACAGAGCCACCAGCCACTCTGTGACCACTTCTTTTCAAACCAGCTATGAATTGCTGATGACCTGTTTACCCTTGGATTAATCTGTTTGAGAACTGTCTTGTTCCTTCTGTTAGAGACAGCTCAATATTTTCCCTGCTGTTACCATTTTGCTTATACCATTGAAATATTTTCAGCACCTTTACCTGTGAGGAACGATGTGAAATACAGGTGTAAATTATCTGTCTGTTCCCTGTATCCAGTTCCCCAGTCACACCCTCCAAATATCCTCAATATACTTTCCTGACTTCCTTTTTATCAAAGATCACACACACACACACACACACACACACACACACACACACACACACACACACACACACACACACACCTCTTTAACTCTTCTTACAGACATGGAAAAGCTCGTGCTGCTTGTTTTTATATTTCTTGCCAATTTACTGATATCACATCTTTTCTTCCCTTTTCTTTGCTTTGTATATTCATACAGCCTTATCACATACAAACACAATCCAACTTGTTCCTGCCGGCCAGTTTTTCCAAACTAAACTATTCCCATCTTCTTGCATTTGGCCCATATGCCTCTAAACGGTCCCCATTCACATGTTCATCCAAATGTCTTTTAAATGTTGGAGCTGTACTTGCATCTGCTAGTCTTCCTCTGGCAGCTCATTCCATAAACACATCACCCTCTGTACAAAAAACAGTTCCTTCTTCGTCCCTTTTAAATCTTCCCTCTTCCACCATAAACCTATGGCTCTATGATTTAATTTTCCTATCCTGTGGAAAAGACCTCGGCTTTTCACCCTGCCCAAGTCTCCCCTGATTTTGTAAATTACTATAATGTCACCCCTCACCCTCCTATACTCCATCTGATACTAACTTCAAGAACAAGCATTTAAAGATAAGTACTGTAAATTTGAAACAATATTAAAAGTGACAGTAAACAACGCTCAGCCCAAATTGGATACTCAATTGGCTTGATGGTAGAAAGCAGAGGCTAACACTGAAAGGATGCGTGTTGGACTTGAGGCCTGTGACTAGTCGAGTGTCTCAGGGGTCGGTACTGGGCCTATTACTGTTTGTTATCTATATCAATGATTTGCATGAGAATGTGCAAAGCATGATTAGTAATTAGGCTGATGACAATAAAATAGGCAGGACTGTGAACAGTGAGAAACGTTATCAGAAATTGCAGCAGGACCTTTATCAGCTGGGGAAGTGGGCCGAGAAATGGCAAATGGAGATTAATATGTGGGATGTTGCTTTTTGAAAAGTCAAATCCAGGTTGGAATTTCATGGTGCATGTTAGACCCTGAAGGAGTGGAGAGGAACAGAGGGACCTTGGTGCTCAGATCCGTGGTTCTCTGAAAGTAGTTGCACGTAGACAGGGCAGTGAAAAAGGCTTTTGGCACACTGGCATTCATCAGTCAGGGCATTGAGTATGGACGTTCGAGAGTTATATTGCAGTTGGACAGGACGCTGGTGAGACATGCACTTGGAGTATTGTGTTCGGTTTTGTTCACTTGCCGTGGAAGGATATGATTAAATTGGAAAGAGGACAGAAGAAATTTACAAGGATGTTGCCAGTACTCAATGGTCTGAGTTGTAGGGAGAGTTTGGAGAGGCATTTTCCTTTAAGTGGAAGAAACTGAGGGGAAATCATATAGAAATGTATTAGTGATAGACGTGAACAAGCCATTCTGGAAGGGTCACCTCGACGCTGACATGATCTGAAAAAATGACCAGCATCACAGGACAAGCATCAATATCCTCCCCACTCTGCCAGGTTAACTTTGACCGTATTCTCTCTGCGCCCTCACACTCACTACCTGTTATAGCACTTACCCCCTAACAAGGCTCATATTGTATCTCCTAATAAGGCTCAGCACTGCAACTCTCACTATTGAATTCAGCACCTACCATCCCCCCACCCCCCACACCCCGCGCACTCTCTCCCTTCACTATACTCCCAACACTAATGACACTGCATGGATACAACACTGCGGACTGAATCCCTCCGAACACCTCACCATTCCCCCTCCCCCTCCACCCACACCAGCATTAACAGCATGGACACACAATCCCACCACCACTCCCTCCCCCGCTTTCTCCCATTCCCGCAGAAACGGACTGTAATAGGAGAGAAAGGGCCAAGCCGGATGATGAAGCACCCGATATCTGATCCACCTCCACCCCCCCAGCCATGTGGGGAGGACCCTGGTATGAGCCAGAGAGGACTGGGACGTGTCATATGGAGATTCCGTGACATTCACGTCCCTCCAACTGAGTAAAAAAACAATGTTCAGTGATGGGCAATTCGCACTTTAACCATTTTGTCTGTTCTCACAATTTTCTCCCTCCCAAAACAACAAACAACTCATTGCAGAGCGATACAGACACAAAAATATTCAGAGACATATGTACATACGCTAATATGCTGTCACTCACCATACACACATGGAGATAGAACCGCACACAAGTAGTGGCATAGGGAGACATAGACAGTGGCACGTAAATAGACACAAGCACAAGTAAAACGCACAGGCTAATACACAGATGAACCGATGTCAGTACATAAATACACAAGCACACAGACACATGAACAAACACACACAAGTGCACATACAGACGAACAGAGACACAGACACTAATGCTTATAGTACAGAGATAGATAGGTTTTTGATGAATAAGCATGTTAAGAGTTACAGAGAGTAGTCAGGAGAATGATGTTGAGAAATCTCTAATCTCTGGCATTCAGAGTCGATGGGCCGAATGTCCTAATTCTGCGTTTTTATTGCTCGTGCGGTGTCATGCTATCAGTTATTCTCTTCCTGGGACAGGAGCAGGGAATGAGTTTAATACATATTTGATTGAAAAGGGTCAGTAGTCCTATTGGACAGGTTTAGAGGGCTGAATGGTTAATGTCTATGCCTAATTATTCTGTCCTTGTGTTTCAAAAAACCTGGCGATTTCATGTCACGTTAACAAAGTTTAAAATAACAGGTCCCACACTGAAATAAGGTCGCCCCTTTCACTTTAGTGATGTATTATCTGTAGGGTCCTCATCCTCAGGGAGCAGTGAAGACTCGGTTTTTGAAGGTATTCAAGGCTGCGCTCAACTGATCTTTGCTGGACAAGAGAGTCAATATTTATTGGGAACAGAGAGGAGCCGGATGTTCAAACACAATGGGATCAGTCATGAACATTCTGACTGGTGGCGCTGAATGGCCAACTGCTGCCCCTACCCCATGTGTTGTTCCCTCAATACAGCCTCGGTGCTGATACAGAGACATACTCCTGTCCCTACGCCATGTGTTGTTCCCTCAATCCACCCTCGAGGCTGTTACAGGGAAATATTGCTGCCACTACCCCATGTATTGTGCCCTCCATCCACCCCTCAAAGCTGTGACAAAGATAGACGGGCACCTTATTTAGCCAGTCATTATCGTTACCATGAGACTGGAGGAGTATATTCTGCCTATTTAACAAGTTACAGAGGAAAATAGAACGAATCATTTTAGCTCATTGAGTACATTTTACTGCACAGGACGCCATGTAAACATTTGAGCTGTTACACAGGAAGCTGTTGCTAACTGGAAATAGAGAGTAGCGAGAAATGCTTATTTTCACATTACAAAGCTGTAACTGGTGGAGTGCCTCAGAGATCACTATGGGATCATCAACAATCAGTACCTGGACCAAAGATCTGGAGGAAGGGTCTGAATATATCAAAGCCCATTTAGCTTAAACACCAAGCTGGTCATCCGGTAGGTCATCAAATGGAGGTTGTGTGTGATCTATGTGATATAGGCAAAGGGAGATTAGTGAGCAAACCTTCACCAGATATAGCATAATGTGAGTCATCTATTTTGTACGGAAGGATAAAACAATGGTAAACAATTTAAGTGGAGAGAGTTTGCAGAACTCTGAGATAAGACGGTATGCATGATCCTGCTACACAAATCATATGTAGTTAGTCTGCACTTGCTGTAAGTGATTTGGAAGCTAATTGGAATGATTGTGTTTCTGGCAAAAGGTATCAGGTTTAATCAGAAATGTTTTACTGCATCTGTTCCGGTAAAAGTGAGGAGTGCAGATGCTGGAAAAGCACAGCCAATCCGGCAGCGTCCGAGGAGCAGGAAAATTGGCGTCACGGGTATAAGTCCTTCATCAGGAATATGCCCAAAACATCGAGTCTCCTGTTCGTTCGGTGCGCCTGACCTGTTGTAGTGTTCCAGCATCACATTTTCCGAGTCTACATCTATACAGGGCGTTGCTAAGACCACATCTGGCACATTATGTGCAGTTTTGATCCCTTAACCTAAAAAAAGTTCTAGAAGCTTATCAACAATGTTTTGTTCACACTTTTCTGGAATGAAGGCCTTTTGTTTTGAAACATTATCATTTTTGGACAGGATGAGAAATATTTTAGAAGCATACACAATTTTGAGAAAAATCAGCAGGATGCATATTTTCACTCTTCAGGGAGACAAAAACTATGGAATAAATTTTAAGAATAAAATGCATTGATTTTAGCACAGATATTATGAAAACATCAGCCGATTTTTAAAAATTAAGCATATGCATACCAACAAATCATCAAATTATAAAGGAGGAATTTTCTCTTTTGCTAATGAAAGGCACTGCGTATAACAACAGCAATGATGCATTTGCATATCGTCCATTCTGATCCATTCCAGAGAATGCTCACGACGAGTGCACATGGCCCAGTTTGGTGTTCAGTTGACATGATTGCATGTTTCAACACAGAGAGGGAGAACAATGTTCCCTGCCTGAGAAGCAGCAGCCGATTGATCCCTCTATCTTCTTTTGTCCCAACTGGCAACAGTAAATCTCTGACTCACCTCTACCTGATGAGTCGTGGAGTATTCCTGATGAGAGGTTCATTGGAATCTCTCTACCATCTGAATCAAAGGGAATTCAGCTAAATCCAACTATTCTGGGGAGAAATCACATCACAAGTAGCTTGCCTGAGCAGAATGGGCGGCACAGCGGCTCAGTGGTTAGCACCGCTACCTCCCAGAACCAGGGTCCTAGGTTTGATTCCAGACTCGGGCGACTGTCTGTGTAGAGTTTGCGTATTCTCCCTGTGTCTGTGTGGATTTCTTCCAGGTGCTCCGGTTTATTCCCACTGGTCCAAAAATGTGCAGGCCATATGAATTAGCCATGCTAAATTGCCCACAGTGTTCGGTGCATTAGCCAGAGGGAAATGGGACTGGATCAGTTAATCTTGGGAGGGTTGGTGTGGAATTGTTGGGCTGAAGGGCCTGTTTCCACACTGTAAGGAATCTAAACTAATGACTTCAGAGGACCGAATAACATTTGGGACAGTCTATCATCTATCCATTTATTATGAGTTCAACTATTATGAAACTTTGGAAAACTTTCATTTTTCTGTTTGTATTAAGATCTGTGTGTGTGTGTTTCACATTATTCTAGAAGATGAGCCAGGCTGACATTTATATCATTAGCCATATCACTAAACTTTGAAATTTGTTGTAAAAAGTGGAGCAGTGTGACAGCAAAATGAAACACTGACCCTGCAATATTGATTGGACCACGAATGACAAATTCTAAAAGGGCTGTTCAAGTGGGAGTTCCCTTTCCCAGAAGTTTGTGGATGTTTACATTTATTCAAAGTTGTGTCTGTTAAATACTTGATAGACAAGTGAATGGAGGAAAATGGTGCACTTGCAGATGAAGTACTGCTGAGACCACAATCAGATCATCTACGATCTTAGGGCGTGGCAGAGCACTAAGACAAAGTGCCTAATGGCCCAATCCTACTCCTCAGTCCGATGTTCCTATATTCCATTGAGCCCCTCACAGCTCCTGCACAGGAGTAGACAGAGGCCAATTGCTCGAAATACCTGGTCCACAGTAATACTGGATCTCCTTCTGTCCCTCACAATTGTCACACAAAGTTTGGCGTGGGTTGAAAAAGGTTAATTCAAAACCCAGGCTGGGCTCAAAAGACGCCTCTGGTCTATTAATAGAGTGTCTCCTCTCTGCAACTTGTGCTTCATTTGTTGGTCATGGTGCAGATCCAGATTCACTGTGAATACAGTCCCCATACCTCACCCTGAAATGACTCATAAAATGCTTTGCTCTCTGTAACTGTAACATCCAATAACGGAATGTTCAGGAAAATTACAACCATTAACTTCCTACTTACAGAATATGAGAGCATAAGGAACAGGATCGGATGGTAATTCGGATGGTCAGGCCTGCCGTGCCATTGTATAAGATTATGATGATCCACTGTTGTTATCTACTCTGCTTTATTTCCCAATTTTTCACATCCCTCAATTCCATGGCAGGCCAAAAACCCACTTACCACATCTGTGAATACTTTTAGTGATATAGCTCCCCGAACTCTCTTTACCAGATAATTTCTGATATTTTCTATACTCTGTGAGAAGGTTACACGCCCCAAACATACACAACAACCTATTTGTATGTTCAAAAGAGTGAACACAGCAGCTCATGTAAGAGTGACAGACCCTGATATCAAGGCAGGAGTTGACTCAGGGTGGGATCAAGAAACGTTGACAAAATTAAATTTAATAGGAACCAGCCACAATCTCTCCAATGGGGGTCTGCCATCGCACAGAGGAAGATGCTCATGGTTGTGGACATCAATCCTTTCAGTCCCGGGACATCCCTACAGGAGATCCTCAGGGTAACTTCCTCGACACAATCATCTTCAGCTGCGTCATCAATGTCCTTCCCCATCATTACATCAGAAATGGGGATGATCACTGAAGATCACACAATGTTCAGAATATTTTCCCCCCTCAGCTCCTAAAGCAGTCTGTGTCCATGTGCAGCAAGGCCCGGGCAGCATTTCAGTTTGTGCTGTTAAAGTGTTGGTAAAATTTATGTAATAGTAGGGCCAGACATTGCACATTTCCATAGTTAAAAGAGGAGCTCATTCAGCATCTCAAGCTGGTTACACATGAATATGAGCTAGCATTCAGCCCATCAAATCTACTGAACAGGAAGAGTGGCAATACATTCAATACTCCTGCCTGTTACATAGGAAGGGGAGGGGTCTGCTCAGCACATCGAACTGTTAAACAGGAACAGGTGGAGCCAAAACAGTCGCTCGAAACTGTTCCACGGGACCAGGAAGAGGCCATTCAGCCTTGCAAAGGCTTATACAGGAACAGGAGGATGTCACTGATGCTCCAACATGACAATTCACAGGAGTAGATCTTGATGTTTATCGTGGCTCCATTGTCTGTGGAACAATTGCTACTTTAACGTGGTTTGCTGGCAGTGAGGAGGCAAGCGAGATGTTTTCTGTCAAGTCTCAAGGAGACATCTTCCATCTCTGAAAAGGCAGACCCATGTTCTCCGTGGGGATCAGAAGCTGGTGGGAATAGTTAACTGTTTTAGATTGAAGGTATTGTGGCTAATGTTGGGATTATGAATAACATGACATTCAGTGCAGGATCACTAAACAAATGCACTGCATTAATATGTGGAGTTTTTATTCAAAGTCTGGATTTTCTGCTCTCTCATTGATGTGGGGAGTGGGGGTGGTTGGGGGGAATGTTTTCAGAGGTACTAAAAGTATCTAGAATTTAATAAAGTTCGTAAAAAAAAGATGCGGTGTGATCTATCACTGTATTAATGTCTGTTTAAAACATCATGTGTGATTGTCCATCCCCCTGAACTTCCAACACAATCCCATCTTATTGTCTCACAGTGCGACAGATTAATCTTCACTCACTCCTCATGGTACCATCATCCCAGGGATTAGTTTGGTGGAACACCTTTGAACTCTCTCTGTGGTAAGGAGATCATTCCTTATAAAGGAGAGAAAATCTGTGGACAATGCCCCAAATACTGCCTCAACAAAACTCTCAGGGATGATCACATTAATTACTTTCCCTCACTTCACCGTCTCCATTTCTTTCTCATGGCATAAAAAGCATCATTCTCTATATATTGCCACTGATGCGAAATTTGCATCTTCCTTACATCTGTATGTCAGTGTCAATAAAACCAGCACCAGAGGTGCCGATCGAGATGGACATCACTCTCGGGGACAGACTCAATTAGATGGAATACACCTCAAATAAGGAATAGTCGCCTACCTGTTGGAAATGAGCAGTAGTAATATGGGAAACAGGAAGTAGGAGGGAGTTATCTTTCATTTTCTTCTTTTTCACGAGGCATATGAAGCCCTGGTCAGACCAGTATGCTATCCCTATCTTGAACTGAGTGGCTGGTCCAGCTGTTCCATTGGACAGTAAACAGTAAACCACATTGTCGTGGGTTTGTAGTTACACGGAGACCTGACCAAGGAAGGATAACTCACTGCCTTCTCGAAAGGACATGTCACAAGCAGATGGGCTTCTGTTTATTACAGATAATGATGGTTTCTTTTAAATTCCATCAACGTGCTTCATGAGACATCAACAGATCATTATTCTGTGCCTCTACATGAA
The DNA here is from genome assembly GCF_047496795.1 of Chiloscyllium punctatum. NCBI lineage: Eukaryota > Metazoa > Chordata > Chondrichthyes > Orectolobiformes > Hemiscylliidae > Chiloscyllium > Chiloscyllium punctatum. The sequence continues at coordinate 31,785,748 of NC_092769.1, read as the reverse complement.
GAGTCAATGACTTGAGCACCACGCACTATCTTCCTGTCTGACAGATTCTGTGGAGAGAACAAGTTAAACATCTCAAGTACAATTCTTTTCGCATGGACATGTGGTTAGAAGGGACTTGAAACAGATGAATCCAGATTGCATACTGGCACAAATAAAGAAGTTTATTCAGAAGTTGTACTGAGGCTGACGATTAGACTGGGACATCATAATGGTGGTACTGGGCAGGATTGGTGAGTGGGGAGGATATGGAAATGTAGATCTGTGCAGGGCTAGAAGGATTATGGAGTTTGAGAACAGTCTGATTCCTTCTCGCATATCAGTGAGCAATTTATAAATAGTAATTTGCTTTGTAGAATTTATCAGGAAAGGAATTTTTGATTGGAAGTGAAGACACTGATTTCCCCTTTTCCAAAATTTACCTAACATGAGCAGAAACACAGAGAATGACTTACTAGGAACACCAACTATACCATTACCTCTGATGCTATCTTCTCCCTCTCAAATTGCAGAATAAATTCAATCATATTGTGATTACTGCTTCCTTCGTGTTCCTTCACTTTAAGTTCTCTTAAATAGTCTGCCTCATTGCACAACACTAAACCCAGTATTGCCTATTCCTGAGTGGGCTCCACTACAAGCTGCTCCAAAAAGCCCTATCGAAGATACTCCACAAATTAGTTTTCTTTCAAACCACTAACACCCTGATTTTCCCAGTCCCCACCCAGTGTATTAAAATCTCACATGACTAATGTACTTTGCCTTTTCTATGCATCTTTTCTATCTCCTGGTGTATATTGTGACGCAGCTCCTGACTACTTTTTGGAATCCTGAACATAATGCCATTTATTCAACCTTTCGGGATACTCTATTCGACCCACACTGATTTTGTGCCATCTGACCCTACTTTATGTCATTCAGTCAGAATGTTATACAGTCAGAGAGATGTACAGCATGGAAACAGATCCTTCAGTCCAACTCGTCCATGCCGACCAGGTTACCCAACTTAATCTAGTCCCATTTGCCAGCACTTGGCTTATATCTTTCGTACCCCTCCGATTTACATACCCATCCAGATGCCTTTTAAATATTGGAATGGGACCAGTGTCCATCACTTCCTCCCACAGTTGTTTCCATACACACACCAGTCTGTGCATGAAAAAACTCATCCATAGATTCAATCAATAAGCACATCGACCTGGACCCAATATACTGGCCATTGCAACGGACAGCTGGAACTGACAACCGGAAGCGGCAGATTCAAACCACTATAAATGCCGGAGGAGATCACAGAAACGCTTCATAGGAGGATGAGAATGCCACCAAGACAGAGAATGAAACGTCTGCAACACAAATGCCCAGCTCGGCGAACAGAACCACAACAATGAACACACGAGCTATAAATCTTCTCACAAACTTTGAATATTCTCTGTGACCAAGATTGAGAGTCCTGACGGTTGTGCTGCCTACCTGGTGCTTGCGTTTGGGATATGTCATCTGGGGTGCAGAAGAACTTGGAGTGGGAGGGGAATGAGTCAGTGGCTAGGGTTCGTGTAGGTACCAATGGCTGGGCAAGCAAATGACAATGAGAAGAGGTCGGTAAATACAGAACTGAACTGTTATATTGGAATGCAAGGAAGAAATAATGTAAATAAGCTTGTGACTCATACACACATTAGCATATATGACGTGGAGGGCATCATAGTGACATTACTGAAAGAGGATCAAGAGTGGGAGCTGAATATTCAAGGGTATTCATCCTGTCGAAATGATAGGCATGTGGGAGAGAGACAGATTTGTCTCATTCGCAAGAAATGGAATTGAATCAATTAGAAGAAATGAAATAATCTCAGATGGTGTAGAATCTTTGTCGGTAGAACTGGGGAATCAAAAAGCTGAAAAAATGCTGTTGCAGTTACATACAGGCCGCCAAACAGTAGTCAGGAGGTGGGGTGCAAGGTACACAGGAGATAGAAAGACCTGTAGGAAAGGCAACGTTACAGTGATCATGTGGGATTTCATTATGCAGGTGGACTGGGAATTCAGTTTGATAATTTGTAGGAAAAGGCATTTGTGGAATGTCTATGAGATGGCTTTTTGTAGCAGATTGAACAGGCAGACTAGATGAGGGGAGCTTTGGATAAAAGAAGTCATAGGAAGCAGTGAGCATAATATGATTGAACTTACTCTGCAATTTCAGGTGGAGAAGTTAGAATCAGAGGTAATGGTATTACAGCTGAATAAAGGCAATTACAGAGGCATAAGAGAGGAGCTGGTAGAATTAACTGGGATACAGGTCCAGAAGGAAAGACCATGGACAAGCAATGACAGGAGATTTTTGGAGTAATTCAGGATGCACCAGAGATTTATCTTGAGGAAAAAAGAGGCATGATATAGAGAGGATGAGGCAACCATAGCTGACTAGGGAAGTCAGGGACAGCATAGAAGCAAAGGAGAACGCATATAATGTGGCGAGTGGCTGTTTGGGAAACCAGAGGATTGGGAAGCTTACAAAGACAAAACGGAGAGCAAGCAAAATAAAATAAAGAGGGAGATTATTAAATATGGGGGTAAGCTAGCCACTAACATTAAGGAAGTCTGTACGAGCTTCTTTCAATATATAAAGTACAAAAGAGAGGCAAAAGTAGACATTGAACTGCTGGAAAATGATACTGGAGAGGTAGTAGTGGTGAACAAGAATAGGCTGAGGAACTGAAAAATTTGGTCACGGTGGAAGATACGAGTAATACCTTAACATTCAAGACAGTGAGGGGCCAGAGCTGAGTATGCTGGCCACCAACATGGAGAGCGTGCTAGAAAAAACTGAATGACCAGCAGGTGGTTAATTATCTTGGACCGGATGGACTACATCACAGAGATATAAAGAAGATAGATGCAGAAGGCGTGGGGGGACAGTGGTGATCTTTCAGGAATCACTAGAGTAAGGAACGATCTCAGAGCACTGGATACCCTCGAACGTGACACCCCATTGTAACAAGGGAGTGAGGAAAAAGACAAAAAATATCCACAATTAATGGCTTAACTTCGGTCTTGGGTATGATCCTGGAATCCATTGGGAAGGATGAGATTTCTGAATACTTGGAAGTGTTTGGTAAAATGGAACAAAATCTCTTCATCAAGGGAAGGTCATGACTGACAAATCTGTTGGAATTCTTTGAAGAGGAAATGAGCAGGTTTGACCAAGCACAGCCAATGGATGTTATCCACCTGGATTTCAAGAAGGCCTTTGACAAGGTGTCACACAGGAGATGACTGAGTATAATAAGGGCCCCTGGTGTTAGAGGTAAGGTAGCGACATGAAGTACTTACGTGCCAAATAACATAAGCAGCAAGGGACAGACAGAACTGAGCTATCCCACAACGAATGCATCAGATTTAAACAATGCAGTCCTCAGAGTCCGATCATGGATGGTGCTGGATGATTAAACAACTCACTGGAGTCTCCACAAATATCCCCATCCTCAATGATGGAAGAGCCCAGCACATCAGTGCAAAAGATAAGGCTGAAGCTTTCGCAGAAATCTTCAGTCAGAAGTTTCGAGTGAATTGTCCATTTCGGCCTTCTGCCGTGGTCCCCATCATTACAGATAGCAGTCTTCAGCAAATTCGATTGACTGATGTCAAGAAACAATTGAAGGTACTGGGTACTGCAAAGGCTATAACCACTGATAATATGCCGGCAATAGTCCTGAAGACTTGTACTCCAGAACTTCCCGCTTCCCTAGGCAAGCTGTTCCAGTACAGTTACAAACCGACAATGGGAAATAAAACTGTTCAAGTATGTTCTGTACATAAAACGCAGGACAAATTCAACCCGTCCCAATACCGCCTTATCAATGTACTCTCCATCATCAGTAAAGTGATGGAAGGTGTCATCAATCGTGTTATCAAGCAGCACCTGCTCAGCAATAACCTGCTCAGTGACGCCCCTTTTGGGTTTTGCCAAAGACACTCTGCTCCTGACCTAGTCACAGCCTTGGTTCAACAGAGAAAAAGGAACTGAATTCCAGCCCTTGAAATCAAGGCTGCATTCTTTCAAATGAGGCATCAAGAAACCCCAGCAAAAAGGATATCGCAGGCCAACACTTGTCATTGGAGTCATAACTGACAGATAGGAAAACGGTCATTGTTATTGGAGATCAGTCATCTCAGTTCCAGAACATCTCTGCAGTAGTCCCTCAGGATAATGTTGTTGCAGGTTTGCTCCATGAACTGGAATGTTCATTTTCAGACGTTTCATCACCATGCTACGTAAAATCTACAGTGGCCCTCCGGATGAAACCTAGGTCCAAACATCTTCAGTGCCTTCATCAATGACCTTCTCTCCATCATAAGGTCAGAATGGGGATATTCGATGATGACTGCACAATGTTCAGAACCATTAACAAATGCTCAGATACTGAAGCAGTCCGTGCCTAAATGCAACAAGATCTGGACAATCTCCAGACATGAGCTGACAAGTGGCAAGTAACATTCGTGTCACACAAATGTCAGACAATGACCGTCACCAGTAAGAAACAACATAAACACTTGGTATTCAGCAGCATATTTGTCACTACATTCCCCACTCCACACCCTCTATCAATACACTTGGGGTTATCATTGACCAGAACTTCAACTGGACTCGCCACAGCGAGCTGATCAGAGGCTAGGAATACTGCGTGAGTAACTCACCTCCTGTCTTCCCAAAGCATTTTCACCATCTACAAGGCACAAGTCAGGAGTGAGATGGAATTCTCCCACTTGCCTGAATGAGTGCAGCCACAACGACACGAAAGAAGCTTGACACCATCCAGGACAAAGCAGCCCATTTGATTGGCACCACATCCACAAGCATTCACTGCCTCCACGACCAATGCTCAGTAGCAGCAGTGTGTACTATCTACAAGATGCACTGCAGAAATTCTTCAAAGATCCTCAGACAGTACCTTCCAATCCTACAAGCACTTCCATCTAGAATGACAAGAGCAGCAGGCTTTTGCAAACACCACCACATACAAACTCCCCTCCAAACCAGTCAACATCCTGAGTTGGAAATATATCACAATTCTTTCACTGTTGCTGGGTCAAAACCCTATAACTCCCTCCCTCATAGCATTGTGGGTCAATGCACAGCAGGTGGACTGCAGCGGTACAAGAAGGCAGCTCAGCACCACCTTCTCAAGGGGACAACTAGGGACGGACAAGAAATGGTGGGCCCATCCAGCGATTCTCATATCCGAAAAAAATGTAAAAAGTTCCAAGTTGAGCACCTCGATGGGACAGGTTGTCTGATTTGAACATGAATAGGAAAGCAGTGTTTCTGATGATGAACATTTTAGACCATTCTGTTATTAGAAAGGTGTTCAGTGTTCCATGACGTATTGTTGCTGAGCGCTGTGATAAATTGCACCTGTTTTGTAAAGTTCAACAACATTAGCGTAACAGGATCGATCCTTCAAAAATACCAAACTGAAAATGACAATCATTATAGAGACTCACAGATAGCAGCTTATATTCAACATATTACTGCGCTACTGACTGGCACTGATTTCTCCCACCATCCATATTACAGGGGTTACCATTGACCAGAAGGTGAAGTCAAATCAACGTACATATACAAGGGTTACAAGAGCAGGTCTGAGACTTTCAACTCTGCACTGAATAATAGACTGTATGACCATAAGGGCATGAGATATAGCAATAGATTTAGGCTATTCAGGCTATCTCTTCACTCTGAAACTGTGCCATTTTGTCGTAGTCTCTAAGAAGAATGGAAACTCGAAATGTATCAATCTTTGCAGTAGTCGGTCAGCTTCAATCAGGTGCGCCCCCCCCCCCCCCCCCGCATTCTTCTAAATTCCATTGAGTACAGACACAGAGCCCTGAACTGCCGCTCATATGACAAGCCATCATTCCCAGGATAGATCATGTCCAACACCCGTAGATCCTTCCCCAGAACAGCTCACAATAATCCAAATGCCGTCTGACCATAGTCCATTACATTCTCATCACTCTCACTCTCTTGAAATGAATGTTAATATTGCATTTGCTTTCCTAACTGCCAATTGAATCTGCGCATTAACCGTAAGAGAGGGCGAGGACTCAACTCCTGTTGTGCTTCAGATTTCATGAAGCCTTTTAGAACATAGTGTCTGCCTGTATTCCGCCTACTGAAGTGCATAATCTCACATGTTCCCATATGGTGTTCCATCAGCCATGTGTTTTCCCAGTGTCCTAAACTGTCCAAGTATTTCTGCAGCCTCCCCACTTCCTCAATATCACCTGCCCATCCAATCATCATTGTATCATCTGCAAAGCTCGCAAAACTTCCGTCAGGTCAGATGGTTCACGTAAATGGCACTTCCTGACTACCTAAGGACAGTCCACCATTGAAAAGGCACAATGCTCAAGATGCTTGACTCCATTTAGGTTTTAGCAGTGGCTTGACTGGATTTACACCTGCAAAGTCTTCACTCCTTGCACCACTGGCACTGGCACCCTGCACACCATTTTATTATGAATTTACCCCATTATGGTGATGCAGAACTTGATGGCGCACGATCCCAGTCTATTAATGGCAATCTGTCTCAACGCTGACTGTGTGGTGCTCACACCAACTAATGTCATTGTGTGTTGAAGACAGCAGAGCGAGGTAGGGGGAGGGGATGTCGATCATAAATGACTGTGTGACTGTCACTGAGGGTTGACACCTGCCGCAAAAGCCCCAGATGTACTTGTGTCTGTTGTCACCGCTGCAGGCAAGGTCAGTCTTTCAGTGAGTCAACTCAAAGAAAGTGATGGGCCTGGAGAGTGTTCCTGGCTGAGCACTCAGATCCTGTTTGTACCAACTAGCAGAGGTATTCACATACAACTTCAGCCTCTCCCTCCAGAAGCCGAAGTCCCAACCTGATTCAAGAAGGCCATCATCATCCTCATAAGTGAGAAAGCACATGGAACGTGCCCTTATAGACGATGAAGTGCTTTGAGAGACTAGTTATGGCCTTCACGAACTCCAGTCTCCCAGCCTGACCTGCTGCCCTATAATGTGCTGACTGATGTAACAGGTTCACAACAGATGCTATACCCGAGCCTGCACGCATCTCTAGAACATCTGGACAACAAGGACACCTACACCAGACTCCTGCTCATTGACTAAAGCTCCACCTTCAAAATCATGATCCCTTACAGACTAATCCCAAAATTCCACGACCTTGGTCTCGGTTCAATCCTTTGCAACTGGCTCCTCAGGCTTTTGACCCACAATCGTGGAGATCGGTAAAATCACCTCCTCCACAATAACAATCAACACTAAAGCTGCTGAAGGCTGTGTTCTCAACACCCAACAATACTCCCTGTACACCCACGGCTGTACCCTCAGCCCCCTACAGTACTCCAGCTCCACCCACGGCTGTGACCTCAGCCCCTTAGTGTGTTCCCTGTACACCCACGGTTGTGTCATCAGCCAACCACTGTACACCCTGTACACCCACCGTTGTTTCTGCAGCCCCCTACCGTTCTCCCTGTACACCGACGGCTGTTTCCTCAGCCCCCTCATGTCCTCCCTGTACAATCACGGCTGTTTCCTCAGCCCCCAACTCCACTCCCTGCACACCCACGACTGTGACCTCAGCCCACTAAAGTCCTCCCTGTTCAACCACGGCTGTGCCCTCAGCCCCCTATGTACTCCCTGTACAACTACGGCTGTGTCCTCAGCCCCCAGCTCTACTCCATGTACACCGACGGCTGTGTCCTCAGCCCCCTAATGTCCTCCCTGTACAACCACGGCTGTGCCCTCAGCCCCCTACGTACTCCCTGTACAGCCACGGCTGAGTTTCCAAATTCCAAACAACGCCAGCTACAAGTTCGCTGATGACATCACTATAGCAGTACGGATATTAAAAAACAACGTGTCAGAATCTAGAAAGGCGATAGAGAACTTGGTGGCATGATATGTTGATAATGACCTCTCTCTCTAATCCGGTAAACCTAAAGGACTGATCACTGACTTTAAGAAGAAAGGAGGGGAACACACCCCATCTAAACCAAAGGTTTGTGGGAGTGCAGAGCATCAAGTGCCTCAGAGTGATGATAACTGACAACCTGTCCTGAACTTCTTACATAGGTCCGACGGTCGGGAAGGTTCAACAATGCCTCTCCTTCCTCAGGTGATACAGGAAATTCAGCATGCACTACTTCTACAGATGCACCATTGAGAGCGTATTGTCCCGGTGGATAACAGCCTGGTATGGCAACTGCTCTACTCAGGATTGTTAGAAACTACAGAAGGTTGGGTGCACAGCTCTGACCTACACGGACTCTAACATCCCAACCATTGATTCCATTTACATGGCTCGTTGCCACAGAAAGGCTGCCAACATCTACCCCAGATTACTGAGGGAAGGGAGACAGGAAATATCTGGGGCATTAACAGATATCCTTGAACACGGCTGATGTCCCGGAAGACTGGAAAATTGTTAATCCCCTTGTTTAAGAAAGGTAGTAGGGATAATCCAGTCAATTATAGACCGGTGAGACTGATGTCAGCGGTAGGGAACCTGCTAGAGAAAATACTGAGGGATAGGATCTACTCTCATTTGGATGAAAATAGTCTTATCAGTGATAGGCAACAAGTGTTTGTGCAGGGAAGGTTATGTCTTACCAACTCAATAGAATTCTTTGAGGAAGTGACAAAGTTGATTTATGAGGGAGAGAAAGTGAGGACTACAGATGCTGGAGATCAGAGCTGAAAATGTGCTGCTGGAAAAGCGCAGCAGGTCAGGCAGCATCCAAGGAGCAGGAGAATCGACGTTTCGGGCCCTGAAGAAGCCCTTCCTGAAAAAGGGCTGATGCCCGAAACGTCGATTCTCCTGTTCCTTGGATGCTGCCTGACCTGCTGCGCTTTTCCAGCAACACATTTTCAGCTCTGATGAGGGAGAGACTGTAGGTGTCAAGTACATGGACTTCAGGAAGGCTTTTGGTATGTTTCCCCTCGGTCGGGTTATGGAGAAAGTGTAGTCACATGGTGTGCTAGCTACATGGATAAAGAACTGGCTGGGCAACAGGAGGCAGAGAATAGTAGGGGAAGGGAGTTTCGCAAAATGGTGAACTATGACCAGTGGTTTCATTTGAGATGTTTCTGGAAAGATACATGAATGGGAAGAGAGCAAATGGATACAGATCCTTAGAAAATAGGCGACAGGTTTAGGTAGAAGATTTGGATCGCCACAGGCTTGGACCACCGAATGGCCTGTTTCTGTGCTGGAATGTTTTGTTCTAACATTATCAAAGACCCATCACACCCCAGTAATGGTCTCCCACAACCTCTTCCATCAGGCTAAAAGATATGGAAGCTTGAAAACACTGAGCAGTTGGTTCATTAAAAGTTTCTTCTTGACTGTTATGAGACTGATGAATGTACTCTCTAATCTCAGATAATACTGATCTTGTTCATGTTGACCTTGCCTCGCGCATGCGCTGTGCAGCGTAACCTATATGCCTCTCAGACATGTTTTATAGCCATCGTTATGCACATCCTTGCTTACTATGATCTGCCTTGTTACAAGTCATAGTACATGCTCATCTTCCTTCCCCCAGCTCACTCCGAGCTCTCTCTGGTCCTCACCCCCAGCACCTTCCATTCCCCACCCAGCACACTGTGACCCTATCCTCAGCTCACTGTGACCCTATCCTCAGCTCCCTGTGTGCTTTGTCTCTCACTATTTCTCTCACACTATCTGTTTCCCTGTCTTTTCCTTTTCTCTGTCTTTTGTTTCTTTCCCTGAACTTACTATGTCCCCTTCTCCCTGTCCATGTGACTATTTGTTTCTTGTTTTGTTTCCTTTCTCTGTTTTACTGACTGTCATTCTGTTTCCCTCGCTTTGTTCTCTCTCTCCTTATATGTGTCTGTCTATTTCTCCCTTGTTGTGATGGTGATGGCGTCTCTATTCGTTTGAAGCATGTGATGGCTCTTTGGTTGGATGTTGGCAATAAAATAAACTCAATTGTGTTTTGGTGTCTTGGACATAATTGAAATTTATTGGTTAAATTTCAATTGTTGTCAAAACAGCAACCAGAACTTGGATCACCATTGAACAACCAATTCTTACATCTAAATATTTTGGAACTGCCTTCTCCCAGTGATCTGCATACTGGCAACTGAAAGCATTCTATTCACGTGCATAATAGTGTGAGGGTAACTGCGCTTCCCAGGACCAGAAGAAACTACAGACAGTTGTGTGCACAGCCCAGACTATCATGGAAGACAATCTCCCATCCATTTGTACTTCTCATTGTCAGTGAAAGGCTGGCAATATCAAATATATCTCCAAAACCGGTAATGATCTCCTACAACCTCTTCCAAAAGGGAGGAGATACAGAGGCTTGAAAACATGGACCAGTATGCTCAGGAACACCTTCCTCCCCACCGTAGTTACACTGGCGAATTGAAGTCTCTAACATTTCAAATAATATTAATCTTGCGAAAGTCGCTCTTGCTTTGCGAAATCCTGTGCAACTGTCACCTTGTGTGCCTCACTCTGTCTAAGTGCCATTGAGGCTCAAGGTCTTCTCAAGGGCAATCAAATAAGTGAATTAATGCTGGCCCAGCCAGCGATACCGATATCCCATTAATAAATATAAGAAGATGACGACACTCAGGGAAGACAGACAGTTGGGATCAAATCGCTTTAAACATGATCTTAGATATATATATTTTCCCTGAGTATCTGAAAGTAGAGTGTTCCTACAAAACCTTTCATAAGCTGATATGGCATTAAGTGAAATAGCCAAATTTATGTGGGAAAATAAATCATCTTTCTTGGTATAAGTGAAAATCCTCTTCGGATTTCTTTTGGTTAGCGAAAACAGGACGTTATGGAGGTTTTACGGAAAAGGAAGTGGTAAAAAGCGAACTTTTGAAAAGCGGGGTATACATGTACCGGCATGGGCAAGATATTCAGGAAGATGGGAAAAGTCAAAAATAAATGAGGAGGATCTCACATTTCAGTTCCATCCCAGCTGATCATCATTCCCTTTGTTTGCTCTTTTTGTTCTCTCTCTCTCTTTCTCTATCGATTTAGCTCACTCCTCCTGCCCTTCTAAGCAGACTTTCCTGTCCCCAGCATTATTCACACTATTTTCCAACTGGTTTCAGTTCAGGAAAGCTCCCAGCACTTTCTGTTCTTTGCTTTGCATTTCTTATGTAATTTCAGATCTCTAGCATCTTCTTTTATTTGGTTTAAGCTTCAAATTTGTTATTCCATGGGAAGTCGGCATCTCTGCCAGGGCTGCATTTGTTAATCATCACTAATTGTCCTGATTGTGAGGCCATTCCACAAGCCAATATAAAATAAAGCACATTGATATGGGTCTGAAGTCACACTTAACCCAGACCGGGTAGTAACATTAGACATCTTTAAAGTCAAAGTGAAAGAGCAAGATTTTCAGACAAAATCTGGGTTTTATGGTTGTTTTTCGTGCAATGCACTTTATTCGAATTCTTATCATTTTTTATTGAAGTTCTGCCATCAGCTGTGGTAGGACTTGAAACAAATCGCTTGAAACAATGTCTTTCGTTTAATAAGCTTTGCTCCTGAATTACATCCAGCGACATTCCTACTCTGATACATTGTCCTAATCATGAAGTAACGTCCGAGACAAGAACAATTTTATGATTGAAATCCTTGTAGCTGGAAAAGTGGCCAGAAGAGAGCTTGAAACATAAAGTCTGAATTTTACCAACGTGCAGACAATGGTTTGTTCAGTCACAGCACTGACGCAGAGATGGAGACTGGGGATATTATGAGCTGGTAGTGGACAGGGTTCGTGACAGAGAGAACACGAGACATAAATCAAGTCAGGGCCAAAAGGGATCTTGAGGTTGCCCACAGTTCTGTTCTCAGATGTTTGTAAGGGAGTGATCTGCATTTCATATGAATGAAGACTGCAATTTGAGTTGAAGATAATAGTTTCTTTCTTTGACAAATATAGATAACAGCAATTGCATGAAGTTCAAAATTGTTTATGGGATTAATGAATGGACAGAGGTAGAAAACACCAACAATAGCGAGAATAGATTAGTAACACACCCTCCACCCCGCCCAAAATAATGATCAGTACCGATAATATCCGATATGGTAGAAATTCCCAAAAGAGAAAAATGTTGAAAAGTCCCAAGGAAAGCCTCCCCTCCATTGGTTTAATTATCCAGTCCATTATTCTCAGATTCAGATCTGTCCTCTCCACGTCTGTGCAGTTGCTGATCTTTGTTATTGTTGGAGCTGATGCATCTGCTCCTACACTGGGATAGCGCACTGAGTGAAGCCCCTCACCAATAGGAGAGGGAAACCCTCCAGTGACACAGTTACAATGCATGGAGACTGACATCAATCACAGTCACTGAGCAAACAGTTCTAGCTTTCAATACAGCACATTCAGTTCACAATATAACTGGACTGGACTGGATGCTGACATCGCTGGCTATTGGTCACATCTCCCATCACTAATTGCTCTAATGAAGTCATTGTGTGGGAGAATGATGGATGTTTTCTTTTCGCAGGCTAGATGACTCTGCCCTGTTGTACGTTTGCAATGCTGTCACCATCTGACCCCAAATGTTCACCACTCCACAATAAAAAAACACGATCAGGACGTTGTTACTGTGCTGATCTCTCCTCCACGGGAAGAAACGCCAGCCAACACACTGTCACTGGGTGCAGTTGCTCTGCACATAGACAGGAAGTGTGGACTTCTCTGAATGTTCCTCTCCCTGCTCTAATAAAGAAACGTTTGACCTTCCATTTATAATATGCTTGAGTAATTAATTTATACAAATGGACAAACATTTTAATGCAGTTTTATTTGCTATAAAGAAGTAATTTTTACGCTTTTTCTCCTCAGTTCCAAACCAAAAGTGAACTTATTCATTAAGACTTTTGAATTAATGAGTCAGGTTTGGCTGGGAGATAGGGCGGAATGGGGGCAGTGGCTGTGGAGACTGCATGGGGAGTACAATGATATTCCACATGTCATCAACACTCTTAACGTCAGATAGAATTAAATATAGTTCACAACAAGGATATTTTATATTTTATATACACACCATTTAATCATTGGGAATACAGATTGAGTAGGGTCACCGCACCTGAAGCATTAACATTGATTTCTCTTCATTGCTACTGCCAGACCTGCTGAGCTTTCCCTCCAACGTCTGTTTTTGTTTGAGGTTGATCATATTGGTCATATCTTGCAGGATGCTTACAATTAAAAGCAGATATTAATAACAAAATGTGCACGGCTATGGGGACAATACAGAAGAATAATAGTAGAGATATCGCTCATTCCAAACTGGAAGAGACAATGGGCTAAGCTTTCACCATCTTTGTTGTAATGATACTGTGTTATGCATTGAAAGCATTTGTAGAGAGCTTGTTCAATGAAGGACACAGAGTGTTCCATCATCAATAATCTATCCCTATTATTTCATGAAGTTCAGCTGCCTCTAAAATATATTTTAATAATAGATCTCCTGAGATTTATAGGATGTTCAGAATTGTTTTTACTTTCGATCTTAAAGAAGAAACAGATTTCGGCTGTAATTCAGGTGTCACAGACACACCAACTGTAATAGAAACATGAAAGTACCACATTGTCCAAATATTACCAAAGTCAACATGTAGACCTGTCAAGAAACATGAAATATAGAGATAATGGAAGCATGAAATATAAACAGAAATTGCTGGAGAAACGAAAAAGATGAGGAAGTATCTGCAGAGAGCATTAGAATTAACATATGTCATATGATGTGACACTGTTCTGAAAAGTCATATTAGAATCAAAGGTCAATTTTTTGCATCTCTGCTCAGATGTTGCCAGATCTACTGAGTTTCACTCCAGCTCTTTTGATGTTTTTCTTCTTTCTGAACTGTGACAAAGTGTCTGATCTGAATGATAACAACAAAGTTGTTGTCTCAGTTGAATCTCGAGTAATTTGTTATGGACATTAAATGAGAAATTACAAAGTACCTATGTTTGACAGGGTTCTAAGTATTGATGACGTGTTGCATTGTGAGAACTTGCGATGAAAATGTTGAAACAAAACAGAAGTTGCTGCAACTGCTCAGTAGGTCTGGGAGCATCTGTGCAGAGAAATCAGAGTTAACGTTTCAGGTCCAGTGCTCCTTCCTCAGAGCTGATGGTAATACGGAAAATGTTGGTTTATATGCAGAAAAGACTGGATGGTGAGCTTGGATGAAAAACCATCACTATTCAAGAAAACCGGGATCTGGAATTCATTCAAAATTAAGAAAGGATTTCTTGTACTCTCGCTTCCATCGCTTGGTCCTTGTTCAGGTTGTACATGTAATATATATTTCTAAATATCCATCAAGTGCAGACGACATGTTTTGTTTCTCCCCTACTGTGGTGTTCCAATATTTTTGATTATTTTCCAGTATGTATTTGCTTCCAATTCAAGGTGGATATGAGAACATGGCTTGACCTTCTGCAGTTTGCCCATAATATAGAATTTAATTGACTATTTATCCCCATCACACCCGTTTCTGCCTGTTTTTCCGATGTAGTGTTTGTTACAGTTCTTGCAAGGCTTATTCTTCCTGGAGCAGAACAGACAAAAATCTGAACTTATTGCGGTGCTCAAAAGTATGAAGAAAGTTGCAGAGTAAAACAGGAAAACTCTGTTTCTGTTAGTTGGCATTACAGCATCAAGGGGATCTAATTTCAAAATTGTCAGCAGAAGAGCTGGGACTGAGATACATAAATACTTCTTTATTGAGAGAGTTGTTAGGATTTGGATTAGACTGCCTGGGAGAGTTGTAGATGACGATTCAATAAAGAATTGGATATATATTTGGAAATTATGAATTTAATGGGCTACAGAGATAGGGCTGGCAAATGGAAGGTGCTTGGGAAACACAGTGGCCAATGGCCTCCTCCTGAACTTTAAAGGCTTGTACTCTATCATGTGTCTGATGAAAATAAAAATCAGTATCGGATTTTTTCCCGTTTTAAGTGCTCGCAAATATCTGATTATTTGGTGGAGGAAAACATTTAAAATACAAATATTGCAAGGTCAGTCCCATTATGTACTCTATTTATTACTCAGAACATGAATATTTGAAATGTTATGTTCTGATAACGAAAACAAATATATCATTGCTTTGGCACAAATCTCTTTGAAAAGGTCTGACTTTTCCCTCACACCATAATATGTCCTTTTTTTTTCACTGTCCACATTTCATATTAAGTATCATTCTTTCTAAAAATCGGAAGTTTTCAAATTATTGTTCGATAAATGTGAGAACCTAAATCATTCACGGTGCATGTTGAATTATTGCCATTTCTAAATTGCTGCCTATTAGCTGAAGCTCATACATTTCACTGAGAAATTTAACTGATTGATTATATATAAATGTATACGAACGCTAATTCTATTATATTGTCCAATCGTTTACTCACTCTGAACATGTAATCATTGAGAAGCCGACCATTTTCAAAATGTTGGAGTGGCAATGCATTGTTTTGAATCCTGACATTGAATATATAATTCTGATCATAACAGTTAGGTGCCATGTTCTTTATTTGATATAAAATAAAATGTGCATTCTTTATTTTTGTGTTACAAATAATGTCCAAATTAGATATCAATGGCTGACCAGCAACCAGGTTTTTAAAAATCATCTTCAGTCAGAGCCTGGCCAAGTGGGCAGATGTGTCAACATGCAGTGTCAGAATCACACCGCACAACTTACTGATGGTGCTGACACCTGGCCTACCTCCCAGACTCTATACATCTGCACCCTGGACCGGATGCTGGGAAAAGTTGACAGTCTGATGCACTATCTTGAGTCTCACAAAGAAACCTCTGAAACCATACCCAATAAATGTCACCTTCATTATCACCAGTATCAAAATGAAATTTTACATCTCTGTGGATGGCCAGAGATTAATACATGGTTCACCAAACAGAATATATCTGAAGAAAACAGCAGCAAATGGCAGGCCAAGAAGCACGTTAATAACTGAACTTGGCGGATTCTGTTTGGTGTGTGGTGACATACACATATTGTACTGGCACTCAGGTGACTGTAATAATGCACAACGTAAATGTAAGTTTTGACCTAACACCTCGTCAAAGCTTCCTGATCTCACACACATCACTCCCTCACACACTCAAGAATTGATGAGAACCTACAAGCTTGGTGAAACAGGAATCATAGTACAGGCCTTTCAGCCCGTGACGTCCTGCCGACATTTTATCCTGTTCTAAGATCAGACTAACCTACATACCTTTCATTATATGATCATTCATGTGCCTATCCACACACCCACACTCTCTGTGTAAAGAACCTACCTCGGACATCTCCCATAAATATTCCTCAAATTACCTTAAAATCGTGTCCCCTCATCATAGCCATTTCCGTCCTGGGTGAAAGTTTCTGGCTATCCACTCTATCTATGTCTCTAATCATCTTGTTCACCTCTATCAAGTCAAGTTCCATTCTTTTTCGTTCCAATGAGAAAAAAACCTAGTTCCCTGAATTTTCTTTGCAAGACCTGCCCTCCAGTCCAAGCAGCGTCCTGATAAATTTTCTCAGTACACTCACCAATGCTTCCACATCTTTCAAATAATGAGGCAACCAGGACGGAACACAGCATTCTAAGTGTGATCTCACCAGGGTTCCATGGAGCTGCAGCATAACCTCAGTACTTAAACTCAACCCCCATTCTAATGAAAACATCATCCGGCTTCTTAAGAACCTTATCAACCTAGGTGGCAACTTTGTGGGAGCTATGACATGGATCATTAGATCCCACTGTTACTCCACAACGTATGAATCCTACATTTAACCGTGTATTATGCATTCAAATTTGACCTTCCAAACTGAATCGCTTCACAATTTTCCAGGTTGAACTCCAACTGTCCCTTATCAGCCCAGTTCAGCATCCTGTCAATGTCCTGTGCAAACTACAATAGTCCTCCACACTACCCACAATTCCACCATACTTTGTTAAATTGAAAAACTTACTAATCCACCTACACTCTTCCTCATCGAAGTCATTTATAAATATCACAAACAGCAGAGGCCCCAGAAACGATCCCAATGGACCACCAATGGTCACAGAGCACCAGACAGAATGCTTGCCACCTCCCTCTGTCTTCCATGGGTCAGTCAATCCTGCATCCAGACAGGCCGCTTTCCCTGTATCCGATGCGTCCTTACTTTCTGAATGAACCTGCCATGGGGAAATTTACCAAACGCCTGGTTAAAAACCATGTACTCCACATCCACTACTCTCGCTTCTTCAATGTGTTTGATCCCATCCTCAAAGAATTCAGTAAAGTTTGTGAGGCCTGACCTGCCCCTCACAAAGCCATGCTGACTATTTCTAACCAAACTATGATTTGCAAGTAATCATAAATTCTGTCTCTCAGAATTCTCTCCAAAACTTTCCCAATGCTGATGTAAACTGACTGGTCTGTAATTCTCAGGATTATCCCTATTCCATTTCCTGAACAAGGGAGTGACATTTGCCACCCTCCAATCATCTGGCACTACTCCAATGGAGAGTGAGGACGCAAAGATCATCTCCAAAGGTACAGTAATCTCTTCCCTCTCTTCCTGTAGTAAGCCAGGGTGGATCCCGTCTCACCTCGGAGATTTACCTATCCCTATGTTTGTATTTCAATCAGTCTGTCCTTCACCTCACCATGTCTACTCACTGTCCAACTATCTGATTGACTGCTTTCCATTTCAGGGCTCTATACAGTGCTGCTTTCCTGAACACATATGGTTCCCTATAACCTGTTAATCATGGAATGGAAAACATGGGAAGGCACCAATGCCTTCCTGATGAAAGACTGATGCCCAAAGCTTTGACTCTCCTGCTCCGCAAATATCGCCTGACATGTTGTGCTTTTCCAGCGCCACACTTTTTGACTCTGATCACCAGCATCTGCAGGTCTCACTTTCTCCATTACAAAGGGCTGTCCCCTCTGCACACTTAGCAGGCAATTAATCAGCAGAAACTCGCTCTATTTAGAGCTGACCGTTCAGTTCTGGAAAGTTGCATTTGATGAATACATTTACTGAAAACGAAATTACTATTCAACAAATATTCATTCAGTCCCAGAGTTACAGTTTTGGTTCATGAATTAGGCAGCTTGATAACGAGCAGTCAATGACTGAAGAACTCCGAGGTACAGACTATTCCAGGTAATATTTTCCAGGGTGGATGTCCTTTCCCTTAATGTTGGGTATGGTACCGGACAGATAGATGTGATAAGGGAACGTGGTGACACGTGGAATTGTGACATTTTTGCCATTTCAGAGATGTGCTTGAGGGAGGTCAGGGCTGACAACTCAATATTCTGTGGTGTAAGAACTATAGGCAGCACAGGAGAGGGGTAAAGGAGGAGGTGGTGATGCATTATTAGTTATTATAGAGTCAGTTGCTGCAGTAACAAGGGAATTAAATCGGAAAGAGAAGCTTAAAGCAGGTACAAATTGAGCAGGTCAATGGAGGCAACTACCATACGTGTAGCGCTAAACTTAAAACGGCAGTAGAAGCGTAAATATGAGACGTGATAAAACATTAGCGGGTAGTATGAGCAGGTTGAGAGAGATAGGGAGTAGTATATGATTTGGGAGGGGCTTGGAAATATAGGGAGGGGTGTAGGGTTTGGAGTGGATTAGAGAGATAAGGAGGCATGCAGGGTTTGAGAGAGTTATGGGGTAGTATAGGGTTTGAAGGAGGTTGGAGAGATAGAGAAGGGTTACGGATTGGAGGGGGTTAGACGGATAGGGAAATGTGTAGGTTTGGAGGGGTTAGAGAGATAGGGAGGCGTGCAGAGTTTGAGAGAGATATGGAGTAGCATAGGGTTTGGAACAGGTTAGTGAGATAGGGAAGGGTGTAGGGATTGGATGTGATTAGATAGATAGGGAAAGGGTTTGGTGGGGTTGAGTAAGTAGGGAGAAGTATAGGGTTTAAAGGGTTCAAAATATAGGGAGGAGAGCAGGGTTTAGAATGGGTTAAGGAGATAGAGTGTGGTGCAGGGTCTAGAGTAGGTTGAAGAGATAGGGAAGGGAGTAGTGATTGGAAGAGTTTAGAGAGCCAGGAAGGGATGCAGTATTTGGAACGGGTTAAGGAGATAGGGAGGGGTGTCGGGTTTGGAGGAAGTTAGAGAGATATAAAAGGGGTACAGTGCATAGAGGGTGTTGGAGAGATAGCAAAGGCAGTAGGGGCTGGAGGAAGATATATAGATGGGATGGGTGGAAGGTTTGGAGGAGGTTATAGAGACAGAGAGGAACGTAGGGTTTGGGGAAGGAGAGAGAGATAGCGAAGGGGGTAGGTATCAGATCAAACACTGATGCAGAAACCTCCTACTGACCCAATCCCCCCCCCCCCCTCCTCCCTCAGCCTCACGGTGTCAGATCAAACACTGACACAGAAACCTCCTGCTGACCCCCCTCCCTCAGCCTCACGGTGTCAGATCAAACACTGACACGGAAACCTCCTGCTGACCCCCCCCTCCCTCAGCCTCACGGGGTCAGATCAAACACTGACACAGAAACCTCCTGCTGACCCCCCTCCCTCAGCCTCACGGTGAGAGATCAAACACTGACACAGAAACCTCCTGCTGACCCCCCCCTCCCTCAGCCTGACGGGGTCAGATCAAACACTGACACAGAAACCTCCTGCTGACCCCCCTCCCTCAGCCTCACGGTGTCAGATCAAACACTGACACAGAAACCTCCTGCTGACTCCCCTCCCTCAGCCTCACGGTGTCAGATCAAACACTGACACAGAAACCTCCTGCTGACCCCCCTCCCTCAGCCTCACGGTCAGATCAAACACTGACACAGAAACCTCCTGCTGACCTCCCCTCCCTCAGCCTCACGGTGTCAGATAAAACACTGACACAGAAACCTCCTGCTGACCCCCCTCCCTCAGCCTCACGGTGTCAGATCAAACACTGACACAGAAACCTCCTGCTGACTCCCCTCCCTCAGCCTCACGGGGTCAGATCAAACACTGACACAGAAACCTCCTGCTGACCCCCCCCTCCCTCAGCCTGACGGGGTCAGATCAAACACTGACACAGAAACCTCCTGCTGACTCCCCTCCCTCAGCCTCACGGTGTCAGATCAAACACTGACACAGAAACCTCCTGCTGACCCCCCCCTCCCTCAGCCTCACGGTGTCAGATCAAACACTGACACAGAAACCTCCTGCTGACTCCCCTCCCTCAGCCTCACGGTGTCAGATCAAACACTGACACAGAAACCTCCTGCTGACCCCCCTCCCTCAGCCTCACGGTCAGATCAAACACTGACACAGAAACCTCCTGCTGACCCCCCTCCCTCAGCCTCACGGTGTCAGACCAAACACTGACACAGAAATCTCCTGCTGACTCCCCTCCCTCAGCCTCACGGTGTCAGATCAAACACTGACACAGAAACCTCCTGCTGACCCCCCTCCCTCAGCCTCACGGTGTCAGATCAAACACTGACACAGAAACCTCCTGCTGACCCCCCCCTCCCTCAGCCTCACGGGGTCAGATCAAACACTGACACAGAAACCTCCGGCTGACTCCCCTCCCTCAGCCTCACGGTGTCAGATCAAACACTGACACAGAAACCTCCTGCTGACCCCCCTCCCTCAGCCTCACGGTGTCAGATCAAACACTGACACAGAAACCTCCTGCTGACCCCCCTCCCTCAGCCTCACGGGGTCAGATCAATCACTGACACGGAAACCTCCTGCTGACCCCCCTCCCTCAGCCTCACGGTTTCAGATCAAACACTGACACAGAAACCTCCTGCTGACCCCCCCCTCCCTCAGACTCACGGTGTCAGATCAAACACTGACACAGAAACCTCCTGCTGACCCCCCTCCCTCAGTCTCACGGTGTCAGATCAAACACTGACACAGAAACCTCCTGCTGACGCCCCTCCCTCAGACTCACGGTGTCAGATCAAACACTGACACAGAAACCTCCTGCTGACCCCCCTCCCTCAGACTCACGGTGTCAGATCAAACACTGACACAGAAACCTCCTGCTGACCCCCCTCCCTCAGCCTCACGGTGTCAGATCAAACACTGACACAGAAACCTCCTGCTGACCCCCCCCTCCCTCAGCCTCACGGGGTCAGATCAAACACTGACACAGAAACCTCCTGCTGACCCCCCTCCCTCAGCCTCACGGTGTCAGATCAAACACTGACACAGAAACCTCCTGCTGACCCCCCTCCCTCAGTCTCACAGTGTCAGATCAAACACTGACACAGAAACCTCCTGCTGACTCCCCTCCCTCAGCCTCACGGGGTCAGATCAAACACTGACACAGAAACCTCCTGCTGACTCCCCTCTCTCAGCCTCACGGTGTCAGATCAAACACTGACACAGAAACCTCCTGCTGACCCCCCCTCCCTCAGCCTCACGGTGTCAGATCAAACACTGACACAGAAACCTCCTGCTGACCCCCCCCGCTCCCTCAGCCTCACAGTCTCAGATCAAACACTGACACAGAAACCTCCTGCTGACCCCCCTCCCTCAGCCTCACGGTATCAGATCAAACACTGACACGGAAACCTCCTGCTGACCCCCCTCCCTCAGCCTCACGGTGTCAGATCAAACACTGACACAGAAACCTCCTGCTGACCCCCCCCTCCCTCAGCCTCACGGTGTCAGATCAAACACTGACACAGAAACCTCCTGCTGACTCCCCCCCTCAGCCTCACGGGGTCAGATCAAACACTGACACAGAAACCTCCTGCTGACCCCCCCCTCAGCCTCACGGTGTCAGATCAAACACTGAGACAGAAACCTCCTGCTGAACCCCCCCACCCTCAGCCTCACGGTGTCAGATCAAACACTGACACAGAAACCTCCTGCTGACCCCCCTCCCTCAGCCTCACGGGGTCAGATCAAACACTGACACAGAAACCTCCTGCTGACCCCCCCCTCCCTCAGACTCACGGTGTCAGATCAAACACTGACACAGAAACCTCCTGCTGACATCCCCCTCCCTCAGCCTCACGGTGTCAGATCAAACACTGACACAGAAACCTCCTGCTGACCCCCCTCCCTCAGCCTCACGGGGTCAGATCAAACACTGACACAGAAACCTCCTGCTGACCCCCCCCACCCTCCCTCAGCCTCACGGTGTCAGATCAAACACTGACACAGAAACCTCCTGCTGACCCCCCTCCCTCAGCCTCACGGTGTCAGATCAAACACTGACACAGAAACCTCCTGCTGACCCCCCCCCTCAGCCTCACGGTGTCAGATCAAACACTGACACAGAAACCTCCTGCTGACCCCCCTCCCTCAGCCTCACGGGGTCAGATCAAACACTGACACAGAAACCTCCTGCTGACCCCCACCCCCCTCCCTCAGCCTCACGGTGTCAGATCAAACACTGACACAGAAACCTCCTGCTGACTCCCCTCCCTCAGCCTCACGGTGTCAGATCAAACACTGACACAGAAACCTCCTGCTGACCGCCCCCCTCCCTTTGCCTCACGGTGTCAGATCAAACACTGACACAGAAACCTCCTGCTGACCCCCCTCCCTCAGCCTCACGGTGTCAGATCAAACACTGACACAGAAACCTCCTGCTGACTCCCCTCCCTCAGCCTCACGGGGTCAGATCAAACACTGACACAGAAACCTCCTGCTCACCCCCCTCCCTCAGCCTCACGGTGTCAGATCAAACACTGACACAGAAACCTCCTGCTGACACCCCTCCCTCAGCCTTACGGTGTCAGATCAAACACTGACACAGAAACCTCCTGCTGACTCCCCTCCCTCAGCCTCACGGTGTAAGATCAAACACTGACACAGAAACCTCCTGCTGACCCCCCTCCCTCAGCCTCACTGTGTCAGATCAAACACTGACACGGAAACCTCCTGCTGACCCCCCTCCTCAGCCTCACGGTGTCAGATCAAACACTGACACAGAAACCTCCTGCTGACCCCCACTCCTCCCTAAGCCTCACGGTGTAAGATCAAACTCTGACACAGAAACCTCCTGCTGACCCCCCTCCCTCAGCCTCACGGTGTCAGATCAAACACTGACACAGAAACCTCCTGCTGACCCCCCTCCCTCAGCCTCACGGTGTCAGATCAAACACTGACACAGAAACCTCCTGCTGACCCCCCTCCCTCAGCCTCACGGGGTCAGATCAAACACTGACACAGAAACCTCCTGCTGACCCCCCTCCCTCAGCCTCACGGTGTCAGATCAAACACTGACACAGAAACCTCCTGCTGACCCCCCCCTCCCTCAGCCTCACGGGGTCAGATCAAACACTGACACAGAAACCTCCTGCTGACCCCCCTCCCTCAGCCTCACGGGGTCAGATCAAACACTGACACAGAAACATCCTGCTGACCCCCCCCGCTCCCTCAACCTCACGGGGTCAGATCAAACACTGACACAGAAACCTCCTGCTGACCCCCCCCTCCCTCAGCCTCACGGTGTCAGATCAAACACTGACACAGAAACCTCCTGCTGACCCCCTTCCCTCAGCCTCACGGTGTCAGATCAAACACTGACACAGAAACCTCCTGCTGACTCCCCTCTCTCAGCCTCACGGTGTCAGATCAAACACTGACACAGAAACCTCCTGCTGACCCCCCTCCCTCAGCCTCAGGGTGTCAGATCAAACACTGACACAGAAACCTCCTGCTGACTCCCCTCCCTCAGCCTCACGGTGTCAGATCAAACACTGACACAGAATCCTCCTGCTGACCGCCCCCCCTCCCTCAGCCTCACGGTGTCAGATCAAACACTGACACAGAAACCTCCTGCTGACCCACCTCCCTCAGCGTCACGGTGTCAGATCAAACACTGACACATGAAACCTCCTGCTGACTCCCCTCCCTCAGCCTCACGGTGTCAGATCAAACACTGACACAGAAACCTCCTGCTGACTCCCCTCCCTCAGCCTCACGGTGTCAGATCAAACACTGACACAGAAACCTCCTGCTGACCCCCCTCCCTCGGCCTCACGGTGTCAGATCAAACACTGACACAGAAACCTCCTGCTGACGCCCCCCCCTCCCTCAGCCTCACGGTGTCAGTTCAAACACTGACACAGAAACCTCCTGCTGACCCCCCTCCCTCAGCGTCACGGTGTCAGATCAAACACTGACACAGAAACCTCCTGCTGACCCCCCTCCCTCAGCCTCACGGTGTCAGATCAAACACTGACACAGAAACCTCCTGCTGACTCCCCTCCCTCAGCCTCACGGTGTCAGATCAAACACTGACACAGAAACCTCCTGCTGACCCCCCTCCCTCAGCCTCACGGTGTCAGATCAAACACTGACACAGAAACCTCCTGCTGACCCCCCTCCCTCAGCCTCACGGTGTCAGATCAAACACTGACACAGAAACCTCCTGCTGACCCCCCCCTCCCTCAGCCTCACGGTGTCAGATCAAACACTGACACAGAAACCTCCTGCTGACCCTCCTCCCTCAGCGTCACGGTGTCAGATCAAACACTGACACAGAAACCTCCTGCTGACTCCCCTCGCTCAGCCTCACGGTGTCAGATCAAACACTGACACAGAAACCTCCTGCTGACCCCCCCCCCCTCCCTCAGCCTCACGGGGTCAGATCAAACACTGACACAGAAACCTCCTGCTGACCCCCCTCCCTCAGCCTCACGGGGTCAGATCAAACACTGACACAGAAACCTCCTGCTGACATCCCCCTCCCTCAGCCTCACGGTGTCGGATCAAACACTGACACAGAAACCTCCTGCTGACGCCCCCCCCTCCCTCAGCCTCACGGTGTCAGATCAAACACTGACACAGAAACCTACTGCTGACTCCCCTCCCTCAGCGTCACGGTGTCAGATCAAACACTGACACAGAAACCTCCTGCTGACATCGCCCTCCCTCAGCCTCACGGTGTCGGATCAAACACTGACACAGAAACCTCCTGCTGACGCCCCCCCCTCCCTCAGCCTCACGGTGTCAGATCAAACACTGACACAGAAACCTCCTGCTGACCCCCCCCCCACTCCCTCAGCCTCACGGTGTCAGATCAAACACTGACACAGAAACCTCCTGCTGACCCCCCTCCCTCAGCCTCACGGTGTCAGATCAAACACTGACACAGAAACCTCCTGCTGACCCCCCCCTCCCTCAGCCTCACGGTGTCAGATCAAACACTGACACAGAAACCTCCTGCTGACTCCCCCTTCCCTCAGCCTCACGGTGTCAGATCAAACACTGACACAGAAACCTCCTGCTGACCCCCCTCCCTCAGCCTCACGGTGTCAGATCAAACACTGACACAGAAACCTCCTGCTGACCCCCCCCTCCCTCAGCCTCACGGTGTCAGATCAAACACTGACACAGAAACCTCCTGCTGACCCCCCCCGCCCCCTCACAGTGTCAGATCAAACACTGACACAGAAACCTCCTGCTGACCCCCCACCTCCCTCAGTCTCACGGTGTCAGATCAAACACTGACACAGAAACCTCCTGCTGACTCCCCCCTCCCTCAGCCTCACGGTGTCAGATCAAACACTGACACAGAAACCTCCTGCTGACCCCCCCCCCTCCCTCAGCCTCACGGTGTCAGATCAAACACTGACACAGAAACCTCCTGCTGACCCCCCTCCCTCAGCCTCACGGTGTCAGATCAAACACTGACACAGAAACCTCCTGCTGACCCCCCTCCCTCAGCCTCACGGTGTCAGATCAAACACTGACACAGAAACCTCCTGCTGACCCCCCTCCCTCAGTCTCACGGTATCAGATCAAACACTGACACAGAAACCTCCTGCTGACTCCCCTCCCTCAGCCTCACGGTGTCAGATCAAACACTGACACGGAAACCTCCTGCTGACCCCCCTCCTCAGCCTCACTGTGTCAGATCAAACACTGACACAGAAACCTCCTGCTGACCCCCCCCTCCCTCAGCCTCACGGTGTCAGATCAAACACTGACACAGAAACCTCCTGCTGACCCCCCTCCCTCAGCCTCACGGTGTCAGATCAAACACTGACACAGAAACCTCCTGCTGACCCCCCTCCCTCAGCCTCACGGTGTCAGATCAAACACTGACACTGAAACCTCCTCCTGACCCCCCCCTCCCTCAGCCTCACGGGGTCAGATCAAACACTGACACAGAAACCTCCTGCTCACACCCCCCCTCAGCCTCACGGTGTCAGATCAAACACTGACACAGAAACCTCCTGCTGACCCGCCCCCCTCAGCCTCACGGGGTCAGATCAAACACTGACACGGAAACCTCCTGCTGACCTCCCCCTCCCTCAGCCTCACGGTGTCAGATCAAACACTGACACAGAAACCTCCTGCTGACCCCCCTCCCTCAGCCTCATGGTGTCAGATCAACCACTGACACAGAAACCTCCTGCTGACCCCCCCTCCCTCAGCCTCACGGTGTCAGATCAAACACTGACACAGAAACCTCCTGCTGACCCCCCTCCCTCAGCCTCACGGTGTCAGATCAAACACTGACACAGAAACCTCCTGCTGACATCCCCCTCCCTCAGCCTCACGGTGTCAGATCAAACACTGACACAGAAACCTCCTGCTGACCCCCCTCCCTCAGCCTCACGGTGTCAGATCAAACACTGACACAGAAACCTCCTGCTGACCCCCCTCCCTCAGCCTCACGGTGTCAGATCAAACACTGACACAGAAACCTCCTGCTGACTCCCCTCCCTCAGCCTCATGGTGTCAGATCAAACACTGACACAGAAACCTCCGGCTGACTCCCCTCCCTCAGCCTCACGGTGTCAGATCAAACACTGACACAGAAACCTCCTGCTGACTCCCCCCACCCTCAGCCTCACGGTGTCAGATCAAACACTGACACAGAAACCTCCTGCTGACCCCACCCTCCCTCAGCCTCACGGTGTCAGATCAAACACTGACACAGAAACCTCCTGCTGACCCCCGTCCCTCAGCCTCACGGTGTCAGATCAAACACTGACACAGAAACCTCCTGCTGACCACCCCCTCCCTCAGCCTCACGGTGTCAGATCAAACACTGACACAGAAACCTCCTGCTGACCCCCCTCCCTCAGCCTCACGGTGTCAGATCAAACACTGACACAGAAACCTCCTGCTGACCCCCCCTCCCTCAGCCTCACGGTGTCAGATCAAACACTGACACAGAAACCTCCTGCTGACTCCCCCCACCCTTAGCCTCACGGTGTCAGATCAAACACTGACACAGAAACCTCCTGCTGACCCCCCCCTCCCTCAGCCTCACGGTGTCAGATCAAACACTGACACAGAAACCTCCTGCTGACCCCCCTCCCTCAGCCTCACGGTGTCAGATCAAACACTGACACAGAAACCTCCTGCTGACCCCCCTCCCTCAGCCTCACGGTGTCAGATCAAACACTGACACAGAAACCTCCTCCTGACCCCCCCCTCCCTCAGCCTCACGGGGTCAGATCAAACACTGACACAGAAACCTCCTGCTCACACCCCCCCTCAGCCTCACGGTGTCAGATCAAACACTGACACAGAAACCTCCTGCTGACCCGCCTCCCTCAGCCTCACGGTGTCAGATCAAACACTGACACAGAAACCTCCTGCTGACTCCCCTCCCTCAGCCTCACGGTGTCAGATCAACCACTGACACAGAAACCTCCTGCTGACCCCCCTCCCTCAGCCTCATGGTGTCAGATCAACGACTGACACAGAAACCTCATGCTGACTCCCCTCCCTCAGCCTCACGGTGTCAGATCAAACACTGACACAGAAACCTCCTGCTGACCCCCCTCCCTCAGCCTCACGGTGTCAGATCAAACACTGACACAGAAACCTCCTGCTGACCCCTCCCCCCTCAGCCTCACGGTGTCAGATCAAACACTGACACAGAAACCTCCTGCTGACCCCCCTCCCTCAGCCCCATGGTGTCAGATCAACCACTGACACAGAAACCTCCTGCTGACCCCCCTCCCTCAGCCTCATGGTGTCAGATCAAACACTGACACAGAAACCTCCTGCTGACCCGCCCCCCTCAGCCTCACGGGGTCAGATCAAACACTGACACGGAAACCTCCTGCTGACCTCCCCCTCCCTCAGCCTCACGGTGTCAGATCAAACACTGACACAGAAACCTCCTGCTGACCCCCCTCCCTCAGCCTCATGGTGTCAGATCAACCACTGACACAGAAACCTCCTGCTGACCCCCCCTCCCTCAGCCTCACGGTGTCAGATCAAACACTGACACAGAAACCTCCTGCTGACCCCCCTCCCTCAGCCTCACGGGGTCAGATCAAACACTGACACAGAAACCTCCTGCTGACATCCCCCTCCCTCAGCCTCACGGTGTCAGATCAAACACTGACACAGAAACCTCCTGCTGACCCCCCTCCCTCAGCCTCACGGTGTCAGATCAAACACTGACACAGAAACCTCCTGCTGACCCCCCTCCCTCAGCCTCATGGTGTCAGATCAAACACTGACACAGAAACCTCCTGCTGACTCCCCTCCCTCAGCCTCATGGTGTCAGATCAAACACTGACACAGAAACCTCCGGCTGACTCCCCTCCCTCAGCCTCACGGTGTCAGATCAAACACTGACACAGAAACCTCCTGCTGACTCCCCCCACCCTTAGCCTCACGGTGTCAGATCAAACACTGACACAGAAACCTCCTGCTGACCCCACCCTCCCTCAGCCTCACGGTGTCAGATCAAACACTGACACAGAAACCTCCTGCTGACCCCCGTCCCTCAGCCTCACGGTGTCAGATCAAACACTGACACAGAAACCTCCTGCTGACCAGTCCCTCCCTCAGCCTCACGGTGTCAGATCAAACACTGACACAGAAACCTCCTGCTGACCCCCCTCCCTCAGCCTCACGGTGTCAGATCAAACACTGACACAGAAACCTCCTGCTGACCCCCCCCCCCTCAGCCTCACGGTGTCAGATCAAACACTGACACAGAAACCTCCTGCTGACCCCCCTCCCTCAGTCTCACGGTGTCAGATCAAACACTGACACAGAAACCTCCTGCTGACTCCCCTCCCTCAGCCTCACGGTGTCAGATCAAACACTGACACGGAAACCTCCTGCTGACTCCCCTCCCTCAGCCTCACGGTGTCAGATCAAACACTGACACAGAAACCTCCTGCTGACCGCCCCCCTCCCTTTGCCTCACGGTGTCAGATCAAACACTGACACAGAAACCTCCTGCTGACCCCCCTCCCTCAGCCTCACGGTGTCAGATCAAACACTGACACAGAAACCTCCTGCTGACCCCCCTCCCTCAGCCTCACGGTGTCAGATCAAACACTGACACAGAAACCTCCTGCTGACCCCCCTCCCTCAGCCTCATGGTGTCAGATCAAACACTGACACAGAAACCTCCTGCTGACTCCCCTCCCTCAGCCTCATGGTGTCAGATCAAACACTGACACAGAAACCTCCGGCTGACTCCCCTCCCTCAGCCTCACGGTGTCAGATCAAACACTGACACAGAAACCTCCTGCTGACTCCCCCCACCCTTAGCCTCACGGTGTCAGATCAAACACTGACACAGAAACCTCCTGCTGACCCCACCCTCCCTCAGCCTCACGGTGTCAGATCAAACACTGACACAGAAACCTCCTGCTGACCCCCGTCCCTCAGCCTCACGGTGTCAGATCAAACACTGACACAGAAACCTCCTGCTGACCAGTCCCTCCCTCAGCCTCACGGTGTCAGATCAAACACTGACACAGAAACCTCCTGCTGACCCCCCTCCCTCAGCCTCACGGTGTCAGATCAAACACTGACACAGAAACCTCCTGCTGACCCCCCCCCCCTCAGCCTCACGGTGTCAGATCAAACACTGACACAGAAACCTCCTGCTGACCCCCCTCCCTCAGTCTCACGGTGTCAGATCAAACACTGACACAGAAACCTCCTGCTGACTCCCCTCCCTCAGCCTCACGGTGTCAGATCAAACACTGACACGGAAACCTCCTGCTGACTCCCCTCCCTCAGCCTCACGGTGTCAGATCAAACACTGACACAGAAACCTCCTGCTGACCGCCCCCCTCCCTTTGCCTCACGGTGTTAGATCAAACACTGACACAGAAACCTCCTGCTGACCCCCCTCCCTCAGCCTCACGGTGTCAGATCAAACACTGACACAGAAACCTCCTGCTGACTCCCCTCCCTCAGCCTCACGGGGTCAGATCAAACACTGACACAGAAACCTCCTGCTCACCCCCCTCCCTCAGCCTCACGGTGTCAGATCAAACACTGACACAGAAACCTCCTGCTGACACCCCTCCCTCAGCCTTACGGTGTCAGATCAAACACTGACACAGAAACCTCCTGCTGACTCCCCTCCCTCAGCCTCACGGTGTAAGATCAAACACTGACACAGAAACCTCCTGCTGACCCCCCTCCCTCAGCCTCACTGTGTCAGATCAAACACTGACACGGAAACCTCCTGCTGACCCCCCTCCTCAGCCTCACGGTGTCAGATCAAACACTGACACAGAAACCTCCTGCTGACCCCCACTCCTCCCTAAGCCTCACGGTGTAAGATCAAACTCTGACACAGAAACCTCCTGCTGACCCCCCTCCCTCAGCCTCACGGTGTCAGATCAAACACTGACACAGAAACCTCCTGCTGACCCCCCTCCCTCAGCCTCACGGTGTCAGATCAAACACTGACACAGAAACCTCCTGCTGACCCCCCTCCCTCAGCCTCACGGGGTCAGATCAAACACTGACACAGAAACCTCCTGCTGACCCCCCTCCCTCAGCCTCACGGTGTCAGATCAAACACTGACACAGAAACCTCCTGCTGACCCCCCCCTCCCTCAGCCTCACGGGGTCAGATCAAACACTGACACAGAAACCTCCTGCTGACCCCCCTCCCTCAGCCTCACGGGGTCAGATCTAACACTGACACAGAAACATCCTGCTGACCCCCCCCGCTCCCTCAACCTCACGGGGTCAGATCAAACACTGACACAGAAACCTCCTGCTGACCCCCCCCTCCCTCAGCCTCACGGTGTCAGATCAAACACTGACACAGAAACCTCCTGCTGACCCCCTTCCCTCAGCCTCACGGTGTCAGATCAAACACTGACACAGAAACCTCCTGCTGACTCCGCTCTCTCAGCCTCACGGTGTCAGATCAAACACTGACACAGAAACCTCCTGCTGACCCCCCTCCCTCAGCCTCAGGGTGTCAGATCAAACACTGACACAGAAACCTCCTGCTGACTCCCCTCCCTCAGCCTCACGGTGTCAGATCAAACACTGACACAGAATCCTCCTGCTGACCGCCCCCCCTCCCTCAGCCTCACGGTGTCAGATCAAACACTGACACAGAAACCTCCTGCTGACCCACCTCCCTCAGCGTCACGGTGTCAGATCAAACACTGACACATGAAACCTCCTGCTGACTCCCCTCCCTCAGCCTCACGGTGTCAGATCAAACACTGACACAGAAACCTCCTGCTGACTCCCCTCCCTCAGCCTCACGGTGTCAGATCAAACACTGACACAGAAACCTCCTGCTGACCCCCCTCCCTCGGCCTCACGGTGTCAGATCAAACACTGACACAGAAACCTCCTGCTGACGCCCCCCCCTCCCTCAGCCTCACGGTGTCAGTTCAAACACTGACACAGAAACCTCCTGCTGACCCCCCTCCCTCAGCGTCACGGTGTCAGATCAAACACTGACACAGAAACCTCCTGCTGACCCCCCTCCCTCAGCCTCACGGTGTCAGATCAAACACTGACACAGAAACCTCCTGCTGACTCCCCTCCCTCAGCCTCACGGTGTCAGATCAAACACTGACACAGAAACCTCCTGCTGACCCCCCTCCCTCAGCCTCACGGTGTCAGATCAAACACTGACACAGAAACCTCCTCCTGACCCCCCCCTCCCTCAGCCTCACGGGGTCAGATCAAACACTGACACAGAAACCTCCTGCTCACCCCCCCCTCAGCCTCACGGTGTCAGATCAAACACTGACACAGAAACCTCCTGCTGACCCGCCTCCCTCAGCCTCACGGTGTCAGATCAAACACTGACACAGAAACCTCCTGCTGACTCCCCTCCCTCAGCCTCACGGTGTCAGATCAAACACTGACACAGAAACCTCCTGCTGACCCCCCTCCCTCGGCCTCACGGTGTCAGATCAAACACTGACACAGAAACCTCCTGCTGACGCCCCCCCCTCCCTCAGCCTCACGGTGTCAGTTCAAACACTGACACAGAAACCTCCTGCTGACCCCCCTCCCTCAGCGTCACGGTGTCAGATCAAACACTGACACAGAAACCTCCGGCTGACTCCCCTCCCTCAGCCTCACGGTGTCAGATCAAACACTGACACAGAAACCTCCTGCTGACTCCCCCCACCCTTAGCCTCACGGTGTCAGATCAAACACTGACACAGAAACCTCCTGCTGACCCCACCCTCCCTCAGCCTCACGGTGTCAGATCAAACACTGACACAGAAACCTCCTGCTGACCCCCGTCCCTCAGCCTCACGGTGTCAGATCAAACACTGACACAGAAACCTCCTGCTGACCAGTCCCTCCCTCAGCCTCACGGTGTCAGATCAAACACTGACACAGAAACCTCCTGCTGACCCCCCTCCCTCAGCCTCACGGTGTCAGATCAAACACTGACACAGAAACCTCCTGCTGACCCGCCTCCCTCAGCCTCACGGTGTCAGATCAAACACTGACACAGAAACCTCCTGCTGACTCCCCTCCCTCAGCCTCACGGTGTCAGATCAACCACTGACACAGAAACCTCCTGCTGACCCCCCTCCCTCAGCCTCATGGTGTCAGATCAAACACTGACACAGAAACCTCCTGCTGACTCCCCTCCCTCAGCCTCACGGTGTCAGATCAAACACTGACACAGAAACCTCCTGCTGACTCCCCCCACCCTTAGCCTCACGGTGTCAGATCAAACACTGACACAGAAACCTCCTGCCTACCCCACCCTCCCTCAGCCTCACGGTGTCAGATCAAACACTGACACAGAAACCTCCTGCTGACCCCCGTCCCTCAGCCTCACGGTGTCAGATCAAACACTGACACAGAAACCTCCTGCTGACCAGTCCCTCCCTCAGCCTCACGGTGTCAGATCAAACACTGACACAGAAACCTCCTGCTGACCCCCCTCCCTCAGCCTCACGGTGTCAGATCAAACACTGACACAGAAACCTCCTGCTGACCCCCCTCCCTCAGCCTCACGGTGTCAGATCAAACACTGACACAGAAACCTCCTGCTGACCCCCCCCCTCCCTCAGCCTCACGGTGTCAGATCAAACACTGACACAGAAACCTCCTGCTGACCCCCCTCCCTCAGTCTCACGGTGTCAGATCAAACACTGACACAGAATCCTCCTGCTGACATCCCCCTCCCTCAGCCTCACGGTGTCAGATCATACACTGACACAGAAACCTCCTGCTGACCCCCCTCCCTCAGCCTCACGGTGTCAGATCAAACACTGACACAGAAACCTCCTGCTGACCCCCCTCCCTCAGCCTCATGGTGTCAGATCAAACACTGACACAGAAACCTCCTGCTGACTCCCCTCCCTCAGCCTCATGGTGTCAGATCAAACACTGACACAGAAACCTCCGGCTGACTCCCCTCCCTCAGCCTCACGGTGTCAGATCAAACACTGACACAGAAACCTCCTGCTGACTCCCCCCACCCTTAGCCTCACGGTGTCAGATCAAACACTGACACAGAAACCTCCTGCTGACCCCACCCTCCCTCAGCCTCACGGTGTCAGATCAAACACTGACACAGAAACCTCCTGCTGACCCCCGTCCCTCAGCCTCACGGTGTCAGATCAAACACTGACACAGAAACCTCCTGCTGACCAGTCCCTCCCTCAGCCTCACGGTGTCAGATCAAACACTGACACAGAAACCTCCTGCTGACCCCCCTCCCTCAGCCTCACGGTGTCAGATCAAACACTGACACAGAAACCTCCTGCTGACCCCCCCCCCTCCCTCAGCCTCACGGTGTCAGATCAAACACTGACACAGAAACCTCCTGCTGACCCCCCTCCCTCAGTCTCACGGTGTCAGATCAAACACTGACACAGAAACCTCCTGCTGACTCCCCTCCCTCAGCCTCACGGTGTCAGATCAAACACTGACACAGAAACCTCCTGCTGACTCCCCCCTCCCTCAGCCTCACGGTGTCAGATCAAACACTGACACAGAAACCTCCTGCTGACCCCCCCCTCCCTCAGCCTCACGGTGTCAGATCAACCACTGACACAGAAACCTCCTGCTGACCCCCCTCCCTCAGCCTCATGGTGTCAGATCAAACACTGACACAGAAACCTCCTGCTGACCCGCCCCCCTCAGCCTCACGGGGTCAGATCAAACACTGACACGGAAACCTCCTGCTGACCTCCCCCTCCCTCAGCCTCACGGTGTCAGATCAAACACTGACACAGAAACCTCCTGCTGACCCCCCTCCCTCAGCCTCATGGTGTCAGATCAACCACTGACACAGAAATCTCCTGCTGACCCCCCCTCCCTCAGCCTCACGGTGTCAGATCAAACACTGACACAGAAACCTCCTGCTGACCCCCCTCCCTCAGCCTCACGGGGTCAGATCAAACACTGACACAGAAACCTCCTGCTGACATCCCCCTCCCTCAGCCTCACGGTGTCAGATCAAACACTGACACAGAAACCTCCTGCTGACCCCCCTCCCTCAGCCTCACGGTGTCAGATCAAACACTGACACAGAAACCTCCTGCTGACCCCCCTCCCTCAGCCTCATGGTGTCAGATCAAACACTGACACAGAAACCTCCTGCTGACTCCCCTCCCTCAGCCTCATGGTGTCAGATCAAACACTGACACAGAAACCTCCGGCTGACTCCCCTCCCTCAGCCTCACGGTGTCAGATCAAACACTGACACAGAAACCTCCTGCTGACTCCCCCCACCCTTAGCCTCACGGTGTCAGATCAAACACTGACACAGAAACCTCCTGCTGACCCCACCCTCCCTCAGCCTCACGGTGTCAGATCAAACACTGACACAGAAACCTCCTGCTGACCCCCGTCCCTCAGCCTCACGGTGTCAGATCAAACACTGACACAGAAACCTCCTGCTGACCAGTCCCTCCCTCAGCCTCACGGTGTCAGATCAAACACTGACACAGAAACCTCCTGCTGACCCCCCTCCCTCAGCCTCACGGTGTCAGATCAAACACTGACACAGAAACCTCCTGCTGACCCCCCCCCTCCCTCAGCCTCACGGTGTCAGATCAAACACTGACACAGAAACCTCCTGCTGACCCCCCTCCCTCAGTCTCACGGTGTCAGATCAAACACTGACACAGAAACCTCCTGCTGACCCCCCTCCCTCAGCCTCACGGGGTCAGATCAAACACTGACACAGAAACATCCTGCTGACCCCCCCCGCTCCCTCAACCTCACGGGGTCAGATCAAACACTGACACAGAAACCTCCTGCTGACCCCCCCCTCCCTCAGCCTCACGGTGTCAGATCAAACACTGACACAGAAACCTCCTGCTGACCCCCTTCCCTCAGCCTCACGGTGTCAGATCAAACACTGACACAGAAACCTCCTGCTGACTCCCCTCTCTCAGCCTCACGGTGTCAGATCAAACACTGACACAGAAACCTCCTGCTGAACCCCCTCCCTCAGCCTCACGGTGTCAGATCAAACACTGACACAGAAACCTCCTGCTGACCCCCCCCCTCCCTCAGCCTCACGGTGTCAGATCAAACACTGACACAGAATCCTCCTGCTGACCCCCCTGCCTCAGCCTCACGGTGTCAGATCAAACACTGACACAGAAACCTCCTGCTGACCCCCCCCTCCCTCAGCCTCACGGTGTCAGATCAAACACTGACACAGAAACCTCCTGCTGACTCCCCTCCCTCAGCCTCACGGTGTCAGATCAAACACTGACACAGAAACCTCCTGCTGACCCCCCTCCCTCAGCCTCACGGTGTCAGATCAAACACTGACACAGAAACCTCCTGCTGACCCCCCCCCCTCCCTCAGCCTCTCGGTGTCAGATCAAACACTGACACAGAAACCTCCTGCTGACACCCCCCCTCAGCCTCATGGTGTCAGATCAAACACTGACACAGAAACCTCCTGCTGACCCCCCCCTCCCTCAGCCTCACGGTGTCAGATCAAACACTGACACAGAAACCTCCTGCTGACCCCCCTCCCTCAGCCTCACGGTGTCAGATCAAACACTGACACAGAAACCTCCTGCTGACCCCCCTCCCTCAGCCTCACGGTGTCAGATCAAACACTGACACCGAAACCTCCTGCTGATCCCCCTCCCTCAGCCTCACGGTGTCAGATCAAACACTGACACAGAAACCTGCTGCTGACACCCCCCCCCCTCCCTCAACCTCACGGTGTCAGATCAAACACTGACACAGAAACCTCCTGCTGACCCCCCCCCCCCCCCTCCCTCAGCCTCACGGGGTCAGATCAAACACTGACACAGAAACCTCCTGCTGACCCCCCTCCCTCAGCCTCACGGTGACAGATCAAACACTGACACAGAAACCTCCTGCTGACCCCCCCTCCCTCAGCCTCACGGTGTCAGATCAAACACTGACACAGAAACCTCCTGCTGACTCCCCTCCCTCAGCCTCACGGGGTCAGACCAAACACTGACACAGAAACCTCCTGCTGCCCCCCCCCGCCCCCTCACAGTGTCAGATCAAACACTGACACAGAAATCTCCTGCTGACCCCCCCCTCCCTCAGTCTCACGGTGACAGATCAAACACTGACACAGAAACCTCCTGCTGACTCCCCCCTCCCTCAGCCTCACGGTGTCAGATCAAACACTGACACAGAAACCTCCTGCTGACCCCCCCCCTCCCTCAGCCTCACGGTGTCAGATCAAACACTGACACAGAAACCTCCTGCTGACCCCCCTCCCTCAGCCTCACGGTGTCAGATCAAACACTGACACAGAAACCTCCTGCTGACCCCCCTCCCTCAGCCTCACGGTGTCAGCTCAAACACTGACACAGAAACCTCCTGCTGACCCCCCTCCCTCAGTCTCACGGTGTCAGATCAAACACTGACACAGAAACCTCCTGCTGACTCCCCTCCCTCAGCCTCACGGTGTCAGATCAAACACTGACACGGAAACCTCCTGCTGACCCCCCTCCTCAGCCTCACTGTGTCAGATCAAACACTGACACAGAAACCTCCTGCTGACCCCCCCCCCCCTCCCTCAGCCTCACGGTGTAAGATCAAACACTGACACAGAAACCTCCTGCTGACCCCCCTCCCTCAGCCTCACGGTGTCAGATCAAACACTGACACAGAAACCTCCTGCTGACCCCCCTCCCTCAGCCTCATGGTGTCAGATCAAACACTGACACAGAAACCTCCTCCTGACCCCCCCCTCCCTCAGCCTCACGGGGTCAGATCAAACACTGACACAGAAACCTCCTGCTCACCCCCCGCTCAGCCTCACGGTGTCAGATCAAACACTGACACAGAAACCTCCTGCTGACCCGCCTCCCTCAGCCTCACGGTGTCAGATCAAACACTGACACAGAAACCTCCTGCTGACTCCCCTCCCTCAGCCTCACGGTGTCAGACCAACCACTGACACAGAAAACTCCTGCTGACCCCCCTCCCTCAGCCTCATGGTGTCAGATCAACGACTGACACAGAAACCTCCTCCTGACCCCCCCCTCCCTCAGCCTCACGGGGTCAGATCAAACACTGACACAGAAACCTCCTGCTCACCCCCCCCTCAGCCTCACGGTGTCAGATCAAACACTGACACAGAAACCTCCTGCTGACCCGCCTCCCTCAGCCTCACGGTGTCAGATCAAACACTGACACAGAAACCTCCTGCTGACTCCCCTCCCTCAGCCTCACGGTGTCAGATCAAACACTGACACAGAAACCTCCTGCTGACCCCCCTCCCTCGGCCTCACGGTGTCAGATCAAACACTGACACAGAAACCTCCTGCTGACGCCCCCCCCCTCCCTCAGCCTCACGGTGTCAGTTCAAACACTGACACAGAAACCTCCTGCTGACCCCCCTCCCTCAGCGTCACGGTGTCAGATCAAACACTGACACAGAAACCTCCGGCTGACTCCCCTCCCTCAGCCTCACGGTGTCAGATCAAACACTGACACAGAAACCTCCTGCTGACTCCCCCCACCCTTAGCCTCACGGTGTCTGATCAAACACTGACACAGAAACCTCCTGCTGACCCCACCCTCCCTCAGCCTCACGGTGTCAGATCAAACACTGACACAGAAACCTCCTGCTGACCCCCGTCCCTCAGCCTCACGGTGTCAGATCAAACACTGACACAGAAACCTCCTGCTGACCAGTCCCTCCCTCAGCCTCACGGTGTCAGATCAAACACTGACACAGAAACCTCCTGCTGACCCCCCTCCCTCAGCCTCACGGTGTCAGATCAAACACTGACACAGAAACCTCCTGCTGACCCGCCTCCCTCAGCCTCACGGTGTCAGATCAAACACTGACACAGAAACCTCCTGCTGACTCCCCTCCCTCAGCCTCACGGTGTCAGATCAACCACTGACACAGAAACCTCCTGCTGACCCCCCTCCCTCAGCCTCATGGTGTCAGATCAAACACTGACACAGAAACCTCCTGCTGACTCCCCTCCCTCAGCCTCACGGTGTCAGATCAAACACTGACACAGAAACCTCCTGCTGACTCCCCCCACCCTTAGCCTCACGGTGTCAGATCAAACACTGACACAGAAACCTCCTGCCTACCCCACCCTCCCTCAGCCTCACGGTGTCAGATCAAACACTGACACAGAAACCTCCTGCTGACCCCCGTCCCTCAGCCTCACGGTGTCAGATCAAACACTGACACAGAAACCTCCTGCTGACCAGTCCCTCCCTCAGCCTCACGGTGTCAGATCAAACACTGACACAGAAACCTCCTGCTGACCCCCCTCCCTCAGCCTCACGGTGTCAGATCAAACACTGACACAGAAACCTCCTGCTGACCCCCCTCCCTCAGCCTCACGGTGTCAGATCAAACACTGACACAGAAACCTCCTGCTGACCCCCCCCCTCCCTCAGCCTCACGGTGTCAGATCAAACACTGACACAGAAACCTCCTGCTGACCCCCCTCCCTCAGTCTCACGGTGTCAGATCAAACACTGACACAGAAACCTCCTGCTGACATCCCCCTCCCTCAGCCTCACGGTGTCAGATCATACACTGACACAGAAACCTCCTGCTGACCCCCCTCCCTCAGCCTCACGGTGTCAGATCAAACACTGACACAGAAACCTCCTGCTGACCCCCCTCCCTCAGCCTCATGGTGTCAGATCAAACACTGACACAGAAACCTCCTGCTGACTCCCCTCCCTCAGCCTCATGGTGTCAGATCAAACACTGACACAGAAACCTCCGGCTGACTCCCCTCCCTCAGCCTCACGGTGTCAGATCAAACACTGACACAGAAACCTCCTGCTGACTCCCCCCACCCTTAGCCTCACGGTGTCAGATCAAACACTGACACAGAAACCTCCTGCTGACCCCACCCTCCCTCAGCCTCACGGTGTCAGATCAAACACTGACACAGAAACCTCCTGCTGACCCCCGTCCCTCAGCCTCACGGTGTCAGATCAAACACTGACACAGAAACCTCCTGCTGACCAGTCCCTCCCTCAGCCTCACGGTGTCAGATCAAACACTGACACAGAAACCTCCTGCTGACCCCCCTCCCTCAGCCTCACGGTGTCAGATCAAACACTGACACAGAAACCTCCTGCTGACCCCCCCCCTCCCTCAGCCTCACGGTGTCAGATCAAACACTGACACAGAAACCTCCTGCTGACCCCCCTCCCTCAGTCTCACGGTGTCAGATCAAACACTGACACAGAAACCTCCTGCTGACTCCCCTCCCTCAGCCTCACGGTGTCAGATCAAACACTGACACAGAAACCTCCTGCTGACTCCCCCCTCCCTCAGCCTCACGGTGTCAGATCAAACACTGACACAGAAACCTCCTGCTGACCCCCCCCCTCCCTCAGCCTCACGGTGTCAGATCAACCACTGACACAGAAACCTCCTGCTGACCCCCCTCCCTCAGCCTCATGGTGTCAGATCAAACACTGACACAGAAACCTCCTGCTGACCCGCCCCCCTCAGCCTCACGGGGTCAGATCTAACACTGACACGGAAACCTCCTGCTGACCTCCCCCTCCCTCAGCCTCACGGTGTCAGATCAAACACTGACACAGAAACCTCCTGCTGACCCCCCTCCCTCAGCCTCATGGTGTCAGATCAACCACTGACACAGAAATCTCCTGCTGACCCCCCCTCCCTCAGCCTCACGGTGTCAGATCAAACACTGACACAGAAACCTCCTGCTGACCCCCCTCCCTCAGGCTCACGGGGTCAGATCAAACACTGACACAGAAACCTCCTGCTGACATCCCCCTCCCTCAGCCTCACGGTGTCAGATCAAACACTGACACAGAAACCTCCTGCTGACCCCCCTCCCTCAGCCTCACGGTGTCAGATCAAACACTGACACAGAAACCTCCTGCTGACCCCCCTCCCTCAGCCTCATGGTGTCAGATCAAACACTGACACAGAAACCTCCTGCTGACTCCCCTCCCTCAGCCTCATGGTGTCAGATCAAACACTGACACAGAAACCTCCGGCTGACTCCCCTCCCTCAGCCTCACGGTGTCAGATCAAACACTGACACAGAAACCTCCTGCTGACTCCCCCCACCCTTAGCCTCACGGTGTCAGATCAAACACTGACACAGAAACCTCCTGCTGACCCCACCCTCCCTCAGCCTCACGGTGTCAGATCAAACACTGACACAGAAACCTCCTGCTGACCCCCGTCCCTCAGCCTCACGGTGTCAGATCAAACACTGACACAGAAACCTCCTGCTGACCAGTCCCTCCCTCAGCCTCACGGTGTCAGATCAAACACTGACACAGAAACCTCCTGCTGACCCCCCTCCCTCAGCCTCACGGTGTCAGATCAAACACTGACACAGAAACCTCCTGCTGACCCCCCCCCCTCCCTCAGCCTCACGGTGTCAGATCAAACACTGACACAGAAACCTCCTGCTGACCCCCCTCCCTCAGTCTCACGGTGTCAGATCAAACACTGACACAGAAACCTCCTGCTGACCCCCCTCCCTCAGCCTCACGGGGTCAGATCAAACACTGACACAGAAACATCCTGCTGACCCCCCCCGCTCCCTCAACCTCACGGGGTCAGATCAAACACTGACACAGAAACCTCCTGCTGACCCCCCCCTCCCTCAGCCTCACGGTGTCAGATCAAACACTGACACAGAAACCTCCTGCTGACCCCCTTCCCTCAGCCTCACGGTGTCAGATCAAACACTGACACAGAAACCTCCTGCTGACTCCCCTCTCTCAGCCTCACGGTGTCAGATCAAACACTGACACAGAAACCTCCTGCTGAACCCCCTCCCTCAGCCTCACGGTGTCAGATCAAACACTGACACAGAAACCTCCTGCTGACCCCCCCCCTCCCTCAGCCTCACGGTGTCAGATCAAACACTGACACAGAATCCTCCTGCTGACCCCCCTGCCTCAGCCTCACGGTGTCAGATCAAACACTGACACAGAAACCTCCTGCTGACCCCCCCCTCCCTCAGCCTCACGGTGTCAGATCAAACACTGACACAGAAACCTCCTGCTGACTCCCCTCCCTCAGCCTCACGGTGTCAGATCAAACACTGACACAGAAACCTCCTGCTGACCCCCCTCCCTCAGCCTCACGGTGTCAGATCAAACACTGACACAGAAACCTCCTGCTGACCCCCCCCCTCCCTCAGCCTCTCGGTGTCAGATCAAACACTGACACAGAAACCTCCTGCTGACACCCCCCCTCAGCCTCATGGTGTCAGATCAAACACTGACACAGAAACCTCCTGCTGACCCCCCCCTCCCTCAGCCTCACGGTGTCAGATCAAACACTGACACAGAAACCTCCTGCTGACCCCCCTCCCTCAGCCTCACGGTGTCAGATCAAACACTGACACAGAAACCTCCTGCTGACCCCCCTCCCTCAGCCTCACGGTGTCAGATCAAACACTGACACCGAAACCTCCTGCTGATCCCCCTCCCTCAGCCTCACGGTGTCAGATCAAACACTGACACAGAAACCTGCTGCTGACACCCCCCCCCCTCCCTCAACCTCACGGTGTCAGATCAAACACTGACACAGAAACCTCCTGCTGACCCCCCCCCCCCCTCCCTCAGCCTCACGGGGTCAGATCAAACACTGACACAGAAACCTCCTGCTGACCCCCCTCCCTCAGCCTCACGGTGACAGATCAAACACTGACACAGAAACCTCCTGCTGACCCCCCCTCCCTCAGCCT
The DNA here is from genome assembly GCF_047496795.1 of Chiloscyllium punctatum. Lineage (NCBI taxonomy): Eukaryota > Metazoa > Chordata > Chondrichthyes > Orectolobiformes > Hemiscylliidae > Chiloscyllium > Chiloscyllium punctatum. The sequence continues at coordinate 31,743,323 of NC_092769.1, read as the reverse complement.
CACGGTGTCAGATCAAACACTGACACAGAAACCTCCTGCTGACTCCCCTCCCTCAGCCTCACGGGGTCAGACCAAACACTGACACAGAAACCTCCTGCTGCCCCCCCCGCCCCCTCACAGTGTCAGATCAAACACTGACACAGAAACCTCCTGCTGACCCCCCCCTCCCTCAGTCTCACGGTGACAGATCAAACACTGACACAGAAACCTCCTGCTGACTCCCCCCTCCCTCAGCCTCACGGTGTCAGATCAAACACTGACACAGAAACCTCCTGCTGACCCCCCCCCCTCCCTCAGCCTCACGGTGTCAGATCAAACACTGACACAGAAACCTCCTGCTGACCCCCCTCCCTCAGCCTCACGGTGTCAGATCAAACACTGACACAGAAACCTCCTGCTGACCCCCCTCCCTCAGCCTCACGGTGTCAGCTCAAACACTGACACAGAAAACTCCTGCTGACCCCCCTCCCTCAGTCTCACGGTGTCAGATCAAACACTGACACAGAAACCTCCTGCTGACTCCCCTCCCTCAGCCTCACGGTGTCAGATCAAACACTGACACGGAAACCTCCTGCTGACCCCCCTCCTCAGCCTCACTGTGTCAGATCAAACACTGACACAGAAACCTCCTGCTGACCCCCCCCCCCTCCCTCAGCCTCACGGTGTAAGATCAAACACTGACACAGAAACCTCCTGCTGACCCCCCTCCCTCAGCCTCACGGTGTCAGATCAAACACTGACACAGAAACCTCCTGCTGACCCCCCTCCCTCAGCCTCATGGTGTCAGATCAAACACTGACACAGAAACCTCCTCCTGACCCCCCCCTCCCTCAGCCTCACGGGGTCAGATCAAACACTGACACAGAAACCTCCTGCTCACCCCCCCCTCAGCCTCACGGTGTCAGATCAAACACTGACACAGAAACCTCCTGCTGACCCGCCTCCCTCAGCCTCACGGTGTCAGATCAAACACTGACACAGAAACCTCCTGCTGACTCCCCTCCCTCAGCCTCACGGTGTCAGACCAACCACTGACACAGAAACCTCCTGCTAACCCCCCTCCCTCAGCCTCATGGTGTCAGATCAACGACTGACACAGAAACCTCCTGCTGACTCCCCTCCCTCAGCCTCACGGTGTCAGATCAAACACTGACACAGAAACCTCCTGCTGACCCCCCTCCCTCAGCCTCACGGTGTCAGATCAAACACTGACACAGAAACCTCCTGCTGACCCCTCCCCCCTCAGCCTCACGGTGTCAGATCAAACACTGACACAGAAACCTCCTGCTGACCCCCCTCCCTCAGCCTCATGGTGTCAGATCAACCACTGACACAGAAACCTCCTGCTGACCCCCCTCCCTCAGCCTCATGGTGTCAGATCAAACACTGACACAGAAACCTCCTGCTGACCCGCCCCCCTCAGCCTCACGGTGTCAGATCAAACACTGACACAGAAACCTCCTGCTGACCTCCCCCTTCCTCAGCCTCACGGTGTCAGATCAAACACTGACACAGAAACCTCCTGCTGACCCCACTCCCTCAGCCTCATGGTGTCAGATCAACCACTGACACAGAAACCTCCTGCTGACCCCCCCCTCCCTCAGCCTCACGGTGTCAGATCAAACACTGACACAGAAACCTCCTGCTGACCCCCCCCACCCTCAGCCTCACGGTGTCAGATCAAACACTGACACAGAAACCTCCTGCTGACCCCCCTCCCTCAGCCTCACGGTGTCAGATCAAACACTGACACAGAAATCTCCTGCTGACCCCCCTCCCTCAGCCTCACGGTGTCAGATCAAACACTGACACAGAAACCTCCTGCTGACCCCCCTCCCTCAGCCTCACGGTGTCAGATCAAACACTGACAAAGAAACCTCCTGCTGACTCCCCTCCCTCAGCCTCATGGTGTCAGATCAAACACTGACACAGAAACCTCCGGCTGACTCCCCTCCCTCAGCCTCACGGTGTCAGATCAAACACTGACACAGAAACCTCCTGCTGACTCCCCCCACCCTCAGCCTCACGGTTTCAGATCAAACACTGACACAGAAACCTCCTGCTGACCCCACCCTCCCTCAGCCTCACGGTGTCAGATCAAACACTGACACAGAAACCTCCTGCTGACCCCCGTCCCTCAGCCTCACGGTGTCAGATCAAACACTGACACAGAAACCTCCTGCTGACCACCCCCTCCCTCAGCCTCACGGTGTCAGATCAAACACTGACACAGAAACCTCCTGCTGACCCCCCTCCCTCAGCCTCACGGTGTCAGATCAAACACTGACACGGAAACCTCCTGCGGACCCCCCTCCCTCAGCCTCACGGTGTCAGATCAAACACTGACACAGAAACCTCCTGCTGACCCCCCCTCCCTCAGCCTAACGGTATCAGATCAAACACTGACACAGAAACCTCCTGCTGACCCCCCTCCCTCAGCCTCACGGTGTCAGATCAAACACTGACACAGAAACCTCATGCTGACCCCCCTCCCTCAGCCTCACGGTGTCAGATCAAACACTGACACAGAAACCTCCTGCTGACCCCCCTCCCTCAGCCTCACGGTGTCAGATCAAACACTGACACAGAAACCTCCGGCTGACCCCCCTCCCTCAGCCTCACGGTGTCAGATCAAACACTGACACAGAAACCTCCTGCTGACTCCCCCTTCCCTCAGCCTCACGGTGTCAGATGAAACACTGACACAGAAACCTCCTGCTGACCCCCCTCCCTCAGCCTCACGGTGTCAGATCAAACACTGACACAGAAACCTCCTGCTGACCCCCCCCCCTCCCTCAGCCTCACGGTGTCAGATCAAACACTGACACAGAAACCTCCTGCTGACACCCCCCTCCCTCAGCCTCACGGGGTCAGATCAAACACTGACACAGAAACCTCCTGCTGACCCCCCTCCTCAGCCTCACGGTGTCAGATCAAACACTGACACAGAAAACTCCTGCTGACTCCCCTCCCTCAGCCTCACGGGGTCAGATCAAACACTGACACAGAAACCTCCTGCTGACCCCCCTCCTCAGCCTCACGGTGTCAGATCAAACACTGACACAGAAACCTCCTGCTGACTCCCCTCCCTCAGCCTCACGGTGTCAGATCAAACACTGACACAGAAACCTCCTGCTGACCCCCCTCCCTCAGCCTCACGGTGTCAGATCAAACACTGACACAGAAACCTCCTGCTGACTCCCCTCCCTCAGCCTCACGGGGTCAGATCAAACACTGACACAGAAACCTCCTGCTGACCCCCCTCCCTCAGCCTCACGGTGTCAGATCAAACACTGACACAGAAACCTCCTGCTGACCCCCCTCCCTCAGCCTCACGGTGTCAGATCAAACACTGACACAGAAACCTCCTGCTGACCCCCCCACCTCAGCCTCACGGTGTCAGATCAAACACTGACACAGAAACCTCCTGCTGACTCCCCCCCCCCCTCACGGTGTCAGATCAAACACTGACACGGAAACCTCCTGCTGACCCTCCCCTCCCTCAGCCTCACGGTGTCAGATCAAACACTGACACGGAAACCTCCTGCTGACCCCCCTCCCTCAGCCTCACGGTGTCAGATCAAACACTGACACAGAAACCTCCTGCTGACCCCCCTCCCTCAGCCTCACGGTGTCAGATCAAAGACTGACACAGAAACCTCCTGCTGACACCCCCCCTCCCTCAGCCTCACGGTGTCAGATCAAACACTGACACAGAAACCTCCTGCTGACCCCCCCCCCCTCAGCCTCATGGTGTCAGATCAAACACTGACACAGAAACCTCCTGCTGACCCCCCCCTCCCTCAGCCTCACGGTGTCAGATCAAACACTGACACAGAAACCTCCTGCTGACTCCCCTCCCTCTGCCTCATGGGGTCAGATCAAACACTGACACAGAAACCTCCTGCTGACCCCCCTCCCTCAGCCTCACGGTGTCAGATCAAACACTGACACAGAAACCTCCTGCTGATCCCCCTCCCTCAGCCTCACGGTGTCAGATCAAACACTGACACAGAAACCTCCTGCTGACCACCCCCCCTCCGTCAGCCTCACGGTGTCAGATCAAACACTGACACAGAAACCTCCTGCTGACTCCCCCCCCTCCCTCAGCCTCACGGGGTCAGATCAAACACTGACACAGAAACCTCCTGCTGACCCCCCTCCCTCAGCCTCACGGTGACAGATCAAACACTGACACAGAAACCTCCTGCTGACCCCCCCCTCCCTCAGCCTCACGGTGTCAGATCAAACACTGACACAGAAACCTCCTGCTGACCCCCCTCCCTCAGCCTCACGGTGTCAGATCAAACACTGACACAGAAACCTCCTGCTGACCCCCCCCCTCCCTCAGCCTCACGGTGTCAGATCAAACACTGACACAGAAACCTCCTGCTGACCCCCCCCCTCCCTCAGCCTCACGGTGTCAGATCAAACACTGACACAGAAACCTCCTGCTGACCCCCCCCTACCTCAGCCTCACGGTGTCAGATCAAACACTGACACAGAAACCTCCTGCTGACCCCCCCCCTCCCTCACGGGGTCAGATCAAACACTGAGACAGAAACCTCCTGCTGACTCCCCTCCCTCAGCCTCACGGTGTCAGATCAAACACTGACACAGAAACCTCCTGCTGACTCCCCCCTCCCTCAGCCTCACGGTGTCAGATCAAACACTGACACAGAAACCTCCTGCTGACCCCCCCCCCCTCCCTCAGCCTCACGGTGTCAGATCAAACACTGACACAGAAACCTCCTGCTGAACCCCCTCCCTCCCTCAGCCTCACGGTATCAGATCAAACACTGACACAGAAACCTCCTGCTGACCCCCCTCCCTCAGCCTCACGGGGTCAGATCAAACACTGACACAGAAACCTCCTGCTGACCCCCCCCTCCCTCAGCCTCACGGTGTCAGATCAAACACTGACACAGAAACCTACTGCTGACCACCCTCCCTCAGCCTCACGGGGTCAGATCAAACACTGACACAGAAACCTCCTGCTGACCCCCCCCGCCCTCATCCTCACGGGGTCAGATCAAACACTGACACAGAAACCTCCTGCTGACCCCCCCCCCTCCCTCAGCCTCACGGTGTCAGATCAAACACTGACACAGAAACCTCCTGCTGACCCCCCTCCCCCTCCCTCAGCCTCACGGTGTCAGATCAAACACTGACAGAGAAACCTCCTGCTGACCCCCCTCCCTCAGCCTCACGGTGTCAGATCAAACACTGACACAGAAACCTCCTGCTGACCCCCCTCCATCAGCCTCACGGTGTCAGATCAAACACTGACACAGAAACCTCCTGCTGACTCCCCACCCCTCCCTCAGCCTCACGGTGTCAGATCAAACACTGACACAGAAACCTCCTGCTGACCCCCCCCTCCCTCAGCCTCACGGTGTCAGATCAAACACTGACACAGAAACCTCCTGCTGACCCCCCCCTCCCTCAGCCTCACGGTGTCAGATCAAACACTGACACAGAAACCTCCTGCTGACCCCTCTCCCTCAGCCTCACGGTGTCAGATCAAACACTGACACAGAAACCTCCTGCTGACCCCCCCCCCCCTCAGCCTCACGGTGTCTGATCAAAGACTGACACAGAAACCTCCTGCTGACCCCCCTCTCTCAGCCTCACGGTGTCAGATCAAACACTGACACAGAAACCTCCTGCTGACCCCCCTCCCTCAGCCTCACGGTGTCAGATCAAACACTGACACAGAAACCTCCTGCTGACCCCCCTGCCTCAGCCTCACGGTGTCAGATCAAACACTGACACAGAAACCTCCTGCTGACTCCCCGCCCTCAGCCTCACGGTCAGATCAAACACTGACACAGAAACCTCCTGCTGACTCCCCTCCCTCAGCCTCACGGTCAGATCAAACACTGACACAGAAACCTCTTGCTGACCCCCCCCCCCCTCCCTCAGCCTCACGGTGTCAGATCAAACACTGACACAGAAACCTCCTGCTGACCACCCCCCCTCCCTCAGCCTCACGGTGTCAGATCAAACACTGACACAGAAACCTCCTGCTGACCCCCCCCTCCCTCAGCCTCACGGTGTCAGATCAAACACTGACACAGAAACCTCCTGCTGACCCCCCCCTCCCTCAGCCTCACGGTGTCAGATCAAACACTGACACAGAAACCTCCTGCTGACCCCCCACCCTCAGCCTCACGGGGTCAGATCAAACACTGACACAGAAACCTCCTGATGACCCCCCTCCCTCAGCCTCATGGTGTCAGATCAAACACTGACACAGAAACCTCCTGCTGACGCCCCTCCCTCAGCCTCACGGTGTCAGATCAAACACTGACACAGAAACCTCCTGCTGACCCCCCCCCTCCCTCAGCCTCACGGTGTCAGATCAAACACTGACACAGAAACCTCCTGCTGACTCCCCTCCCTCAGCCTCACGGGGTCAGATCAAACACTGACACAGAAACCTCCTGCTGACCCCCCCCTCCCTCAGCCTCACGGTGTCATATCAAACACTGACACAGAAACCTCCTGCTGACCCCCCTCCCTCAGCCTCACGGTGTCAGATATAACACTGACACAGAAACCTCCTGCTGACCCCCCTCCCTCAGCCTCACGGTGTCAGATCAAACACTGACACAGAAACCTCCTGCTGACCCCCCCCCCTCCCTCAGCCTCACGGTGTCAGATCAAACACTGACACAGAATCCTCCTGCTGACCCCCCCCCCTCAGCCTCATGGTGTCAGATCAAACACTGACACAGAAACCTCCTGCTGACCCCCCCCTCCCTCAGCCTCACGGTGTCAGATCAAACACTGACACAGAAACCTCCTGCTGACTCCCCTCCCTCTGCCTCATGGGGTCAGATCAAACACTGACACAGAAACCTCCTGCTGACCCCCCTCCCTCAGCCTCACGGTGTCAGATCAAACACTGACACAGAAACCTCCTGCTGACTCCCCCTTCCCTCAGCCTCACGGTGTCAGATGAAACACTGACACAGAAACCTCCTGCTGACCCCCCTCCCTCAGCCTCACGGTGTCAGATCAAACACTGACACAGAAACCTCCTGCTGACCCCCCCCCCCTCCCTCAGCCTCACGGTGTCAGATCAAACACTGACACAGAAACCTCCTGCTGACACCCCCCTCCCTCAGCCTCACGGGGTCAGATCAAACACTGACACAGAAACCTCCTGCTGACCCCCCTCCTCAGCCTCACGGTGTCAGATCAAACACTGACACAGAAACCTCCTGCTGACTCCCCTCCCTCAGCCTCACGGGGTCAGATCAAACATTGACACAGAAACCTCCTGCTGACCCCCCTCCTCAGCCTCACGGTGTCAGATCAAACACTGACACAGAAACCTCCTGCTGACTCCCCTCCCTCAGCCTCACGGTGTCAGATCAAACACTGACACAGAAACCTCCTGCTGACCCCCCTCCCTCAGCCTCACGGTGTCAGATCAAACACTGACACAGAAACCTCCTGCTGACTCCCCTCCCTCAGCCTCACGGGGTCAGATCAAACACTGACACAGAAACCTCCTGCTGACCCCCCTCCCTCAGCCTCACGGTGTCAGATCAAACACTGACACAGAAACCTCCTGCTGACCCCCCTCCCTCAGCCTCACGGTGTCAGATCAAACACTGACACAGAAACCTCCTGCTGACCCCCCCACCTCAGCCTCACGGTGTCAGATCAAACACTGACACAGAAACCTCCTGCTGACTCCCCCCCCTCACGGTGTCAGATCAAACACTGACACAGAAACCTCCTGCTGACCCTCCCCTCCCTCAGCCTCACGGTGTCAGATCAAACACTGACACGGAAACCTCCTGCTGACCCCCCTCCCTCAGCCTCACGGTGTCAGATCAAACACTGACACAGAAACCTCCTGCTGACCCCCCTCCCTCAGCCTCACGGTGTCAGATCAAACACTGACACAGAAACCTCCTGCTGACCCCCCCCCTCCCTCAGCCTCACGGTGTCAGATCAAACACTGACACAGAAACCTCCTGCTGACCCCACCCCCTCAGCCTCATGGTGTCAGATCAAACACTGACACAGAAACCTCCTGCTGACCCCCCCCTCCCTCAGCCTCACGGTGTCAGATCAAACACTGACACAGAAACCTCCTGCTGACTCCCCTCCCTCTGCCTCATGGGGTCAGATCAAACACTGACACAGAAACCTCCTGCTGACCCCCCTCCCTCAGCCTCACGGTGTCAGATCAAACACTGACACAGAAACCTCCTGCTGATCCCCCTCCCTCAGCCTCACGGTGTCAGATCAAACACTGACACAGAAACCTCCTGCTGACCCCCCCCCCTCCGTCAGCCTCACGGTGTCAGATCAAACACTGACACAGAAACCTCCTGCTGACTCCCCCCCTCCCTCAGCCTCACGGGGTCAGATCAAACACTGACACAGAAACCTCCTGCTGACCCCCCTCCCTCAGCCTCACGGTGACAGATCAAACACTGACACAGAAACCTCCTGCTGACCCCCCCCTCCCTCAGCCTCACGGTGTCAGATCAAACACTGACACAGAAACCTCCTGCTGACCCCCCCCCTCCCTCAGCCTCACGGTGTCAGATCAAACACTGACACAGAAACCTCCTGCTGACCCCCCCCTACCTCAGCCTCACGGTGTCAGATCAAACACTGACACAGAAACCTCCTGCTGACCACCCCCCTCCCTCACGGGGTCAGATCAAACACTGACACAGAAACCTCCTGCTGACTCCCCTCCCTCAGCCTCACGGTGTCAGATCAAACACTGACACAGAAACCTCCTGCTGACTCCCCCCTCCCTCAGCCTCACGGTGTCAGATCAAACACTGACACAGAAACCTCCTGCTGACCCCCCTCCCTCCCTCAGCCTCACGGTTTCAGATCAAACACTGACACAGAAACCTCCTGCTGACCCCCCTCCCTCCCTCAGCCTCACGGTGTCAGATCAAACACTGACACAGAAACCTCCTGCTGACCCCCCTCCCTCAGCCTCACGGGGTCAGATCAAACACTGACACAGAAACCTCCTGCTGACCCCCCCCTCCCTCAGCCTCACGGTGTCCGATCAAACACTGACACAGAAACCTCCTGCTGACCACCCTCCCTCAGCCTCACGGGGTCAGATCAAACACTGACACAGAAACCTCCTGCTGACCCCCCCCGCCCTCAGCCTCACGGGGTCAGATCAAACACTGACACAGAAACCTCCTGCTGACCCCCCCCCCCTCCCTCAGCCTCACGGTGTCAGATCAAACACTGACACAGAAACATCCTGCTGACCCCCCTCCCCCTCCCTCAGCCTCACGGTGTCAGATCAAACACTGACACAGAAACCTCCTGCTGACCCCCCTCCCTCAGCCTCACGGTGTCAGATCAAACACTGACACAGAAACCTCCTGCTGACCCCCCTCCATCAGCCTCACGGTGTCAGATCAAACACTGACACAGAAACCTCCTGCTGACTCCCCACCCCTCCCTCAGCCTCACGGTGTCAGATCAAACACTGACACAGAAACCTCCTGCTGAACCCCCCTCCCTCAGCCTCACGGTGTCAGATCAAACACTGACACAGAAACCTCCTGCTGACCCCCCCCTCCCTCAGCCTCACGGTGTCAGATCAAACACTGACACAGAAACCTCCTGCTGACCCCTCTCCCTCAGCCTCACGGTGTCAGATCAAACACTGACACAGAAACCTCCTGCTGACCCCCCCCCCCCTCAGCCTCACGGTGTCTGATCAAAGACTGACACAGAAACCTCCTGCTGACCCCCCTCTCTCAGCCTCACGGTGTCAGATCAAACACTGACACAGAAACCTCCTGCTGACCCCCCTCCCTCAGCCTCACGGTGTCAGATCAAACACTGACACAGAAACCTCCTGCTGACCCCCCTGCCTCAGCCTCACGGTGTCAGATCAAACACTGACACAGAAACCTCCTGCTGACTCCCCGCCCTCAGCCTCACGGTCAGATCAAACACTGACACAGAAACCTCCTGCTGACTCCCCTCCCTCAGCCTCAAGGTCAGATCAAACACTGACACAGAAACCTCCTGCTGACCCCCCCCCCCTCCCTCAGCCTCACGGTGTCAGATCAAACACTGACACAGAAACCTCCTGCTGACCACCCCCCCTCCCTCAGCCTCACGGTGTCAGATCAAACACTGACACAGAAACCTCCTGCTGACCCCCCCCTCCCTCAGCCTCACGGTGTCAGATCAAACACTGACACAGAAACCTCCTGCTGACCCCCCCCTCCCTCAGCCTCACGGTGTCAGATCAAACACTGACACAGAAACCTCCTGCTGACCCCCCTCCCTCAGCCTCACGGGGTCAGATCAAACACTGACACAGAAACCTCCTGATGACCCCCCTCCCTCAGCCTCATGGTGTCAGATCAAACACTGACACAGAAACCTCCTGCTGACGCCCCTCCCTCAGCCTCACGGTGTCAGATCAAACACTGACACAGAAACCTCCTGCTGACCCCCCCCTCCCTCAGCCTCACGGTGTCAGATCAAACACTGACACAGAAACCTCCTGCTGACCCCCCTCCCTCAGCCTCACGGTGTCAGATCAAACACTGACACAGAAACCTCCTGCTGACCCCCCCCTCCCTCAGCCTCACGGTGTCAGATCAAACACTGACACAGAAACCTCCTGCTGACCCCCCTCCCTCAGCCTCACGGTGTCAGATCAAACACTGACACAGAAACCTCCTGCTGACCCCCCTCCCTCAGCCTCACGGTGTCAGATCAAACACTGACACAGAAACCTCCTGCTGACCCCCCCCCTCCCTCAGCCTCACGGTGTCAGATCAAACACTGACACAGAATCCTCCTGCTGACCCCCCCCCCCCCCTCAGCCTCATGGTGTCAGATCAAACACTGACACAGAAACCTCCTGCTGACCCCCCCCCTCCCTCAGCCTCACGGTGTCAGATCAAACACTGAAACAGAAACCTCCTGCTGACTCCCCTCCCTCTGCCTCATGGGGTCAGATCAAACACTGACACAGAAACCTCCTGCTGACCCCCCTCCCTCAGCCTCACGGTGTCAGATCAAACACTGACACAGAAACCTCCTGCTGATCCCCCTCCCTCAGCCTCACGGTGTCAGATCAAACACTGACACAGAAACCTGCTGCTGACCCCCCCCCCCTCCCTCAACCTCACGGTGTCAGATCAAACACTGACACAGAAACCTCCTGCTGACCCCCCCCCCCTCCCTCAGCCTCACGGGGTCAGATCAAACACTGACACAGAAACCTCCTGCTGAACCCCCTCCCTCAGCCTCACGTTGACAGATCAAACACTGACACAGAAACCTCCTGCTGACCCCCCCCTCCCTCAGCCTCACGGTGTCAGATCAAACACTGGCACAGAAACCTCCTGCTGACTCCCCTCCCTCAGCCTCACGGGGTCAGACCAAACACTGACACAGAAACCTCCTGCTGACCCCCCCCCCTCCCTCAGCCTCACGGTGTCAGATCAAACACTGACACAGAAAACTCCTGCTGACCCCCCTCCCTCAGCCTCACGGTGTCAGATCAAACACTGACACAGAAACCTCCTGCTGATCCCCCTCCCTCAGCCTCACGGTGTCAGATCAAACACTGACACAGAAACCTGCTGCTGACCCCCCCCCCCCTCCCTCAACCTCACGGTGTCAGATCAAACACTGACACAGAAACCTCCTGCTGACCCCCCCCCCCTCCCTCAGCCTCACGGGGTCAGATCAAACACTGACACAGAAACCTCCTGCTGAACCCCCTCCCTCAGCCTCACGTTGACAGATCAAACACTGACACAGAAACCTCCTGCTGACCCCCCCCTCCCTCAGCCTCACGGTGTCAGATCAAACACTGGCACAGAAACCTCCTGCTGACTCCCCTCCCTCAGCCTCACGGAATCAGACCAAACACTGACACAGAAACCTCCTGCTGACCCCCCCCCCTCCCTCAGCCTCACGGTGTCAGATCAAACACTGACACAGAAACCTCCTGCTGACTCCCCTCCCTCAGCCTCACGGTGTCAGATCAAACACTGACACAGAAACCTCCTGCTGACCACCCCCTCCCTCAGCCTCACGGTGTCAGATCAATCACTGACACAGAAACCTCCTGCTGACCCCCCCCTCCCTCAGCCTCACGGGGTCAGATCAAACACTGACACAGAAACCTCCTGCTGACCCCCCTCCCTCAGCCTCACGGTGTCAGATCAAACACTGACGCAGAAACCTCCTGCTGACCCCCCTCCCTCAGCCTCACGGTGTCAGATCAAACACTGACACAGAAACCTCCTGCTGACCCGCCCCCCCCCTCAGCCTCACGGGGTCAGATCAAACACTGACACAGAAACCTCCTGCTGACCCCCCTCCCTCAGCCTCACGGTGTCAGATCAAACACTGACACAGAAACCTCCTGCTGACCCCCCCTCCCTCAGCCTCACGGTGTCAGATCAAACACTGACACAGAAACCTCCTGCTGACCCCCCCCTCCCTCAGCCTCACGGGGTCAGATCAAACACTGACACAGAAACCTCCTGCTAACCCCCCCCTCCCTCAGCCTCACGGTGTCAGATCAAACACTGACACAGAAACCTCCTGCTGACTCCCCTCCCTCAGCCTCACGGTGTCAGATCAAACACTGACACAGAAACCTCCTGCTGACCCCCCCCCTCCCTCAGCCTCACGGTGTCAGATCAAACACTGACACAGAAACCTCCTGCTGACCCCCCTCCCTCAGCCTCACGGTGTCAGATCAAACACTGACACAGAAACCTCCTGCTGACCCCCCTCCCTCAGCCTCACGGTGTCAGATCAAACACTGACACAGAAACCTCCTGCTGACCCCCCCCTCCCTCAGCCTCACGGTGTCAGATCAAACACTGACACAGAAATCTCCTGCTGACCCCCCCCCACCTCAGCCTCACGGTGTCTGATCAAACACTGACACAGAAACCTCCTGCTGACCCCCCTCCCTCAGCCTCACGGTGTCAGATCAAACACTGACAAAGAAACCTCCTGCTGACCCCCCTCCCTCAGCCTCACAGTGTCAGATCAAACACTGACACGGAAACCTCCTGCTGACCCCCCTCCCTCAGCCTCACGGTGTCCGATCAAACACTGACACAGAAACCTCCTGCTGACCCCCCCCTCCCTCAGCCTCACGGTCTCAGATCAAACACTGACACAGAAACCTCCTGCTGACACCCCCCCCTCAGCCTCACGGGGTCAGATCAAACACTGACACAGAAACCTCCTGCTGACCCCCCCCCCAAGCCTCACGGGGTCAGATCAAACACTGACACAGAAACCTCCTGCTGACCCCCCTTCCCTCAGCCTCACGGTGTCAGATCAAACACTGACACAGAAACCTCCTGCTGACCCCCCTCCCTCAGCCTCACGGTGTCCGATCAAACACTGACACAGAAACCTCCTGCTGACCCCCCCCTCCCTCAGCCTCACGATGTCTGATCAAACACTGACACAGAAACCTCTTGCTGACCCCCCCCCCCTCAGCCTCACGGGGTCAGATCAAACACTGACACAGAAACCTCCTGCTGACCCCCCTCTCTCAGCCTCACGGTGTCAGATCAAACACTGACACAGAAACCTCCTGCTGACCCCCCTCTCTCAGCCTCACGGGGTCAGATCAAACACTAACACAGAAACCTCCTGCTGACCCCCCTCTCTCAGCCTCACGGTGTCAGATCAAACACTGACACAGAAACCTCCTGCTGACTCCCCTCCCTCAGCCTCACGGTGTCAGATCAAACACTGCCACAGAAACCTCCTGCTGACCCCCCTCCCTCAGCCTCACGGTGTCAGATCAAACACTGACACAGAAACCTCCTGCTGACCCCCCCCCTCCCTCAGCCTCACGGTGTCAGATCAAACACTGACACAGAAACCTCCTGCTGACCCCCCCCCCTCCCTCAGCCTCACGGTGTCAGATCAAACACTGACACAGAAACCTCCTGCTGACCCCCCTCCCTCAGCCTCACGGTGTCAGATCAAACACTGACACAGAAACCTCCTGCTGACCCCCCCCTCCCTCAGCCTCACGGTGTCCGATCAAACACTGACACAGAAACCTCCTGCTGACCCCCCCCTCCCTCAGCCTCACGGTGTCCGATCAAACACTGACACAGAAACCTCCTGCTGACCCCCCTCCCTCAGCCTCACGGTGTCAGATCAAACACTGACACAGAAACCTCCTGCTGACACCCCCTCCCTCAGCCTCACGGTGTCAGATCAAACACTGACACAGAAACCTCCTGCTGACCCCCCCCCCCCCCAGCCTCACGGTGTCAGATCAAACACTGACACAGAAACCTCCTGCTGACCCCCCTCCCTCAGCCTCACGGTGTCAGATCAAACACTGACACAGAAACCTCCTGCTGACCCCCCCCCCTCCCTCAGCCTCACGGGGTCAGATCAAACACTGACACAGAAACCTCCTGCTGACTCCCCTCCCTCAGCCTCACGGTGTCAGATCAAACACTGACACAGAAACCTCCTGCTGACCCCGCCCCCTCAGCCTCACGGTGTCAGATCAAACACTGACACAGAAACCTCCTGCTGACCCCCCCCTCCCTCAGCCTCACGGTATCAGATCAAACACTGACACAGAAACCTCCTGCTGACCCCCCACCCTCAGACTCACGGTGTCAGATCAAACACTGACACAGAAACCTCCTGCTGACCCCCCCTCCCTCAGCCTCACGGTGTCAGATCAAACACTGACACAGAAACCTCCTGCTGAGCCCCCTCCCTCAGCCTCACGGTGTCAGATCAAACACTGACACAGAAACCTCCTGCTGACCCCCCTCCCTCAGCCTCACGGTGTCAGATCAAACACTGACACAGAAACCTCCTGCTGACCACCCCCCCTCAGCCTCACGGTGTCAGATCAAACACTGACACGGAAACCTCCTGCTGACTCCCCCCCTCCCTCAGCCTCACGGGGTCAGATCAAACACTGACACAGAAACCTCCTGCTGACCCCCCCCTCCCTCAGCCTCACGGTGTCAGATAAAACACTGACACAGAAATCTCTTGCTGACACCCCTCCCTCAACCTCACGGTGTCAGATCAAACACTGACACAGAAACCTCCTGTTGACCCCCCCCCTCAGCCTCACGGTGTCAGATCAAACACTGACACGGAAACCTCCTGCTGACCCCCCTCCCTCAGCCTCACGGTGTCAGATCAAACACTGACACAGAAACCTCCTGCTGACCCCCCTCCCTCAGCCTCACGGTTTCAGATCAAACACTGACACAGAAACCTCCTGCTGACCCCCCTCCCTCAGCCTCACGGTGTCAGATCAAACACTGACACAGAAACCTCCTGCTGACCCCACTCCCTCAGCCTCACGGTGTCAGATAAAACACTGACACAGAAACCTCCTGCTGACCCCCCTCCCTCAGCCTCACGGTGTCAGATCAAACACTGACACAGAAACCTCCTGCTGACCCCCCTCCCTCAGCCTCACGGTGTCAGATCAAACACTGACACAGAAACCTCCTGCTGACCCCCCCCTCCCTCAGCCTCACGGGGTCAGATCAAACACTGACACAGAAACCTCCTGCTGACTCCCCTCCCTCAGCCTCACGGTGTCAGATCAAACACTGACACAGAAACCTCCTGCTGACCCCCCTCCCTCAGCCTCACGGTGTCAGATCAAACACTGACACAGAAACCTCCTGCTGACCCCCGTCCCTCCCTCAGCCTCACGGTGTCAGATCAAACACTGACACAGAAACCTCCTGCTGACCCCCCCCCCTCCCTCAGCCTCACGGTGTCAGATCAAACACTGACACAGAAACCTCCTGCTGACTCCCCTCCCTCAGCCTCACGGTGTCAGATCAAACACTGACACAGAAACCTCCTGCTGACCCCCCCCCTCCCTCAGCCTCACGGTGTCAGATCAAACACTGACACAGAAACCTCCTGCTGACCCCCCTCCCCCTCCCTCAGCCTCACGGTGTCAGATCAAACACTGACACAGAAACCTCCTGCTGACTCCCCCCCCTCCCTCAGCCTCACGGTGTCAGATCAAACACTGACACAGAAACCTCCTGCTGACCCCCCTCCCTCAGCCTCACGGTGTCAGATCAAACACTGACACAGAAACCTCCTGCTGTCTCCCCCCTCCCTCAGCCTCACGGTGTCAGATCAAACACTGACACAGAAACCTCCTGCTGACCCCACTCCCTCAGCCTCACGGGGTCAGATCAAACACTGACACAGAAACCTCCTGCTGACCCCCCTCCCTCAGCCTCACGGGGTCAGATCAAACACTGACACAGAAACCTCCTGCTGACCCCCCTCCCTCAGCCTCACGGTGTCAGATCAAACACTGACACAGAAACCTCCTGCTGACCCCCCTCCCTCTGCCTCACGGGGTCCGATCAAACACTGACACAGAAACCTCCTGCTGACCCCCCTCCCTCAGCCTCACGGTGTCAGATCAAACACTGACACAGAAAACTCCTGCTGACCCCCCTCCCTCAGCCTCACGGTGTCAGATCAAACACTGACACAGAAACCTCCTGCTGACTCCCCCCTCCCTCAGCCTCACGGTGTCAGATCAAACACTGACACAGAAACCTCCTGCTGACCCCCCTCCCTCAGCCTCACGGTGTCAGATCAAACACTGACACAGAAACCTCCTGCTGACCCCCCTCCCTCAGCCTCACGGTGTCAGATCAAACACTGACACAGAAACCTCCTGCTGACCCCCCTCCCTCAGCCTCACGGTGACAGATCAAACACTGACACAGAAACCACCTGCTGACCCCCCCCTCCCTCAGCCTCACGGTGTCAGATCAAACACTGACACAGAAACCTCCTGCTGACCCCCCTCCCTCAGCCTCACGGTGTCAGATCAAACACTGACACAGAAACCTCCTGCTGACCCCCCTCCCTCAGCCTCACGGTGTCAGATCAAACACTGACACAGAAACCTCCTGCTGACTCCCCCCTCCCTCAGCCTCACGGTGTCAGATCAAACACTGACACAGAAACCTCCTGCTGACCCCCCTCCCTCAGCCTCACGGTGTCAGATCAAACACTGACACAGAAACCTCCTGCTGACCCCCCTCCCTCAGCCTCATGGTGTCCGATCAAACACTGACACAGAAACCTCCTGCTGACCCCCCCCCCTCCCTCAGCCTCACGGTGTTAGATCAAACACTGACACAGAAACCTCCTGCTGACCCCCCTCCCTCAGCCTCACGGTGTCAGATCAAACACTGACACAGAAACCTCCTGCTGACCCCCCCCTCCCTCAGCCTCATGGTGTCCGATCAAACACTGACACAGAAGCCTCCTGCTGACCCCCCCCCCTCCCTCAGCCTCACGGTGTTAGATCAAACACTGACACAGAAACCTCCTGCTGACCCCCCTCCCTCAGCCTCACGGTGTCAGATCAAACACTGACACAGAGACCTCCTGCTGACCCCCCCCCCCTCCCTCAGCCTCACGGTCAGATCAAACACTGACACAGAAACCTCCTGCTGACTCCCCTCCCTCAGCCTCACGGGATCAGATCAAACACTGACACAGAAACCTCCTGCTGACCCCCCCCTCCCTCAGCCTCACGGTGTCAGATCAAACACTGACTGAGAAACCTCCTGCTGACCCCCCTCCCTCAGCTGATGGATCAGTGTCCCTCCACATTGAACAACATGCGGAGGACGCACTGAGAGGGTGACAGAGCTGGAGAATGTATACTGGGTGGGCCATTTCAAACCCCACCAAGAGGGGATCAGCAGCAGCACTGCTGATCGAGATGGTCGTGTCCAAAAGGACACAGCTTCGAGACTGAGTCTGCACCGGGGCAGGCGGGAACGACGGAGAGAGAGAAACACACTTGACCTCATCTTCACCAACCTACTGCTGCAGACACATTGATGATGACCCATACTGGGAACAGTGACTACCACACACAGTATTCCGGAGACAAGGTCACACATACATGTACGCACATGTGAGAGATACTAGAGATACTAACTATCACCATGCTAAACGGGACAGATTTCGAATAGATCTAGAATGCAGCACTGGCCTATGTGAGGTGATTCGAGTCATTACCAACAGCAGCAGAATTGTATTCCAGAACAATTTCCACTGTCACTACCTGGCATATGCTCCACTTTACCCTGCCCATCAGGCCAGGGAATAAACCCTTGTTCAATGGAGAATACAGGAGGGTCTGCCAAGAGCAGTACCAGCTACACCTCACAATGAGGTGACGTTACCAATCATGACCACTTACTCACCAAATAGCATAAACAGCCAGTGACAGACAGATCTAACCACCAAATCCGATCTAATCTCTGCAATCCTGTCACATGCAATCAGGGTGAATTGTGTGGTCAATCAAACAACTCACTGGAAGAAGAGGATCCACAAATATCATCTTCCTCAGTGATGGAAGAGGCCAGCACAACAATAGAAAAGGTAAGGCTGAAACATTCACAACAATGTTCAGACGGAAGTATCGATGGGATGATCTATTTTAGTCTCCTCCAGATGGCAGTCGTCAGCTAATTCAATACATTTTTGTTTGTTATCTCCAAGTGGCTGGAGGCATGGGATAATGCAAAAGCTGTGGGCCCTGAGAACATTCCATTCAAGCTGTTCCTGCAGGGATATTGCACTGGGATCTACCTGACAATGTGGGACACTATCCAGGCAGGTCCTGTACACACACAGACAAAACATCAGACAATCAATGACTGCCCCATTGCTCTAATCCATATCACTAATAAAGTGTTCCAATGTTATTGGAATCTACAGTGGATCAAGTAGCACTTCCTCAACACCAACCTGCTCACTGAAACTCAGTTTAGTCTCTGCCAGGGCCACTCATCCCTTGGGCACATTGAAGCCTCGGTTTAATGGTGTACAACAAGAAAACACATAGCTGAATTCTACAGGTGAGGCGACAGTGACTGCATTTTTAACATTATCTTAACTGCATTTGACCAAGTGTCCAGGATTAACGGCAAAACTAGAGCAAATAAGTCTCGTCTGCCCTGGCTGAAGTTATACCTGGCACAAATGACGTTGGTTGGGGTTGGCGGAGAGCAGCCATCTCAGCTCCAGGACAGCTCTGCAGCAGTTCCCGAGGGGTGGGGTTTCTGGGTCAGCCTGTAGATCAGAAATGGAAAGGTAAGGCACCATACTCCTACAGGATGATCGGGCTGCTCTCTCGTTAGACAGAGACGACTGGTGGTAGTTTAACTGGACAGTCATCATGCCTCAAGTAAGGGTGAGGTTGAGTAGGACAGTCCTTTAGTCACCCCTGTCAGTGCAGGAATTGAACCCACACTGTTGGCATTAATATCTAGCCGTCCAACTGATTGAGCTAACCAAGTCCTCACTCAGCTCCTTGGGAAGATACTGTAATATTATCTCATTCAGTTATGTTGTTAAACACCTCTGGAGCCGGTGAAACTAAAAGCAAATTTCCTAAATCAGAGAGAGGGACAGTATCAGTGAGCTATAAGAGTGATCTCTACCCTAGGCCCGATCATAAATGACCATCCCGACAGTGTGAATGCACAAGTGGGGATGTTTGCCATTGATGTTTGCCAATGTTCAATGCCATTCATGATTTACTCAGATACTGAAGCAGACCTTGTCTAAATGCAACAAGGACCTGGAAATATACAGGTGTGTACTTAAAAGTGACAAGTACCATTTCCATTACAAATATGCCAGACAATGATTTCCTCTAACAATACAAAATTGAACCGTATGCTCTAACGTTCAATGCCACCAACATCACTGAACACCCAACTAGCAATATCCTGGGGATTACCGTTAACCAGAACTGGACTGACCATATGATTTCATTACCCATTCCTGTAAAAGGCTTATGCTAAAACATCGACTCTCCTGTACCTCAGATGTGGCCTGACCTGTTATGCTTTACCAGGCCCACACTTTGACGTATGCAAATTAATTGGCCACAAGAATATGTCAGGGGCAAGGAATCCTGCAGAAATAACTCACTTCATGATCTCCGAAAGCCTGTCCCCCATCGATAAGACACATGTTGAATATGGGTGTTATGAAATATCCCCCATTTCCTTGGGTGAGTGCAGCTTCATCCTTCATCCACTGATACTCAGTAGTAGCAACACCTGCCATCTACACGGTGCTCTGCAGAAATTTACCAAGGCTCCTTACAACGTATTTCTGAAGCCCAACCATCAAGAAGGATAAGGGGAGCTGATACATGGGACCCCCACCATGTTCGCGTTCTGTTCCAAGCCATCCACCATTATGATTGGGAAGTATATTGCTGTTCCTTCAGTGTCACTGTTTCAAGGTCCCTCCCGAATGGTATTGGAAGTCTAACTACAACACATGGACTCCAGTGGGTCAGTGTGGCAGTTCACCTCCACCTTCTTAAGGGCAACAAGGGATGGACAATAAATACTGGCCCAATCGTATTCTCTGAATAAATTAAAATGTAAAATATTGTCCAAACATGCCCAATGCTGGACACTGTGCTTTGGGTTTTGTGAGCGCAGGCTGGTTGGGTTCAGTCCATAACTTGCTTGTTGTGATCAGCTAAAGAGTTAATCTGTCAGTCTCTCAGAGGCATGGCCTACATACCGAGCATCACACAGACATTGACATTCACACCCAACATCACTGAGCTCTGAGATCGACATAAGCAATTCAAAATGTATTCATATCTGACTAACATGCTTAAACATACAGTGGAATTGTTACTACAAAAATGATTATGATTGAATATTACCAGGGAGAAAGTGAGCACTGCAGATGCTGAAGATGAGAGTAAAAAAATGTGCTCCTCAAAAAGCACAGCCGTTCAGGCAGCATCTGAGGAGCAGGAGAGTCGACTATTAGTTCACAACATTAATGCAAAGGAAAATAATTGCATATTTTCAAAATTCTTGCACTTAATAATAATGTGGTCTTGGGTGTGGGAATGATATTCATCATTTAAATGTTCCTTACTGTGAGTTGGGCACTGTTTTCATCATACTATTATTTTAAAAGTGAACAGAATAAATGGGTAGATTTTGTGCATATTGGACAATCTAAAAGTTGGTAATATGAAAGAATGTCGGAACTTCAGTAAAGAGACTTTGCTGTTAATGGTTAGAACAATGCTGTAAACATTTACACAGAGATTTTCAGCTCAAGTCACACACAAGGAAGTTGGGCTGGGATGATGCTGGCCATCAATGGAGCTGCACAATTCTGTTTGGATATTAACATTGTGGGGCTAACATACATTGAATCAATCATAAACTAAATCCAGTGCAAGCTGCCATGTTATGCGGGAGACCATCACCTTTATAACACCGTCATTCAGGCTCGGGTCCAAGGTTCAGAGTTACAGAGTTTAGGGACACACCAGAAGAAATATACTTGCAAGACATGGCTGTTTACAGGTCATTGTTATAAATATTGAACTGCGTCTGGACCAGCGCCATGTGCTAGTCCATTGACCAGTCTGCCCCACACACCACTCCCCGTTGTTCAGGTATGTCTCCAACCAGTCTATTGCGAGGGATTGTGTGAGTAACTGCCCAGCTCCAGTTTGGAAGCACTCAGGACAGATTTTGGAGATGGTCAGTGTTTTGGAGGTCATGGTGAGGGCCAGTAACACTGTGTCTGAATTCAGGCTTTTCCTCAAAATCATTTCCAACAGCTTTGCCGCCTGCAAGATGGTGTGTTCACTGATCTGAACATGAATAGGCTGTTTACTACAGTCACTGAATTGTGCAATATTTAGGTCTGCGCTCTGGTATTTCAATTATTGTTCACTTTAATTGTTTTCAAATGAAAAATGTTGATGTTTGGTTTATTATAAAATATGCAAGAAATAAAGTGATATTAACTCTTCACTATACAAAATGTAAAATTGACCTGTTGCAAATTTCCCACAGACTAGTCAAGCAACAATCAATAAAGCAGGATTCTGTGAACAGAACTATGTCCCATGCAACATCACCATCCTCTCTGGGAGGTTCTGTCCCACTGAAAGAGCACAGCCAGGCAGAAGAAGGCAGGTCCTTGCAATGTAGGGCAGCATGGCGGCTCAGTGGTTAGCACTGCTGCCTTACAGCACCAGGGATCCAGGTTCGATTCCAGACTTGGGCAACTGCCTGTGTGGAGTTTACACATTCTCCCCCTGTCTGTGTGGGTTTCCTCCCACAGTCCAAATATATGCAGCTCAGGTGAATTGGCAATGGTGGTGGGTTGCTCTTCAGAGGGTTAGTTTGGACTGGTTGGGCCGAAGGGTCTGTTCCCACACTGCAGGGAATCTATTCTAATCAAAGTGCTCAGCATTGATGCTGGGTCCTGTGGCTGCTAAACGGCTCTGTCGCAGGTTTTGCGGGAATCAATAAAAGGGAAACCTGTAATTGACCACATTGTCAACTTTCTGCCTGCTGCAGATACACCTCTTCATTTCACATCTGTGACAATGGTCACTACACAGTCCTTACAGGGAGCAAAAAGCTATCTTCACATTTTGCAGACCCTCCACACAATGATACGTACGGAATGGTACAGACTTTAAACAGGTTAAGCAACTAATGACGATGCATCCATGAGGCACAGTGGCCCTTTGGCGGCGGCAGCAGCATTGTATTCTGTACAACTCATACAGTCTGCAACTTCCTGGACCGACATACCTCCCACTGTACAGTAACCATCACGGCCCGAAATACCTCCCACTGTACAGTAACCATCACGGCCTGATATACCTCCCATTGTACAGTAACCATCACACCCCGACATACCTCCCACTGTACAGTAACCATCACACCCCGACATACCTCCCACTGTACAGTAACCATCACACCCCGACATACCTCCCACTGTACAGTAACCGTCACACCCCGACATACCTCCCACTGTACAGTAACCATCACACCCCGACATACCTCCCACTGTACAGTAACCATCACACCCCGACATACATCCCACTGTACAGTAACCATTACACCCCGACATACCTCCCACTGTACAGTAACCATCACACCCCGACATACCTCCCACTGTACAGTAACCATCATGGCCCAAAATACCTCCCACTGTACAGAAACCATCACGGCCCGACATACCTCCCACTGTACAGTAACCATCACACCCCGACATACCTCCCACTGTACAGTAACCATCACGGCCCGACATACCTCCCACTGTACAGTAACCATCACGGCCTGATATACCTCCCATTGTACAGTAACCATCACACCCCGACATACCTCCCACTGTACAGTAACCATCACACCCCGACATACCTCCCACTGTACAGTAACCATCACACCCCGACATACCTCCCACTGTACAGTAACCATCACACCCCGACATACCTCCCACTGTACAGTAACCGTCACACCCCGACATACCTCCCACTGTACAGTAACCATCACACCCCGACATACCTCCCACTGTACAGTAACCATCACACCCCGACATACATCCCACTGTACAGTAACCATTACACCCCGACATACCTCCCACTGTACAGTAACCATCACACCCCGACATACCTCCCACTGTACAGTAACCATCATGGCCCAAAATACCTCCCACTGTACAGAAACCATCACGGCCCGACATACCTCCCACTGTACAGTAACCATCACACCCCGACATACCTCCCACTGTACAGTAACCATCACACCCCGACATACCTCCCACTGTACAGTAACCGTCACACCCCGACATACCTCCCACTGTACAGTAACCATCACACCCCGACATACCTCCCACTGTACAGTAACCATCACACCCCGACATACATCCCACTGTACAGTAACCATTACACCCCGACATACCTCCCACTGTACAGTAACCATCACACCCCGACATACCTCCCACTGTACAGTAACCATCATGGCCCAAAATACCTCCCACTGTACAGAAACCATCACGGCCCGACATACCTCCCACTGTACAGTAACCATCACGGCCCGACATACCTCCCACTGTACAGTAACCGTCATGGCCCGACATACCTCCCACTGTACAGTAACCATCACACCCCGACATACCTCCCACTGTACAGTAACCATCACGGCCCGACATACCTCCCACTGTACAGTAACCATCACACCCCGACATACCTCCCACTGTACAGTAACCATCACACCCCGACATACCTCCCACTGTACAGTAACCATCACAGCCCGACATACCTCCCACTGTACAGTAAACATCACAGCCCGACATACCTCCCACTGTACAGTAACCATTACACCCCGACATACCTCCCACTGTACAGTAACCATTACACCCCGGCATACCTCCCACTGTACAGTAACCATCACACCCCGACATACCTCCCACTGTACAGTAACCATCACAGCCCGACATACCTCCCACTGTACAGTAACCATCACACCCCGACATACATCCCACTATAAAGGAATAAACACGGCCCGACAGACCTCACAAAGGGCAGGATCCATCACGGTCCGACATAGCTCCCGCTGTACAGTAAACGCCACAGCCCTATACATCCCACCGTACAGGAAACACCACGGCCTGACACACTGTACGGTAACCATCACAGCCCGACATAGCACCCAGTGTCCAGGTGCCATCACGGCCCGACATACCTTCCAATGAACAATAACTGTCACGGCACCACATACCTCCCACTGTACAGTAACCATCACGGCCTGACATACCGCCCACTGTACATTAACCATCGCGGTCCAACATACTTCCCACTGTACAGTAACCATAAGGGCCCGACGTAACTCCCTCTTTTCGGTAACCATCACGGTCGACATGCCTCCCACCGTACAGTACCCAACACGGCCCAACATCCATCCCATTGTAAGGTAATCTTCACGGCACAGTAACCATCACACCCCAACATAACTCTCATTGTACAGTAACCATCACACCCCGACATACCTCCCACTTACAATAACAATCATGGCCCGACATACCTCCCAATGTACAATAACCGTCACGGCACGACATACCTCCTATTGTACATTAACCATCACGGCCTGACATACCTCCCACGGTACAATAACAATCATGGCCCGACATACCTCCCACTGTACAGTAACCAAAACGGCACGACAGACCTCACAAAGTACAGGAGCCATCACGGTCCTACATACCTCCCGCTGTACAGTAAACACCACGGCCCTATACATCCCACCATAGAGGAACCACCACGGCCCGACACACCTCCCACTGTACACTAACCATCACAGCCCGACATAGCACCCAGTGTCCAGGAGCCATCACGGCCCGACATACCTCCCAATGAACAATAACTGTCACGGCACCACATACCTCCCACTGAACAGTAACCATCACGGCCCGACATTCTTCCCACGGTACAGTAACCATAAGGGCCCGACATAACTGCCCCTGTATGGTAACCATCACGGTCGACATACCTCCCACTGCACAGTAACCGGACGGTCTAACATACCTCCCATTATACAGTAACCATCACACCCCGACATACCTCCCACTGTGCTGTAACCATCAAGGCCCGACATACCTCCCACTGTACAGTAACCATCACGGCCCGACATACCTCCCACTGTCCAGTAACCATCACACCCCGATATAGCTCCCACTGTGCAGTAACCATCAAGGCCCGACATACCTCCCACTGAACAGTAACCATCACATACCGATATAGCTCCCACTGTACAGTAACCATCACGGCCCGACATACATCCCACTGTACAGTAACCATCACACCCCGACATACCTCCCACTGTGCAGTAACCATCACGGCCCGACATACCTCCCACTGTACAGTAACCAACACGGCCCGACATACCTCCCACTGTACAGTAACCAACAAGACCAGACATACCTCCCACTGTACAGGAACCATCAAGGCCCGAAAACCTCCCAAAGTACAGTAACCATCACGGCCCGACATACCTCCCATTGTATAGTAACCATCACGGCCCGACATACCTCCCACTGTACAGTAACCATCACGGCCCGAAAACCTCCCAAAGTACAGTAACCATCACGGCCCGACATACCTCCCATTGTACAGGAACCATCACACCCCGACATACCTCCCACTGTACAGTAACCAACACGGCCCGACATACCTCCCACTGTACAGTAACCAACAAGACCAGACATACCTCCCACTGTACAGGAACCATCAAGGCCCGAAAACCTCCCAAAGTACAGTAACCATCACGGCCCGACATACCTCCCATTGTATAGTAACCATCATGATCCGACATACCTCCCACTGTACAGTAACCATCACGGCCCGAAAACCTCCCAAAGTACAGTAGCCATCACGGCCCGACATACCTCCCACTGTACAGTAACCATCACACCCCGACATACCTCCCACTGAACAGTAACCATCACGGCCCGACATACTTCCCACTGTACAGTAACCATAAGGGCCCGACGTAACTCCCTCTTTTCGGTAACCATCACGGTCGACATGCCTCCCACCGTACAGTAACCATCACGGCCCAACATCCATCCCATTGTACGGTAATCTTCACGGCACAGTAACCATCACACCACAACATAACTCCCATTGTACAGTAACCATCACACCCCGACATACCTACCACAGTACAGTAACAATCATGCCCCGACATACCTCCCAATGTACAATAACCGTCACGGCACGACATACCTCCTATTGTACATTAACCATCACGGCCTGACATACCTCCCACGGTACAGTAACAATCATGGCCCGACATACCTCCCAATGTACAATAAACGTCACGGCCTGACATACCTCCCACTGTACAGTAACCATCACGGCCTGACATACCTCCCACTGTACAGTAACCATCATGTCCCGACATACCTCCCAATGTACAATAACCGTCACGGCACGACATACCTCCTATTGTACATTAACCATCACGGCCTGACATACCTCCCACGGTACAGTAACAATCATGGCCCGACATACCTCCCACTGTACAGTAACCATCACGGCCCGACATAGCTCCCACTGTACAGTAACCAAAACGGCCCGACAGACCTCACAAAGTACAGGATCCATCACGGTCCGACATACCTCCCGCTGTACAGTAAACGCCACGGCCCTATACATCCCACCATAGAGGAACCACCACGGCCCGACACACCTCCCACTGTACACTAACCATCACAGCCCGACATAGCACCCAGTGTCCAGGAGCCATCACGGCCCGACATACCTCCCAATGAACAATAACTGTCACGGCACCACATACCTCCCACTGAACAGTAACCATCACGGCCCGACATTCTTCCCACGGCACAGTAACCATAAGGGCCCGACATAACTGCCCCTGTATAGTAACCATCACGGTCGACATACCTCCCACTGCACAGTAACCGGACGGTCTAACATACCTCCCTGTGTACAGTAACCATCACGGCCCGACATATCTCCCATTGTACAGTAAGCATCACGGCCCGATATACTTCCCATCGTACAGTAACCATCATGGCCCGACAGACGACCCATTGTACAGTAAACATCACGACCCGACATACCTCCCACTGTATAGTAACCATCACGGCCCAACATACCTCCCATTGTGTAGTAACCAGCACGATCCGACATACCTCCCATTATACAGTAACCATCACGGCCCGACATACCTCCCACTGAACAGTAACCATCACACCCCGACATACCTCCCACTGTACAGTAACCATCAAGGCCCGACATACCTCCCACTGTATAGTAACCATCACGGCCCGACATACCTCCCACTGAACAGTAACCATCACACCCCGACATCCCTCCCACTGTACAGTAACCATCAAGGCCCGACATACCTCCCACTGAACAGTAACCATCAAGGCCCGACATACCTCCCACTGTACAGTAACCATCACACCCCGACATACCTCCCACTGTACAGTAACCATCACACCCCGACATACCTCCCACTGTATAGTAACCATCACACCCCGACATACCTCCCACTGTACAGTAACCATCACACCCCGACATACCTCCCACTGTACAGTAACCAACACGGCCCGACATAACTCCCATTTCACAGTAACCATCATGGACCGACATACCTCCCATTTTAGAGTAACGATCACGACCCGACGTACCTCTCACTATACAGCAACCGTCACGGCCCGACACATCTCCCACTGCGCAGTAACCATCATGGCCTGACATATATCCCACTGTGCAGTTATCATCAAATCCCGACCTACCTCCCACTGTACACTAACCATCACGGTTCGACAGACCACCCACTGTACAGTAACCGTCACACCCCGACATTCCTCCCACTGTACAATAACGTCACGGCTCGACATACCTCCCACTGTATAGTAACCATCACACCCCGACATACCTCCCACTGTATAGTAACCATCACACCCCGACATACCTCCCACTGTACAGTAACCATCACGGCCCGACATACCTCCCACTGTACAGTACCCATCACGGCCCGGCATATCTCCCACTGTACAGTTACTATCACGGTCCGACATACCTCTCACTGTACAGTAACCAACACGGCCCGACAGACCTCCCACCGTACAGGAACCACCACGGCCCGACACACCTCCCACTGTACACTAACCATCACAGCCCGACATAGCAACCAGTGTCCAGGAGCCATCACGGCCCGTCATACCTCCCACTGTACAGTAACCATCACAGCCCAACATACCTCCCACTGTACTATAACCATCATTTGCCGACATAACTCCCACTGTACAGTAACCACCACCTTCGGACATACCTCCCATTGTACAGTAACAATCACGGCCTGACATACCTCCCATTGCATAGTAACCTACACAGCCAGACATTCCTTCCACTGTATCGTAAACATCACAGCCCAACATACCTCCCGAAATACAGTAACTGTCACGGCGCGACGTTCCTCACATTGTACAGTAACCATCACGGTCCGACAAACTTGCCACTGTACAGTAATCATCACGGACTGACATATCTCCCATTGTACTGTAACCATCACGGCCTGACATACCTCACATTGTACATAACCATCACGGCGCGACACAACTCCCACTGTTACAGTAACCATCATAGCCCCAAATACCTCCCACTGTACAGTAACCGTCATGGTCGAACACGCCTCCCAGTCCACAGTAACGCTATCGGCCCGACACACCTACCACTCTACAGTATCCATCACGGCCCGCCAGTCATCCCACTGTAGAGTTACCATCTCAGCCTGACATACCTCCCGCTCTACAGTAAACGTCACGGCCAGATATATCTTCCACTGTACAGTTACCATCACGGCCTGACATACCTACCACTCGACAGCAACCATCACAACCCAACATACCTCCCACTGTACAGTAACCATCACGGCCCGACATACCTCCCACTGTACAGTAACCATCACACCCCGACATACCTCCCACTGTACAGTAACCATCACGGCCCGACATACCTCCCACTGTACAGTAACCATCACACCCCGACATACCTCCCACTGTACAGTAACCGTCACACCCCAACATACCTCCCACTGTACAGTAACCATCACACCCCGACATACCTCCCACTGTACAGTAACCGTCACACCCCGACATACCTCCCACTGTACAGTAACCATCACACCCCAACATACCTCCCAATGTACAGTAACCATCACGGCCCGACATACCTCCCACTGTACAGTAACCGACAGAACCCAAAATACATCCCACAGTACAGTAGCCATCACGGCCAAACATACCTCAAACTGTACAGTAACCATCATGGCCCGACATACCTCCCAATTTACAGTAACCTTCACAGCTCGACATACCTCCCACTGTACAGTCACCATCACAACCTGACATACCCCCCACTGTACAGTAAACATCACGGCCCGACATACCTCCCACTGTACAGTAACCGTCGCCGCCTGACATACCTCTCACTATACAGTCACGATCACCCCACGACATACCTCCCATTGTACAGTAACCGTCATGGCCCGACATTCCTCCCAAAGTACAGTCACAATCACAACCCTACATACATCCCATTGCACAGTAACCAACACGGCAAGACATACATCCCACTGTATAGTAACCGTCACGGCCTGACATACCTCCCATTGTACAGTAACCATCACCGCCTGACATACCTCCCATTGTACAGTAACCATCACGACCCGACATACCCCCCACTGTGCAGTAACCGTCACGGCCTGACATACCTCCCACTGTACAGTAACCATCACACCCTGACATACCTCCCACTGTACAGTAACCATCACGGGCCGACATACCTCCCACTGTACAGTAACCATCACGACCCGACATACCTCCCATTGCACAGTAACCAACACAGCCAGACATACCTCCCATTGTACAGTAACCATCACGGCCGGACATATCTCCCATTGTGCAGTAACCATCACGGCCCGACATATCTCCCACTGTACAGTAACCATCACAGCCCGACATACCTCCCACTGTACAGTAACCATCACGGCCCGACATACCCCCCACTGTACAGTAACCGTCACGGTCCAACATAGAATCCCAATGTATAGGAACCGACTCAGCCCAACATACCTCCCACTGTACAGTAACCATCACGGCCCGACATACCTCCCACTCCACAGTAACCGTCCCGGCCTGACATAACTCCCGCTCCACAGTTACCGTTTCGGCCTGACATGCCTCCCACTGTACAGTAACCATCACGGCCTGACATACCTCCCATTGTACTTAACCATCACGGCCCGACACAACTCCCACTGTTACAGTAACCATCACAGCCCCAAATACCTCCCACTGTACAGTAACCGTCATGGTCGAACACGCCTCCCAATCCACAGTAACGATCTCGGCCCGACACACCTACCACTCTACAGTATCCATCACGGTCCGCCACTCATCCCACTGTACAGTTACCATCTCAGCCTGACATACCTCCCACTCTACAGTAAACGTCACGGCCAGCTATACCTCCCACTGTACAGTTACCCTCACGGCCTGACATACCTACCACTCGACAGCAACCATCACTACCCAAAATACCTCAAACTGTACAGTAACAATCACGGCCCGACATACCTCCCACTGTGCAGTCACCATCAGAACCTGACATACCCACCACAGTACAGTAACCATCACAGCCCCACAGACCTCCCACTGTACAGACACCATCACAGGCCGACATACATCCCATTGTACAGTAACCGTCACACCACGACATACCTCCCACTGTACAGTAACCGTCACACCACGACATACCTCCCACTGTACATTAACCATCACGGCCCCAAATACCTCCCACTGTACAGTAACCATCACCGTCGAACGCGCGTCACAATCTACAGTAACCATCTCGGCCCGACACACCTATCCCTGTACAGTAATGGTCACGGCCCGACATTCATCCCACTGTACAGTAATCATCGCGGCCGGACATACCTCCCACTGTACAGTAACCATCACGGCCTGACATACTGCCCACTGTACAGTATTAATCAGAACCCAAAATACATCCCACTGTACAGTAACCATCACGGCCAAACATACCTACCACTGTACAGTAACCATGACTACCCAACATACCTCAAACTGTACAGTAAACATCACGGCCCGACACTCCTCCCAATTTACAGTAACTTTCACAGCTGGACATACCTCCCACTGTAGTCACCATCACAACCTGACATACCGCCCACTGTACAGTAAACATCACGGCCCGACATACATCCCACTGTGCAGTAACCGTCACGGCCTGACATACCTCTCACTGTACAGTCACTATCACACCACGACATACCTCCCACTGTACAGTAACCGTCATGGCCCGACATACCTCCCATTGTAGAGTAAACATCACGGCCCAATATACCTCCCATTGCACAGTACCCAACATGGCCAGACATGCCTCCCACTGTATAGTAACCATCACGGCCCGACATACCTCCCACTGTTGAGTAACAGTCACGGCCCGACATACCTCCCACTGTACAGTAACCGTCATGGCTCGACATACCTCCCAAAGTACAGTAACCATCACGGTCCCAAATACCTCCCACTGTACAGTAGCCATCACTGTCGAACACGACTCGCAATCTGCAGTGACCACCTCGGCCCGACAAACCTATCGCTGTACAGTAATGATCACAGCCCGACATACCTCCCACTGTACAGTACCCATCACGGCCCGACATACCTCCCACGGTACAGTAACTATCATGGCCTGTCATACCTCCCACTGTACAGTAACCATCACGGCCCGACATACCTCCCACGGTACAGTAACTATCATGGCCTGTCATACCTCCCACTGTATAGTAACCATCAAACGCCAAAATACATCCCACTGTACAGTAATCATCACGGCCAAATTTACCTCCCACTGTAAGTCACCGTCACGGCCCGACACACTCCCACGGTATAGTAACCATCACGTCACGACGTATTACCCATTGCACAGTAAACTATACAGCTAAACATACCCCCCACTGTGCAGTAACCGTCACGGCCTGACATACCTCCCACTGTTCACTAACCGTCATGGTCCGACATAACTCCCACTGTACAGGAACCATCACGTTCTGACATACCTCCCACTTACAGTAACCATCACGGCCCGATATACCTCCCACTGTACAGTAACCATCACGGACCGACATACCTCCCACTGTACAGTAACCATCACAACCCGACATACCTCCCACTGTACAGTAACCATCACGGCCTGACATATCTCCCACTGTACAGTAACCAACACGGCAAGACATACCTCCCACTGTACAGTAACCATCACAGCCCGACATACCTCCCACTGTACAGTAACCATCACGGCCCGACATATCTCCCACTGTACAGTAACCATCACACCCCGACATACCTCCCACTGTACAGTAACCATCACACCCCGACATACCTCCCACTGTACAGTAACCATCACGGCCCGATATACCTCCCTCTGTACAGTAACCATCACGGCCCGACATACCTCCCACTGTACAGTAACCATCACAACCCGACATACCTCCCACTGTACAGTAACCATCACGGCCTGACATATCTCCCACTGTACAGTAACCAACACGGCAAGACATACCTCCCACTGTACAGTAACCATCACAGCCCGACATACCTCCCACTGTACAGTAACCATCACGGCCCGACATACCTCCCACTGTACAGTAACCATCACGGCCTGATATACCTCTCATTGTACAGTAACCATCACAAAACGACGTACCTCCCATTGTACAGTAACCATCACGGCCCTACATATCCTCCACTGTACAGTAACCATCACGGCCTGATATACCTCTCATTGTACAGTAACCATCACGGCCCGACATACCTCCCATTGTACAGTAACCATCACGGCCTGATATACCTCTCATTGTACAGTAACCATCACACCCCGACATACCCCCCATTGTACAGTAACCATCACGGCCCTACATATCCTCCACTGTACAGTAACCGTCATGGACCAACCTAACTCCCACTGAACAGTAACCATCACACCCCGACATACCTCCCACTGTACAGTAACCATCACGGCCCGACATACCTCCCAAAGTACAGTATCCCCCACGGCCCGACATCTCTCCCACTGTACATTAGCCGTCATGGCCCGACATGCACTCCACTGTAGAGTAACAGTCACGGCCTGACATACCTCCCACTGCACTGTCATCACGGTCCGACATACCTCCCATTCTACTGTAACCATCACGATCCGATAAACCTCCCATTGCACAGTAACCAACACAGTCAGACATACGTCCGATTGTACACTAACCATCACGTTCTGACATACCTCCCACAGTACTGTAACACTCATTGCCCGACATACCTTCCGCTGTACAGTTACCATCACGGCCTGACATACCTCCCACTGTACAGTAACCATCACGGCCCGACATACCTCCCACTGTACAGTAACCATCACAGCCCGACATACCTCCCACTGCACAGTAACCATTACACCCCGACATACCTCCCACTGTACAGTAACCGTCACGGCCCGACATACCTCCCACTGTACAGTAACCATCACGGCCCAACATACCTCCTACTGTACAGTAACCCCCACGGCCCGACATATCTCCCACTGTACAATAACCATCACGGCCAGACATACCTCCCACTGTACAGTAACCCCTCGGCCCGACATATCTCCTACTGTACACTAACTATCACGGTCCGACATACCTCCCCCTGTACAGTAACCATCACGGACGACATACCTCCCATTGCCCAGTAACGAACACGGCACGACATACCTCCCACTGTACAGTAACCATCACGGCCAGACATACCTCCCACTGTACAGTAACCATCACACCCTGACATACCTCACACTGTACAGTAACCATCACACCCTGACATACCTCCCACGGTACAGTAACCATCACGGCCACAAATACCTCGCACTGTACATTAGCCATCACATTCGAACACGCCTCCCTCTGTACAGTAACCATCACGGCCCGACCCACCTACCACTGTACAGTTACTACCACGCCCCGACATACCTCCCACTGTACAGTAACCATCACGGCCAGACACACCTCTCACTGTACAGTAACCATCACACCCCGACATACCTCCCACTGTACAGTAACCATCACGGCACGACATACCTCCCACTGTACAGTAACCATCAAGGCCTCACATTCCTCCCACTTTACAGTAATCTTCAAAGCTCGACATACTTCCCACTGTACACAAACCATCACAGCCCAACATACCTCCCTCTGTACAGTAACCATCACACCCCGACATCCCTCCCACTGTACAGGAACCATCAAGGCCCGAAAACCTCCCAAAGTACAGTAACCATCACGGCCCGACATACCTCCCATTGTATAGTAACCATCATGATCCGACATACCTCCCACTGTACAGTAACCATCACGGCCCGAAAACCTCCCAAAGTACAGTAGCCATCACGGCCCGACATACCTCCCACTGTACAGTAACCATCACACCCCGACATACCTCCCACTGAACAGTAACCATCACGGCCCGACATACTTCCCACTGTACAGTAACCATAAGGGCCCGACGTAACTCCCTCTTTTCGGTAACCATCACGGTCGACATGCCTCCCACCGTACAGTAACCATCACGGCCCAACATCCATCCCATTGTACGGTAATCTTCACGGCACAGTAACCATCACACCACAACATAACTCCCATTGTACAGTAACCATCACACCCCGACATACCTACCACAGTACAGTAACAATCATGCCCCGACATACCTCCCAATGTACAATAACCGTCACGGCACGACATACCTCCTATTGTACATTAACCATCACGGCCTGACATACCTCCCACGGTACAGTAACAATCATGGCCCGACATACCTCCCAATGTACAATAAACGTCACGGCCTGACATACCTCCCACTGTACAGTAACCATCACGGCCTGACATACCTCCCACTGTACAGTAACCATCATGTCCCGACATACCTCCCAATGTACAATAACCGTCACGGCACGACATACCTCCTATTGTACATTAACCATCACGGCCTGACATACCTCCCACGGTACAGTAACAATCATGGCCCGACATACCTCCCACTGTACAGTAACCATCACGGCCCGACATAGCTCCCACTGTACAGTAACCAAAACGGCCCGACAGACCTCACAAAGTACAGGATCCATCACGGTCCGACATACCTCCCGCTGTACAGTAAACGCCACGGCCCTATACATCCCACCATAGAGGAACCACCACGGCCCGACACACCTCCCACTGTACACTAACCATCACAGCCCGACATAGCACCCAGTGTCCAGGAGCCATCACGGCCCGACATACCTCCCAATGAACAATAACTGTCACGGCACCACATACCTCCCACTGAACAGTAACCATCACGGCCCGACATTCTTCCCACGGCACAGTAACCATAAGGGCCCGACATAACTGCCCCTGTATAGTAACCATCACGGTCGACATACCTCCCACTGCACAGTAACCGGACGGTCTAACATACCTCCCTGTGTACAGTAACCATCACGGCCCGACATATCTCCCATTGTACAGTAAGCATCACGGCCCGATATACTTCCCATCGTACAGTAACCATCATGGCCCGACAGACGACCCATTGTACAGTAAACATCACGACCCGACATACCTCCCACTGTATAGTAACCATCACGGCCCAACATACCTCCCATTGTGTAGTAACCAGCACGATCCGACATACCTCCCATTATACAGTAACCATCACGGCCCGACATACCTCCCACTGAACAGTAACCATCACACCCCGACATACCTCCCACTGTACAGTAACCATCAAGGCCCGACATACCTCCCACTGTATAGTAACCATCACGGCCCGACATACCTCCCACTGAACAGTAACCATCACACCCCGACATCCCTCCCACTGTACAGTAACCATCAAGGCCCGACATACCTCCCACTGAACAGTAACCATCAAGGCCCGACATACCTCCCACTGTACAGTAACCATCACACCCCGACATACCTCCCACTGTACAGTAACCATCACACCCCGACATACCTCCCACTGTATAGTAACCATCACACCCCGACATACCTCCCACTGTACAGTAACCATCACACCCCGACATACCTCCCACTGTACAGTAACCAACACGGCCCGACATAACTCCCATTTCACAGTAACCATCATGGACCGACATACCTCCCATTTTAGAGTAACGATCACGACCCGACGTACCTCTCACTATACAGCAACCGTCACGGCCCGACACATCTCCCACTGCGCAGTAACCATCATGGCCTGACATATATCCCACTGTGCAGTTATCATCAAATCCCGACCTACCTCCCACTGTACACTAACCATCACGGTTCGACAGACCACCCACTGTACAGTAACCGTCACACCCCGACATTCCTCCCACTGTACAATAACGTCACGGCTCGACATACCTCCCACTGTATAGTAACCATCACACCCCGACATACCTCCCACTGTATAGTAACCATCACACCCCGACATACCTCCCACTGTACAGTAACCATCACGGCCCGACATACCTCCCACTGTACAGTACCCATCACGGCCCGGCATATCTCCCACTGTACAGTTACTATCACGGTCCGACATACCTCTCACTGTACAGTAACCAACACGGCCCGACAGACCTCCCACCGTACAGGAACCACCACGGCCCGACACACCTCCCACTGTACACTAACCATCACAGCCCGACATAGCAACCAGTGTCCAGGAGCCATCACGGCCCGTCATACCTCCCACTGTACAGTAACCATCACAGCCCAACATACCTCCCACTGTACTATAACCATCATTTGCCGACATAACTCCCACTGTACAGTAACCACCACCTTCGGACATACCTCCCATTGTACAGTAACAATCACGGCCTGACATACCTCCCATTGCATAGTAACCTACACAGCCAGACATTCCTTCCACTGTATCGTAAACATCACAGCCCAACATACCTCCCGAAATACAGTAACTGTCACGGCGCGACGTTCCTCACATTGTACAGTAACCATCACGGTCCGACAAACTTGCCACTGTACAGTAATCATCACGGACTGACATATCTCCCATTGTACTGTAACCATCACGGCCTGACATACCTCACATTGTACATAACCATCACGGCGCGACACAACTCCCACTGTTACAGTAACCATCATAGCCCCAAATACCTCCCACTGTACAGTAACCGTCATGGTCGAACACGCCTCCCAGTCCACAGTAACGCTATCGGCCCGACACACCTACCACTCTACAGTATCCATCACGGCCCGCCAGTCATCCCACTGTAGAGTTACCATCTCAGCCTGACATACCTCCCGCTCTACAGTAAACGTCACGGCCAGATATATCTTCCACTGTACAGTTACCATCACGGCCTGACATACCTACCACTCGACAGCAACCATCACAACCCAACATACCTCCCACTGTACAGTAACCATCACGGCCCGACATACCTCCCACTGTACAGTAACCATCACACCCCGACATACCTCCCACTGTACAGTAACCATCACGGCCCGACATACCTCCCACTGTACAGTAACCATCACACCCCGACATACCTCCCACTGTACAGTAACCGTCACACCCCAACATACCTCCCACTGTACAGTAACCATCACACCCCGACATACCTCCCACTGTACAGTAACCGTCACACCCCGACATACCTCCCACTGTACAGTAACCATCACACCCCAACATACCTCCCAATGTACAGTAACCATCACGGCCCGACATACCTCCCACTGTACAGTAACCGACAGAACCCAAAATACATCCCACAGTACAGTAGCCATCACGGCCAAACATACCTCAAACTGTACAGTAACCATCATGGCCCGACATACCTCCCAATTTACAGTAACCTTCACAGCTCGACATACCTCCCACTGTACAGTCACCATCACAACCTGACATACCCCCCACTGTACAGTAAACATCACGGCCCGACATACCTCCCACTGTACAGTAACCGTCGCCGCCTGACATACCTCTCACTATACAGTCACGATCACCCCACGACATACCTCCCATTGTACAGTAACCGTCATGGCCCGACATTCCTCCCAAAGTACAGTCACAATCACAACCCTACATACATCCCATTGCACAGTAACCAACACGGCAAGACATACATCCCACTGTATAGTAACCGTCACGGCCTGACATACCTCCCATTGTACAGTAACCATCACCGCCTGACATACCTCCCATTGTACAGTAACCATCACGACCCGACATACCCCCCACTGTGCAGTAACCGTCACGGCCTGACATACCTCCCACTGTACAGTAACCATCACACCCTGACATACCTCCCACTGTACAGTAACCATCACGGGCCGACATACCTCCCACTGTACAGTAACCATCACGACCCGACATACCTCCCATTGCACAGTAACCAACACAGCCAGACATACCTCCCATTGTACAGTAACCATCACGGCCGGACATATCTCCCATTGTGCAGTAACCATCACGGCCCGACATATCTCCCACTGTACAGTAACCATCACAGCCCGACATACCTCCCACTGTACAGTAACCATCACGGCCCGACATACCCCCCACTGTACAGTAACCGTCACGGTCCAACATAGAATCCCAATGTATAGGAACCGACTCAGCCCAACATACCTCCCACTGTACAGTAACCATCACGGCCCGACATACCTCCCACTCCACAGTAACCGTCCCGGCCTGACATAACTCCCGCTCCACAGTTACCGTTTCGGCCTGACATGCCTCCCACTGTACAGTAACCATCACGGCCTGACATACCTCCCATTGTACTTAACCATCACGGCCCGACACAACTCCCACTGTTACAGTAACCATCACAGCCCCAAATACCTCCCACTGTACAGTAACCGTCATGGTCGAACACGCCTCCCAATCCACAGTAACGATCTCGGCCCGACACACCTACCACTCTACAGTATCCATCACGGTCCGCCACTCATCCCACTGTACAGTTACCATCTCAGCCTGACATACCTCCCACTCTACAGTAAACGTCACGGCCAGCTATACCTCCCACTGTACAGTTACCCTCACGGCCTGACATACCTACCACTCGACAGCAACCA
The DNA here is from genome assembly GCF_047496795.1 of Chiloscyllium punctatum. Taxonomy (NCBI): domain Eukaryota; kingdom Metazoa; phylum Chordata; class Chondrichthyes; order Orectolobiformes; family Hemiscylliidae; genus Chiloscyllium; species Chiloscyllium punctatum. The sequence continues at coordinate 31,703,721 of NC_092769.1, read as the reverse complement.
TCACTACCCAAAATACCTCAAACTGTACAGTAACAATCACGGCCCGACATACCTCCCACTGTGCAGTCACCATCAGAACCTGACATACCCACCACAGTACAGTAACCATCACAGCCCCACAGACCTCCCACTGTACAGACACCATCACAGGCCGACATACATCCCATTGTACAGTAACCGTCACACCACGACATACCTCCCACTGTACAGTAACCGTCACACCACGACATACCTCCCACTGTACATTAACCATCACGGCCCCAAATACCTCCCACTGTACAGTAACCATCACCGTCGAACGCGCGTCACAATCTACAGTAACCATCTCGGCCCGACACACCTATCCCTGTACAGTAATGGTCACGGCCCGACATTCATCCCACTGTACAGTAATCATCGCGGCCGGACATACCTCCCACTGTACAGTAACCATCACGGCCTGACATACTGCCCACTGTACAGTATTAATCAGAACCCAAAATACATCCCACTGTACAGTAACCATCACGGCCAAACATACCTACCACTGTACAGTAACCATGACTACCCAACATACCTCAAACTGTACAGTAAACATCACGGCCCGACACTCCTCCCAATTTACAGTAACTTTCACAGCTGGACATACCTCCCACTGTAGTCACCATCACAACCTGACATACCGCCCACTGTACAGTAAACATCACGGCCCGACATACATCCCA